>NC_049201.1:28854679-29197076 GCF_013347855.1 Anguilla anguilla | reverse complement strand
CAAGGGATGAATCCTCCGCTTACAGTGGGGGTTAGCCTGCAGTTCTTCAGTCGCACGTTTCAGTCTGCTAAATGAATCCTGCCGTTTTTTCCCTGATCTGACAGAACTCCTCTTTCTACCCAGGGTGGAAGAAGGGAAAAATATATAAGAAAGGAAGTAAGAGAGAGAAAGAGAGGGGGTGGGGGTGGGGGGAGAAAGTGACACGTTTAAATTAAATTTAAAGAATAAAGCTATCTTCCCCAAGGAAATATATTGCTAGAGATTTGCTATGAGCGTGAGTTTTTGAAAGGTATCTAGTTAGCTGCTGTCAAAGTGAGCATATATAATTTGGACAGTGTAAGAAAAAAGCAAATTAATATGAAAATGAAAAGCAAACAGCACACAAACCAAAAATGAACTGAACAGAACGGACATAGTTTTCCTTTATTCCTTCCTTCATCAGCAAGGGCTCTTCCTCTCTATGAGGGGCAGTCAAGGGAGAGGCAATGACAGAGCAAGCACAACTTTTCTCCCCCCTTGTCTTTAGAATGCAGGGTCCAACACGGGTAACAAGAGTTTCACATTTGTGTGAAGAAACAGTACCATGTGTGTTCCATGCATCAACGCCAAATCATACAGTATCTTTAAATGGTCCATTTGGTATCTAATTTTGTGTTGTTCATAAAGATGCGTTTGTCTTTGATATAAATGAGTTTTCCTTCATATCAAAGTAGAAAATTTAACAATGTTAAAGAGGTTTTCCAGCAGTGTGTACATAGAGTGAAACATATGAGTTCTGCTGTGGCTATAATTTCCTTCTCTTTTTTTCTCCTTCAAACATTAATTACTTGAATTAGTCATGTAGGTTCCACCCAACATGACCACAGCGACTGTCATAACTAAGACATACATACATTTCAATCAATTAAATGCAATTTGGCATTTTTATCTTCTTGGAGAATTTCACTAGCCCCAATAATTCAACTTCAGAAAATAATGTTTGAATAATTACGGATTCTAATTACTTTGTGCGAGGAGCCTTACCTATCCCTTTCTTTAATGGCAGGCCTCTAATTAGCATATTTTCATTACCCCAGCAAATGAATAATTTACAGGTCCCTAATAGACATGAATTATTCTGTTTTGCATGGTGATGGCTTTAAAGGAACGATGCCTTCAATTTGCTCGTCTTCAGAGGCGACATGAATAATTAGCGCCATCATGTCTGGCTTCTCTGCGACTGTCTGCGTTGTTCGCACTTCCACTTTAACACCATGCCACCCCTCCAACCCCCTTTAAAACACATATCTTGGAGCTTGATTGGGGGCTTTCTTTCTCTGTGTAATATATGCTTAAAGCTTCTTCCATTACATCATCTGCAGTCCAGTTCATCTCACTGAACACTTTCCTTGGGATAATTTTTTTAAATACTTATTGAGATTTTCTACTTAAACAAATATCACATTTAATGATGGTGGAGTTATACAATATCCCCCCTTCATTGTATTGGGTGTTCATAACCTGACATAATATGCACTATATGAATGCAATCCATTACTATTATTGTTATTCTTTTTTTTCAGCAATAGCCTTGCATTGTCTGGGTGTTGTTCACATTTGGGGAAGAGACAAAAACAGTGCATTCAAATCAGGTCTTATTTTCCCTCTATTCTGGCCTCTGAGACTAAATATCCTGCAGAAATCATATTAAACTGATGCTAGACTGCATGTTCTTTTTCTTCTACTTCCTGGAGTATTCTCCAAATACCGTAAGAGCAAAATGAGTCAAGCTTGTTCTAAGATGCAAGAAGCCTTGCTTCAGCTGAGTTAGCAGTTGAAGAGGAAATAAATAAATAGCTGTTGGTCAGATAAGTGAGGCCTTATTGATGCTTGGCTCTGGAACTTTTGATCCCCTGCTTCACTCTCTCATTAAATGCATTTTAGCAGAAGTCTTGAGCCCTTCAACAGAATCGTGAGTGGTTAAGGAGAGTTTAGCTTTCTTGATGGCAGGTAAAGATACTTTCTCAGTGCTGTGCCAATGGCTAGCAAGAGATACATAAATTAGCTTAGCCTATTGTGCTATTGTGGTACCTGTAGGCTTCCAGTGTGTGGATGAGCCCCACAGACTGGAATTGAATCCTGACCACCTTGGTAGGATTACCATTGCTTTTGGTCCATTGGGCAGATCTGCAGGCTGTGTGCACCAGACAGACAAAAAAGTATTCTGCTCTGTTGCAGCGGCAGTACAGCTGCACTGGGGGATTCTTGCGTTAATGCCTAATTATTTACACTAATGCTTTTGATTTGCTCCACATAGTGGGAAGTTGCCATAGAGATACAACAGAAGTGTTTCAAATGTGCTGTCATGGATTCAATCCAGCAACTTTCTACCGACCGTAGGCTGGATCCAACGGATGCCTTTTCAGTTTTCGGTCAGTACAAATGTGTTTATAGTTCAAAATAGTGGCATTTTGCAAGTTTATATCACTGAACTATTGTATTGTTATAAATGTCCACATGACCTGTCAGCAATTTCCATTGACAAGCAAATGACTGATTGTGCCAATACAAGCTGTAGAGGTCATATTGATTGCTTGTCAAAACTCCTGAATTTAATGCTTTGTTCTAACATGTCTGAACATTTCTGATGAACCATATTGATATTGTCGAGCACATATTGCCTTGTGATATGAAACATGTTAAAAATCCAATAAGACAATAAAACTAAATGTAATATACAGTATGTACCAATATAAAACTGATGACAAAAAAGAATGTTGGGAACACAATGCACATGACAACATCAATGAGATTTCAAACACGGTGGTGATAGATGATGCACTGAAACTTATTAAACACATAAGTGTATTTGAATGTTCATAGGGTTATCAAAGATAACTTCAGGAAGCATCCATTATAAAAAAAAAACAACACGCTGCAATTGTGTGTATTAATCTGTGTGATGGTATGTATAATGGGTATTTGTGTGTGGATATTTGTGTGCATATGTATCTGTGTATGTTTTGTGTGTGCGTGTGTGCGTTTGTGTGTATGGGTGTGTGCCCTGTGGGAGAAAGAAAGAGAGAAATAAAGAGAGAGACAGACTTGGCATATTTTAATAACCTTCGGTAGTCATTCATATGGTCAATTTTACTTGTTAAATTCTACTCTTACGGTATAGCACATATTCTTTAGCACCGCAAAGGGCAATAGTGCCATTGCCCAATTATGAACTCCTCACTCTTGTCACAGTGTGAGGGATTCATATAGACCTGTATGTCTGACACAATGTGTCCCTCATCATTGGTGTCAGACCTCTGTTTTGTTTCCAGCAGGCTTCCTACCACTGGAAACATGTGCCAGCCAATCAGCTGTGGTGGTGATGTCATTACCACTGCCTTACGGGCATTTTAGATTCTTTCAGTCAATCAAAAATGTACCTTAGCAGATCCATGTTCTATGCAAGTACTGCAGCAAGTCTGGCAGGAAATTAATTCCAAATGTTCATAAATAAAAAAAAATAAAATAAATAAATGAATAAAAGTAGTCATGTGCCGTTACAGCTGCTGATAATGTTGCCCTGTTGAAAACAGCGGTGGACAATCCCATTAGACTTTGGAATACCGCCTAGTCATTCATTACGTATGAAATGAGGAAAAGAAGGGAAACAAGCTATTAAAACTAAAAAGCCATTAGAGAAATGGTTAACGAGTTCGGCAGCAGCAGGTGCGTGTGGCGAGTCATTTCAGATGCTGCCGCTCTGCCCTGACCCGGCTCTGTTTGTCCATTACCATCCCAGAGTTAGCTCAGGCTAAGCTACCATCTTTGTGAGTACCCTGGAAAGCGTATTGGACTTCTAAACAAAGTTTTGTCGCAGAGCTGTGTGGAGACCACTTCCTGTAAAAAGTCTAAGGTAAGTTCATGCACAGAAGAGTTAATACGGGATTACAAATAGGGGAATAGGGTAAGTATTCACAGTATCTAACACCATTGTTAATTCTCTTTCGACAAATTTTGTATCCTCACCAAGGCTTTTGGATAGATACAGAAGAGGTGTGATACTAATATTTCTGGAACTGTCAAATCTTAGCTTGTTGGAATCACGCTTTTGACATCTGCGGGGATGACACCTTTGACCATCTTAGCTATTTTCACGTCAACAAAATTGGCTGATCTCATTAGGGCTAGGCAATACACCCCGACGATAATTATCAAATGAAAAAACGTCATTTCTGCTTATTGGATGTCTTATAAAGTTTGGTTGTTTACTATCCCACTAAGTATAATTAAAGAGAAAAAGACAAAAAGAAAGGTAATACACCAACATGCTGGTGATGACCATTATTCCGTTTTATAATCACTGTGTTCTACGATATTGCCTAATCTGATCTCATTTTTAAATTCCCTAACAGTACTGTGTGTGTGTGTGTGTGAGGGTGGGGGGGGGGGGGGGGGGGGGGGGTGTTATAAAATAAGTTTATATGTTCTACACACAAACACTTGCATATTGCTGTTTTTTTTCCACCATCAGGGATCCTGTTAAATAGGAATATCAATCAATCTGCTGTCATTGCCTCCTGATGCCATGAAGAAGTGACACCATAAATTAAAGCGACTGCTAAGATAGGTCTTTTATACAGGTGGCTTGTGCCATACTGGCATCTGCTAGAAAAATGCATGAAAAAAAAGCAACCTGGAATATTGTGTCTCACATCCATCCATCAAAGTAATTTTGGACATCATAAATATGAAAATGAAGCCTAGCTGTTCATAAAAGCATCTGCCCCCACCCCTACATTTTGGTTCCAGTTTCTTGAAGGACTAATGTTTAATATTGCCGAAAGGAGTGAAACATGCCTCTTTGTCTTCCTGCAGTTGCATGTCATTAATAGGTATCTGCATTAAGAGTCAATATTATCGTTTTAATTGCCTTGCAGACACCTTTGATTTACAAATCAAATTAGAGCGGTGTACGTACTTGCTGAAGCAGCTTATGTTCAGCATTTCGCATTAAAGCTAGCTAAGAAATTAGCAAGTGCAAGTGACCATGAAATTCAGGAATTGGAAGCTCTCTTCAGAAAACAAATATTCCCCCAATAATGTGGCTCTTGTTTTCTTTATTTTGTAAAAAAAATGTTTAATTAGTTAAATCTTCAACATGACTACACATTTTTGAAGAATTTTGCATCTTGAACAATCAGGCCAAATATACTGAAATGCACAAAAGCTGTGCAGTGCAGATTATCAAAACAAGGTGGCAGGTAGCTAATGGTTTTTATATGTCACGTAACTTTCATTGATAAGAACACAACTAGAAGATGCTTCACACACCAACAAAAAAATTCCAGACCTTATGGGCAGCACCTAGATATGACTTGTCAGGGCTGAACACATTCCAGGAAATGAATGACCTCCAATCAGGTCCAGCCTTCTGAGATGCAAATCGGGGCCTGCACGCGTTGAGGTGGCGCGAACAAAATAAGGGTGCCAATCTTATGCAATCATCCACATTTTGCAACTGCTGGAAATGGTGCCAATGCAAGCTTTTGTTCCATTCCTTGAGATTTGAACTTCCTTTCTTTAGCACACATTGACTACGACCATCTAAGGCTAGCCTGCACGACAGTCCTTTTCTTTTTTACTTCCCACTCCCAGAGGATCTGGATCACCTACAGATAGTGTAAACATATCATAAGATGTAAAAAAAAAATGTCCTCGTTACCCGGACATTTACCAGAATTTTCTTTTAACTTGAGTTTTACCGTCCTGACTGTTGAGCACCTATCCAGTCCTCTTTTATTTAGCTGGCTTGAAGTGCCTTGGGCATGTTCTATATCTGTGTGCCTATTTTCCACTTGAGTAAGAGTTGTCATGGGTGATGAGACTGCAGTAGTCTCTCAGACAAAAGAAATACCCTAAAATAGATATAGATGGCAGAATGATTGAGATGCACACAAATTAGAATATGTAGGTCTGAATATATTAAAGAGGTTATTAATTATTTTCTTTTTTCTTCTGCTTCTAAAACTTTTTTCCAAACATTTTTTTTTTCCAAATTTTATTTTTCAAAATTATTAATGATCCTGTCTCTCTGGGGTTATGATTAAAATAAATGAATAAAAAAACATTTTTGTATCATTGTTTCTTGAATAAGTCAAGCTTGCACCTGTCTTTATTTGCACTGCTGAAAAAGATATCTGCATTTCTGTCTATCAGTGAACATTTCTTGATTTATATTTTTCCCCTTAAAACAAAATTCACACCTTAATGTCCTGGCATTATGGCTGTATGAGATATAACAGCTAAATTATATAAAAAGCCATTGCCATAATAAGCCTGAGAAATAAAAATGGTTTCCAAACTGATGGATGTTCCTTGGATATGTAATGTAATAATTTTTTGTGAAAGGCTGAGTTGTTGGGGGGGGGGGGGGGGGGGGTGCTCATGAGGGGTTGCTTGGGTGTGGTGATATAATCTCATCTCAGAGTCTCTGGTCTCTTCCATTCCTGCCCCCATTTGAACAAGGAGACAGGGAATCAAAGATTAGCCAATATTAGATTTTCATACCCCAGTTAGCTCGCATTGGCAGTCA
Source organism: Anguilla anguilla (assembly GCF_013347855.1). Lineage (NCBI taxonomy): Eukaryota > Metazoa > Chordata > Actinopteri > Anguilliformes > Anguillidae > Anguilla > Anguilla anguilla. Next base: position 29,190,505 of record NC_049201.1, on the reverse strand, counting down.
GTTCACATTGGGGTCTGCACCTCAACAAGATAATGATGTTTGGCTTGCCTGAATTTCAAAACAACATATAGTGGACTTAAACATATAGTATGATGATCATGCCCTTGCATTTGTACATGCATACATGATCACACATGTGTTTGTTATGTAAGTCATGTAGACATACATTATGGGACATGCTTTCCTATTTTTCTGACCTTTGCTTTGAGTAAGCATCCCTGATAACCCTGGAGTGGCTGCCGTGGTGATGTCCAGCCGTGCCATACTCTGCAGTGCGGTAAAGAGCTTGGTCAAACGCAGTGGTCCTCTCAGCTCTCCATTGGCCTCCACAGACACCTGTGGTAGACCCTCAAGGAACTGCTCTGACACCTCAGCCACTTCTGTATGCTCACAAGCATAAAGTTCAGTGTAGAACTCCACCGCCCTTCTGCGGATTTCAGTGGACTCAGTGAGCTCTTGACCAGTGGCTGATCGAAGATTTGTCACGTTCTGTGGTTTGTCTGTGTTTCCCTTTTTGGGCCGCCAGGTGGCGGCACTTCAGTTTTTAGTTCTGTCCTTTTACCCTGTTTAATTGTATTATTGTTTTCAATTATTCTATTATTGTTTTTGGGTTGTCTCGTTTTCCCTTCCCTCTCTGTGGCCTGATTGTTCATTATGCCCTCCTGTGTCTCGTCAGTGTCGTGTCTATTTAAGTTCCCTTCTCCCTGACTCAGGTGCTGGATCCTTGTTTGTTTTTTGTGTGAGTATTGGATTGTGTTTCGGTTTGTGCTCCTTCTTGTTCTTGTGACTCAGTGTTTTGCCATGAGTGTCTTCCTCCCTGCCCGTGTTCTGTTTTTGCATTGTTTTTTTGAATTTCTGCATTTTCCCTGTTTTTGCGGTGTAAAAAAAAAGGACTTTTGTCCTTTTTTGACTTGCCCTGCGCGTTTTTGTTCCCTTTTGTTTTTTGTTCTAATTAAAAGCAACATTCCTGGTTTTGCGTTTACACTGTGGATTTTTAGTGTTTTTTTGACTCCGCGTTTGGGTCCATTCCCTCGCCAACCCTGACAAGACTGTGCATGATCCGACTCTGGTCATTTTTCTTCTCCAGGCTAAAAAAATATCTGGTTGGAGCATCCATTTCAGAAGTACTCTGAAATCTTGATCTCACCAATGCCCCCTGTGCTTTAATGTCCAACAGGTCTGCCAAAGCGGCCTTTTTAACATTGAGAGTCTGAGAGTGCTCTCTATCTCCTGTAGCTCCAGTACGAGCTTGGAGCTCCACAATTTCTGTCTCGAGGGACTTCATAGATCTGGCAATCTCCTTGGACACGTTAAAAGTGTACTGATTACAAAGCTGCTGAATCTGTACTTTCCCCACATCCCACCACTGCTGGAGGGAAGTAAACTGGGTCTTCTGAGACCTCCATCTCTCCCAAAAGAAAACAAAACAGTTCTTAAAATGTGCATCATCCAACAAGGTGTTGTTAAAATGCCAGTAAGCACTTTTAGGTTTTACTTTATTTATAAAAGCGTTGGCCAACACCAAACAATGGTCGGAAAAAGCCACCGGTACAATAGTACAATACAAAGTACAAGTTTTAATTATTTGTGCGTGATGCTCAAACACATAAAACCTATCCAACCTGGCCTGAGAGATGGAGCCCTCTCTTACATGTGACCACGGGTATTGCCTGGCACACCCATGTAGATTGCGCCGGACATTACAGAGTTCATGACATTCTATCATTTTTGACAAAATACGACGTGACATATTTGGCTCTACATGATTCCTATCTAGTTCACTGGCTGTACAATTAAAATCTCCCCCAATAAATACATACTCATCTTTTGTACATTTTCCCATCACCTCCAATAGTTTGTCAAAAAAAAAGGTTTCTCTCAGCCGCTACCACAGGCACATAAACATTTGTAAACACAAGCACCGTATTCTCAAATTTTGCTCTTACTTTAAGAAGCCTCCCCTCAACCACCTCTTCCACTTCATAAGAAGAAGGCTTAAAACACTCAGAGAATAAAATAGCTACTCCTGCACTGTTGGAACTCTTATGACTGAGGATAACAGTCCCCCCCACTCCCTCTGCCACTCTACAGCATTAGTGTCACTACTATGTGTTTCTTGTGCAAAACATATGTCTATATGCTTGATCCGCAGCAACTCATAGAGACTAGCCCTTTTCTTTCCATCTCTGGCACCATTTAGATTAAGTGAGGATATTTTTAACCCACTCATGAAAAATATGATTAGTAAATACCAAAGAAACTGCCGTTTAAATGCAGATTGTGCTTTATGACTGTGGCAGTTGTATTTCATTGGGAAAGGGAGTGGATTTCACTTTTTGCACTATTTTTTTTAATCTGTAAATTTCCTGATTGCGTAGACATTCCCCCTCTGTTTGTTTCATAAGAAACTTGGCAGATTGTAGAAAAACAATTCCATCAGGGAAAAAAGAATCGATCTGTACATTTTTCTTCCCCTTGGTCTCTGCTAAAAAACTCCTCGTCTGTTCAAATGTGCATTCCTCCTCTACGTCCGTACCATTCGAAGATGCATCAGACAACTCGCTTTCCGAGTCTGAAGACGCCTTGCCAACCTCGTCGTTGCTCTCAGACAGAGACTGCGCCGCGGCCCTTTCGCTTTCGCTAGCCCTACTCACGCGCCCCACCCTCCGTCTTTTCATTTCTGGTACTTTAAAAAGCGCGTTGTCATTTTCGATATTCAAGTTATTTTGAACTGTAGCTGACTCGGTTTCCGCTGTCGCAGTTTCCTCAGTCAAACGTTCTGTCTCGTCCCTATCTTTATCAGCAACTGATGCTGAGGGCGACGCCTGATTCCTTCCCTCTTCCCCCGCCTCTGGAGCCTTTTCCCCACTAGCCTCTCCAGAGCACTGCGGTGTTGGTTCATTTACCACCGGAGTGTTCTCCTTGTCTTTATCGGTCTGTTCAGTAGTCTGCTCCGGACATGCACGTACCAAATGCCCCTCTTTCCCACAGCGAAAGCATTTCATTGACTCAGTTGTTACGTGAACAGTGTAATCGAAATTATCAATCTTAAACACAAGCCTAAGATTTAGTTCTAACCCATTCAGCAAAATCATAGGCACCCGTCTCCTAAAAGAGACGATGTGCTTCATTCCAGGATCTTTAGCACCAAGATTCATTTTTTTAAACCCCGAAACTATCTGACCGTGGCGAGACAATTCTCTCGCCAGCGCTTCGTCTCTCAGAAACGGAGGGGCGTTCGAAATTATCACCTTTCTAGCTGGGTTAACAAGGGGGAAAACCGGAGTACGCATATCGTTTATCACAATACCATGTTCAACCACCGTGTTAACCTTTTCCAACTGGTCAAGAAAGAGTACTACGGCACTGTTCATTCTTGACGCTGATAAAATACTGGCATGACCCACAACGTTTCCAACAGCCAAACCACACTCCTGCACAGAGCAGGCCACGGCCGGGGCGACCCTCACCCCATGCCACCGAGTGAGCTGCTCAAAACCCGTGCTCACGCCCTGAGCCATCTCAGCCAGCAAAACCGCTGGAGGACGCCCAAACCCGCCAAACCTAATCTGTAGTTAAGAAAACAATTACGAACGAAAAAAAGAAACGGTGCAAAAGAAAAAAAATGGAATAGGTGAACGAAACTCCCAAACATGCACGAAAGACAGATTACAAAGGATTCCAAAGAAAACCGCGTCAATCTCACAGACTCGCTCACTCCACGCAGCACTCTCACCCGTGCTCCCAGCATGCATGCTGAGAGAGACAGAGAGAGAGAGAGATCGCACCATAAAATGCATTGAATTTAATGTTAGCCTGCCGCACTTAAAAAATAAACAAACAAAAAATTTATTATAATAATCACAATAATAATAAAGAAGACATATTGGCCCACACAGATCTAAACAGAAGAGAACACCGGGAATATTCCTGCACGCGATGGCCAGTCCACACCTGGTTAGCCCCCATAGTAATGACAGTCGCTCAGCATTCTATTTCGAATCCACAATCTCTTTCTTTTTACAAATAATAGTAAAGCTTCTTTTTAACCAAACTGATTATTTTGTGATTCCAGAAACATCATCATTCTCCTCCCTCAACCACCCCAAAAACTAAGAGCATTTGACAGAGCATTGCTGATTCTCTCTAATATCTGTATTTTCATATTTAAATTTTATATGCCAAGTTATAGACAATCAGCAGTGTTCTCTGTCCAGCAGTACAGGTTATAACATCAGTTAATGGCATGTTAAATTGCACAGCAGGGACAGAGGTGGAAACTGAGCCCTAACAAAAGCCCTAATGAAAAGTGGAACCTGTATACCAGGAGTACTTCACAAGACACCTTTCACAAAGGCCTTCATTTTCCTGCCATTTCCTTTCTGCAGAGTTCAAAAACAAGACGCACATTATGAAGACTGGCTGTCATTGATTTCAGTGAGCACCCTGTACTTTTTTCTTCACAATCAGCGATTGTGACATTGAGTGGTGTGGACTACTTTCTCATTTGCCTAAAAACCTCTAAATATAAATATACCATACATCTATGTCATGTGTATATACAAGTAGGCATGCAGATATGTATGTGTGTGACACATGCATGCATGTGTATATATGAAGCTGAGCGTTTATCTTCAGTGTATTTGATACATTTTGTACTCCTATTCATAGATAGGAACCTGGCTAGCAAATCTAGTAGATTAATGACCAGGGCCATATAGCTTTTCCTGAAAATGCCATCTGGGAAACATTTAACCTCTATTTTAGTCCTTATCATCAAGGTAGCCTCTCTACAAGCACTCTAGCAATCAGTGGTAAGTCGTCAAAGCAGCATAACCTATTATACACGTAAGGACCAATTGAGCATGCTGTCGCAAGAGCACAATCCAGGGGTGTCCAGACTTATGTGAAGAGGGTCAGTGTGGGCGTAGGTTTTTTGTTTTAGCCCAGCACTAAAATATCTGATTGAACTAATCAAGGTCTTGATTAAGATCAAGCTTCATTTATTATTTGAATGAGGTGTTGTAGTGCTGAGCTGTAAGAAACGTTTGCCCAGCCACAGTGGCCAATCTTGGATCAGGCTGAACACTCCTGCGGTAAACAGTTGATTAAGTGAGACTATTAAGGTATCACACTGTATTTATTGCTTTAACAGTAACTTCAGAAAGTCTTGTATTGACCACAAAATGGACAATCGGGGTATCTTAATAGTACTGAACTGGAAATGCACTGATCTGCTGGAGAAAAAAAAGTATGCTGTATAACATCAATGAAGAATGTAAAAAAAAAACTTGTTCCAGTTAAAGGAGACAAAACCATTGTTCCACGCTCCTACTCTACATAGGTCCCCCAAGTGCAGCCTTCATCGCCACCCCCCACCCCCCACCCCCCCACCCCCTTCCCTTCTCACCCCACCAAAGCTGAAAACAAGATTATTTCAGCCGTCAGAGGCACAAGCTTCCAGCCGTCTGCCGTATCTGCATCTTCCAGACATCCCTGCTGAAGAACACTCCCCTCGGGAGACGCCGAGCGCCGTCGTGCACGTACGCGCACGCGGAAACCCGCGGTGCGTTAAAGAGCAACGCGCTCACAAGCACGCATTAGCATACGGGGGAAGCTGGCGCGTTTTACGACGAAAGTGCGTCTCGAAGCACAGAGGAACACTTATTGTTGCGAGTCTGGTTCCTTAGCTCCAAGCACACCTTGGCTATTGCGGAGAAAGTGCGACCTTCTTGGCTAACACTAAATTTATACAGAGGATTGATAGAGGTTCGCTCAGGCATTTATATGTTTACTTTTCGGAGCCTTGTCCAGTCTGCTGGCCCTGGCTTCAAATATTCTGGGTTTGGGGTTACGTATACAGCGCTAGCCGAGCTGGCTCAGTAGGGGCCTTTGCTTTAGATGGCAGTGGTCAGCCCCTCCCCCTGGTTTTGTCCATGGCATTGATTGGGAGTAATGGATCTGGCTGGGCCTGATAGTGCATGATGCAATCGTCAGAGGGGTTTAATTATGCACTTATTACATGTGGGATTAGGTCTCAGTGCAGGCTCCAATTTGCTCGCACTAATTTAGAAGCAGAGTGCATAAGTGTGTATGGTCACAAAGATCTTATGCTGCAAACACACGCACACACAAATATTTGTATGCTTTCAATACACCAAAACAGTGATTTAACACAGAAATATCATTATTCATGAAGTATAGTGATGAGTTATTTCTTTTTGATGAGCATTATAAGACATAACACAATCATTAAGTGCAAAAACCGTGTGCGTATTTGTGTGCGGGTGCTGAAATATGGTGAAATAGAAGCACATGTTTGGTAGTGTACAGTATACTGTACTTGTTGTGTGAGAATATTTATGTGTGTTTGTGCGTTTTTGGGTCTGGAGTGTAATATGGGTTGTGGTGAAACAGTTGCGCATGGTTATATGACAGCAGGGATGGGGGGTTCTTCCATCACACTTGGCTTGCTGTCCCTTCAGGCCACGCGAGATGGTAATGGTGGCTTCATTGCATGTCTGAAGGCACACGCTACACTGAGCAATGCTTTTCAATTACCTGCACAGAGTGGCCCTGATGAGAACCCCAGCCGTACTCCTGCAGCAAAAAAACACACGGGTCAGCCACGCGCAGAAATAAAATATACCTCACGTCATTTACTCTGACAGTTGTCCTTTAAGTTATCGAGTAGAGGTCATTACTGATCCCGAGGAAGCAGCTCGCCTTGGCAACCAAAATGTTTATCTTCGACATTTAATTTCTTGTTTTCGTTTTTTTTTATTACTGGAGAGTAAGAACAGTTTAGTGTAAGTGCATAAAGCTCACAGCATTTGTTGCTGTTTTTTACGAATGAATAAAATGTTCTTTGTTATACGTATTATGTTATTTGTCATTGCTGACTGGATTGGCTTTCAAAATGGACTTGTCAAGAAGGAAATTTATGTTGCATCCATGCTCCTTTACTGCCACATCCTGTGGAATTTCTTGCCTTCATTTTAATTGAATTCATGCACGCAATTTTTGCCATGTACATTTCAGACATACTCAATCATAATCTGTCGTTTTCACTTTTACATACATTTTTATTTTTTTCCATACCTTTAAGAAGAGGAGAAACCCAGATTTCTTACAATAGTAACTCCCAATACTAATCAAATAATGTCCTGTTAAGCCTAAAATGTCTCATTTTCTGCAGTCAGGACATGTGAAGCCCACCATATTCAACAGGAATCAAGGCACAGAGTACTAGAATATTCTCTGTGGCTGCATGAGACACACACTTAAAGGGATTTTGAAGCTCTTACCTCTTACTATTACTGTTGTCAAAGTGCATGCTGACTCACCATCGTTAACGAGAGGCAGCCATGACCACTTTGCTTTTCGGAAGCAGTGGAATGGTCCTTCACCCCCCTCCCTCAAGACAGTCCCAGGACTGGGCTTCCTAATTGGCCCATTGCTCATCATTCCTACCTAAACTCTCGCATTGACACGTCATTTTGGCGCAAAATGACATCGGACTTGGCGGTCGCCCACTTGGCCTGGCTTTGCCCTGAGTGTGGGGCCTAAATAAGGCCAATCCATCATGTTTCTGGGACGGTGGGAGCGATAAAGGGGTTGGGGGTGGGTACTAGGCGGGCAATCTCCATGGCGTCACTGGATTAATTAGGCGCATCTAGGGCAGAAAGGCTAAAGGGACTGGGAGAGGAAGACTATAATGGTGTCCTGTAGGATTTGGCAGGGTTGTTTGTAACAAAAACCACCAGGCTCCCCCGCCTCTCCACAGCCTCCCTCAATCTCTAGGAAAGTTCAGAGGGAAAAATACCAGAAGTGTTTTCGTGGTGATATTGTTTCATTCATCCGTCGATGAAACTGATCTGTCTGTCCATCAATGTTTTAACCATTTCATCTTTATGCTTTGCCAATGTTTGCATGAGTCGTCACTGCAAAAGGGGACTTGCTCTTTATTGAGTGATGAGGTAAAATAAATGAATGAATTAATAGTGAAAAAAATATAGGGAGCCTGTAATTGAAGAGCAGGGTCTTTTCACAGAGCCCAGAATGGCATCATTAGGACTGGTGCTGACTGGTTTTGCTACTGCAAAATTGTATAAACCTTTCTTTTTTCTTTTTTTTTAAAATCAAAACCAAAAGCCATTATCTAATATCAGAACAAATAAAATAATAATAAATACTATAATGTTCTCTGAAAAACTGCTCCTGCTGCAGTTTACATCTATATATGTCCTGCATTCACACCATTAAACAATTACGGCAGCCACATCAGATCAAATATGGTGTAACAATTGAGGTTATCATTTTTTAATCTCACGTATGCTAATGAGGCTGTTTGATTTTGTTCATGCAAATGAGAATTTAAATTAATTGTAAAATATTCTGGAACTTGGCCGGGTCTGTTATGTTTGCACACTAGAATAAATTATGAATACACAAATAGCATAGCACATCGAAGATAATTACTAAGAAACCCTCCTTTGCCATGCAAATACACCACTTTGTTTTCTTTTTGCAATGATCAATTATAACAGAGCAGGTAAACACCATCAAATTTTGTTCGACCCATTTTATTTCTCGGATCGTGCACCAGAAAATTGCATTTAACTGTTGGCCCATGCTCATAATGGGCACTCATTTGCATCTGTGCAAATAATTGCTGCGATTCTTTCTATGTTACTAAGGCTTGCTGGTGTTAACTCTGGTGGTCTACAAGAACAATGTTACACTAGAATGCACTGCCATTTTGACTAATAATGTTTTGGCATTGCACCAACATTATGCCTGATATTTCTTGTCTCCTGAAATTCATGTTTTAATGGTGCTGGTTTTCTCTCAGGCAGCAGTGGTCACACTGAAGAGTTGATTTTAATCTCTCAATTTTAGTAGGACAAGGGGCATCAAAGCCAATCTGGGCATGGATTGGGGTCAGAAGGAAGCGGTAGCTTAGCACCCTGCAAACTGAGGGTTCTTTCAATCTAAGACCCCATTTGGACACATGAAGAACAATCTCTACTTCTCAAGGGTAGAAGACGGTTTGCCAAGATATGCTCAATGGGCTCATATTTCATAGCTCAGATCAGTTTTTAGGCTTGATCTTGGCGTCAGACAGCTGGGCCAGGTGTGCATTCCGGACTGCACCATGCATGGAAAGGTGGCTTGCAAGGTCTTACGATTACATTATTATTTGGCTGCTTAGCCAACACTCTTATCCAGGGTGACTTGAACAGGCTTCATTTATACATTCTTTTATACAGGAGGATATTTCACTGAAACAATTAAGGTTAAACATCTTGCCCAAAGGTACAACAGCAGTGTCCTGTCTGGCATTTGAACCTGCAACTTCAGGAGCAAGACTTGCAATAGCGATTGGGTAGCAACTGTAATAGACTGTCGCCACAATCGGGGACTGCCATAAGATAGAGAGGTGAATGGTCTAAAAACTTGAGTGTTTGTGTGTTGTATAAGCCTGGCATTTTCAGCCTCTGTGGTTTTGAAAGAGTTAACCCTCCTGTTATGTTGCGGGTCAAATTGACCCTTTTTAAAGTTTGAAAATCTAGGAAAAATACTTAAAATTATTTTTTCAGTATGAAACTTCTTCTACTGGCCTTAATTAGTGTAATCAACATTTTAAATGAAAATGGTTAATTTCATGTATTTGCAAACCCCCCCTGTATGGGGATTGACCCGGGAACATTTTTGCTGTACCTAAAAAATGAACAGAACAGGAGGGTTAAGGGCTTCCAGGACCATCGCACATTAAACAGGCTGACGCTTCGTTAAACAGGCTGAACTCGCCAAATTATGTTCATGAAAATAAACATGGACAGATGCATTAAATTGAACACTTATATGGAACATAGAGTCAAAGTTAAGGACACATTTATTGGATCCAGGCCAAAAGGATATTAAATAACTGAAGAAATTTTGAAGCATTAGTCCTCTTGGGTAGATTACCTTCCTCTAGCCATCCACCAGGACTAAGTGCTGTACCTTATGTTCCATGGAAGCACAGGCTAGAAGTTTACATCAATAAAAAACCCTATGAATCATAACTTGTTTGTTATGGGACTGAAATGAAAAATTTCACCATGCCAGCTGAATGGTGATCTTTTAAGACTTGTGCATTAATAAGTGACTGAGATGTGCTTTTCAGACAGTATTCTCAAATCTTAGCAAGGGCCTTGACTGTATATATTCTTACTTACTAAGCTCAATTATCTTGCACCAAAAAAGATAGTCCATTACTGTTTATATACAAGTTTGTGATTTCTGCATGTGCAACTGCATACTGTATGTGCATGCATACTTGTGTATGTGTATGTTGCGTGAGTCGGTCGTGTGTGGACACTTCTGAATTATTGTCACAGTTAGGCATCTGTTTGTGTCAGCATGCAACTGTCTGTCAGATAACATGGGCTGGTTGGGTCCAACAGGATCCTTATCAGGTTTCAGACATGTGAATTGGTTTCAGTCTTATGAATTTTTTGTACTGCAGAATTATATGGAGCGATACGTTTTGGACACTTCTTTGGCAAAATAATCACATGCAGCAATCAGTCTAACATTTATTTGCTTTCATAGTGGCAGAGGTTTGCCTTTCAATACCATTTATGGCACTGGTATTTTCACACATCAATCCTGAGGTATGCGGTACTTGCTCAGTTTGATTCCTGTGAACACATTTTGCAGGATCAGTGCGTTTCAGCAATTATCTCGCCTCTTGTCGGGAGGAAATGTGTGAGCTGCCAAACCATGCGAGGGCATTCAGCGGTAATAAACATAATACCGTTCGCTTAATTAAAACCATGTGTGAAGCTCTCGCAGACAGATGAAGGCCAAAAGAGTTTGTTTCCAGTTGGTTCGACGGAGGGCAAGACTTCAGAGGGTTTCCATAAAAAAAAATTAAAAAATTTAAAAAAAAAACATTTAGCTGCAAAGCTTATGCCAGATTAGTGCCTCTCTTCGTGCCTGGTAGTCTAGCTATGTGTGGATCGTTTGGCTTTTGTTTATGTATAACGGTTTGCATACAATAAATATCATTGCCTCTCATATGTACAAAAGGAGACACCCTGTCCAGAGACAGAGACTGTGATTCAGTTAAGACATTGTCCTGTCTTATATGTAGTAGTAGATGTGTTGCATTTCAATGCGTCTCTGCACAAACATTTGTTTGAGTTTTAGTGATAGCTGAACTAATCAAATTGCATTAGTGAAAGGAAAAAAACAACATCTTGCTTTGAATTGATAGTCAAAGCTGAGGACTTGATGTTGATTGAACCTCAGCCAGGGTTAATGAAACAGGATGGAGACAGCCCTGGATTTAATCAACGTTACCTTAACGTTGACCCATAGTAAAATTCAAGTCCGTTTTTTTTTTGCAAACACAGTTTAGCCTGAATTTTGAACTTGCCGAACTCTGTTTTGAATGTTTCTTAAATTCAAATGTCTACATCTACATGTAAGTACCAAATCAGCAGAAAACCTTGTACCCAAATGAAGCCGCTTAGTTCTAGTTTGCCTCCAATGCGTGAATGTGTCACAGCTTTGTTAATTAACTGTTCACTGACGGTCAAACTGGTATGTAGTTGATCATGATCTCCCCCCCTCCGTTCCGGGGGCTTTCATAACTGCCATTTAAATAAGCCCAGGCCATGCTCGGGATTTGCTCCTGATTTGCCTTCTTATCACGTTTTTACGCACAGATTTATGGAGTTAATTTCAAGGAGCATGCCTAAAGGAGATTACCTCCCCATATTCTCGTACTTCTGCTCATGAGCGATTCTGTTTATTCATGTTTTATATTACAATGCTCTTTCTACAGACACCGTCACGGCAACCACCGGCAGAATAAAAAAGGGAAGGGGGGGGGGGGTTGGGGTGGGGGGGGGGATGCAATTTATTTTCGGCTCTGCGTTTGTTGGTGGGTCCCGATAGCATCAAAGGGAAAAATGAAGTGAAAACGAGACCAAGCACCTCTGCGTATAAGTACGGGATAAATAAAATAATGTAGTGCATCGTGCACACAGTTACTTTTAAAGTGTTTCTTCGACAATATATGTTTCTGGAAAGAAACAGAACATTTTTTTGAGTGAGCGAGTGTGTGTGTGTATATATATGTGTGTGTGTGTGTGTGTGTATACAGCGAGCTCCATATTTTTCATAATTTTAGATTTGTATTGAACAAGTCACATGCGATTATTTGATTACAACAATTGTGGAGCACAGAGCCAATAAAGAAAAATAAATATGTTTTTGTCCCAAACATTATGGAGCTCACTCTTTGTTGAAATCACACCCGATGCGAACCCAGTGGAGCAGCTATGCGCTGTTTGTGAAGTGCGACGACACCTAAGGGCCCTGAATCAGAGCCCATCTCGCATTACACAGCACTGAGCCGCCAAACTGAACCAAACGCGTCTGCCTGGCTGGGTTATTTATGGCAGGATTACCTCATATGTCTTTGACGGGAGGAAGTATGTGCATATGCATCAAAGGCTCTCATTACCTTGTTTATATGGATTTATCTGATGATGTCTGGGATGATGTAATATTGTAAAATATGTTTTTTTTTTTTTTTTGAAGCAGCAGTGACAACAGCATTAAGTAGTTTGTTTGTATGAGGTTGGGGGGGGGGCAATGGTGTGTATACACTGAAGCTGTCTCCACTATTGTCCATATTCATATCACACTATCTTCCTAAAAAAAGGTAGAGAGTAATTATGGATGGCTTGGGATGGGGGGAGCATTGGAGGAAGATTCTTCCTTTAGGGACATAAATGCCCTGGCTTCTGATACAGTGAGAGGGCAGTTGGAAGCCTGCTTATTAAGAAACCAGACGACAGTATATTTCCATATTCTCAAAAGCATTCATGTCAGTTTGACATCTACACACATGCAAACAGTAAAAAAAACACCCACAATGAGACATGTGTCCACACTCTCTCTTTTGCACAGGCACACACACACACACAACAGACAAATACATACACATGCTCTTACATGTTGGCACCCACACAAAGACATACACACACAAATGCACACATACATATTGATGCTTGTTATTTAGTCTGACACCATGCCCCTGTAGCTGTGTTTTTATGCACCACTAATTCCAGGCACTAAACAAGCCTAAAATCAATAGCAGTTTGTTCAAATATTCCTTATTCAATGTGGTTATAACTTCTTGAGCCCAACAGGTTCTGAACAGACTATGCTCTGTGTTCTACGTCCTTTCCACATTCTCTGATTTCATCTAAGCGGATCTTGAGAACCCCAGGGAAAGGGTTTGGTTGGATGAGCCTGACACACACCAGACTGATTTATACATGCTCAACGTGGCCATCCATGCACTTTCCCAGGGTTTTTGTTTCCTTGAATAGCCTCTCCAGACTTTTACATTTGCACTCATCTCTGCTTATGTTATGTTTCCTGGGGACATATAAGGTTTCACCAAGCCACTGCTGAGCTGCTGTATCTGGCAGTCTGGCTCCCAGAGCCATAGGTAAAGTATAGCGGTTGGGCTGATTTGTGGGCCAACTCGCTAATGTCTATGGGTTAATATGGGTGATGTCATCCTGCATTGTGATTCATAGACAATAGAGCTATGACTCACACAATGGCTGGGCTACTGGCTGTGCTAAAGACTTTAAGCAGGGCCAGCTATAATGAGAATGACTAGAAAAAAAAGCCTTCAGTACTGCAAACATGCACACACACAAACGCACACGAACATGCAGCACACAGCATGCATGCTTGCACACACACACACACACACACACACACACACACACACACACGCACACACAGTAAAAGGAATAAATCACACCAATCTTGATATTCCCATACACACTGGAATAGTGATGAAGCAACACTTCTATCAATCAATCAATCAATCAATCTTTATTTATATAGCACATTTCATACAGTGGCTGTAGCCCAATGTGCTGCACATGACCGAAAGACAATGCTACTAAAATATAAGTAAACAAACAGAGATGAGCAAAGGCACAAAAAGGCAAAACAACAAATAAAATAATAAAAGAATAAAACACTTCACTTTTGCAATGCCCACCCACCACAAATATTCAAACATGTTAAAGAACTGATGTATTTTATTCTGTATATGCACATACCATCTTCCAAGCGTATAGTGAGAGGGTTTTTAAGAGTTTACAGTACTATACTTGTGTTTGAATCAAATGCTGGTCTCACACTCAACAATGCAGTTGCATTATGACATTCATTGTTATTTTCGTTGATGAAAAATATGATGAAAAGTACTAACATTATCATCAACAAATACAAATAAGATGAAATCCAGCTAAAACCAGTTGGGATTCGAAGCTGGTATTTTCTACAAGTTGTTTTTCTACACTTCTGGCTGGTCATAGCTGGTCTGTTGCTGGGCATAGCTGTTCTGTGGCTGGTCAAAGCTGGTTGGCTAGTTGGCTAAGCGAGTAGCATAAGCTGATGGCTAAACTGGCTGACTACCTGACTATAGAATGTTCAGCTGGTGAATAGCTGGTCAACTAGCTAAAAGTGTCAAAAACACAGCTTAAACCAGCCTGACCAGCTTAGCTTGGTTTACGCTGAAATTTTCAGCAGGGTATTGTTTGTAATCATTCTGTCAGTCGGCTGCTGTTTTGTCAGGGTGGCTAATAAAAGAATGATCATCTACAGAGATTTCTTCATTAGCTTGCTAATGATAAAGCATTTGACAGATTCTGTTTAAGGCTTCACTTTTTTATACTAAAACATGGCACAGATTATTTTGCTATGTGATACGAGTGGTGTTGTTATACCATCTCAATTGACCTAAACTGTGTGTGCTTGTGGGATTGTACAAGACGTAACCTGGACAGTAAATTGTACAAAGGACATTATGGTTACAGTCAGTTAGACATTTCTGTCATAGTCAACATCTATTGGCTGAAACATGTAACAGGCATAACATTGTCCTGTGGCTTGTATGCCCTTCTCGTTTCCCACTGGGCCTGCACTCTCCCAAATATGTTGGTTTTTCCCATAAAAGGAAGTTATTAGATTATTTACTCCTGAGACATCACCCCCGCATAGAGCAATATCTATGACATAAAGAGAGTTCTAGAATGAGTAATATTCCTTCCATATTCCTATAATTAGTGCAGATACTGTGCAATAATAAAGAGCTATTAGATTAATGTAAGTGTGTAAGTGTGATGATTGCAGCATCTGTGTGTAAATGTTAGTCAGTAATCATTTGTAAGAATATTCCAGTGAAAAGAAAATTGTGAAAAATGTTTCACTAGAATTTGACTAAAACTGTTATTTCTCGTTGACTAAACAACTTTTTTTATTGACTAGTTTGCATCAACTAAAACTAGACTAAAACTAACAATATTCAACTAAAATGCGAATAAAGCTAAAATGCTGTTTAGTGAAAAGCTAAATCTAAATTTGTTATAAAATGTTACACTACATTGTACATTTGTGTATGTGTGTGTGTGTGTGTGTGTATGCTTCAGCATAGGAATCTGTAGGAGTCAATAGGAAAGGTTGAATTTTAATGTGGAAGGGCCAAGACCAAGGCTGAGGGCATGCTAAAAATGCCCTTAAATGGACATACACAAAAATATAATAGAATCCATACCATTCACAGATAGATGTGAGCAAGAATAGCTTCTGAAATGAAGCATGAATATGATATGATTTTAATTTCCTGTCTTTTTTTGTCTGTGTGAAAGTAAAAGGGCTTTCATGTACTGTACTATGTTTTTTTTTTTTTTTTTTTTTAATAAACATTATGGTTGGAAAAGTGTGAGCATGTGTTAGGAAATCTAAAGTGCTGTTGAAATCCTCTATACCAACCTGAGACAATAACTTTGTTATGATGCATAACTAATCCATCAGAAGACATAATCCGCTTCTAATTGGGAACATGTGGGAATGATATGTGTAATAATTGCCTGTAATTGCTTTTGTACATTTGAAAAAAAGACTAATTTTTTCATTAATGAGCAAGCGGTAGGAAAAAATGGACATAGATGTTCAGGGTATTTACAAATATTTACACACAGAGTTGTTTTTCCTAAAAATGTAATCATGCACTCTAAGCACTACCAGCAGGGACCACTACAAGTGCATTGATTTGTATATGTGCACAAAACTGTACCCAAATGCAAAGTAGTGCTCAGGCACACACACAGACACACGCACAGCTCAGCTTTCATAGAATGCACTGTAAACATTCCATATGCCAACTAGTCCTTCCACACTTTCTGTCTCGCTCACACTTTCTCACTCACACTTAAACACAGCCTCACACACATACTCTCTCTCTCTCTCTCTCTCTCTCTCTCTCTCTCTCTCTCTCTCTCTCTCTCTCTCTCTCTCTCTCTCTCTCTCTCTCTCTCTCTCTCTCTCTCTCTCTCTCTCTCACACACACACACACACACTCTTACACATGCACATGCACAGACAGTCTTTCTTGGAACACACTCTAAACATTCCTCGATATCGCACATTGCAAGGTTCCCTGGCCAGCTTGCTGTGTACAGAGCTCACCTTCTCCGAAGGAATTATCAATTATAAAGAACCACGACAGAGCCCCACTAACCAGCTTTATTTTTCCTTTTCCAGAACGACCAGATATAGACCTTAAGGGGCATTGTCACAAGGCTCTGGAGGCACAGCAACTGCTTTGAGATTCTGTCTGTTGACGAAGATAACTCACGGGCCCCCTATCCCATAGGTGACGCTTTGGAATAATCCATTTCACATTCTGGTTTTATTCCCCAAAGCGGCTTTATCCCATTATCACAGATATTACACAGATGTACACTGGTGTAATCCACACAATAAGAACCTGATACATTTCATAAAATCACTCACAAGACAACCAGCACTACCAAGTTGGCCAACAAAGGCGTTAACTTAGCAAAGGGAAGAGAAAGTCTTTGTTGCATTGTGTGAAAAAAAAAAACATTCTAGAAAGTGAAAAACAATGTCTATGGCTGTTTTCAGCCTCAAAATATTATTTCAAATGCATACCAAACTGAAACCTAAGGATGCTGAGAGTACTTTTAAAAGGACAGCATAGAAAATGTGAAGCACACAGAGCATAAAAGACCAACACATTTACCAAAAGTACATCCAGCGCAATTAATTTCCTCCTTGCAGAACAATTCTCAGGTCCATATTCACAAAGCTTCTCAAACTGGGAGTGCTGATCGAGAGTCATCTGCTAATTTGAATAAATTCACAAAGGCAAGTGTTCCTGGTCACTGACCCCAGTTCAGTACTCACACGTCTTTTGTGAATATGGACCTCAGTTTTTTGAGGAAGAACAGCAGTTTTGTATTCCACCATTGCATTTTGATGAATCAAATCAAGCTTCAGGCAGATGGCTGGATCTGGTTCAGGCTGTCAATGCTATTTGGACCTGGTAAAGACTGTACAGATTTATGGCTGACTTAAAATAAGGAGAAGCAGTAGCTGATTTTCTGCTCTTGAGGTCAGGCCAGATGATTTCCTTGGAATAATAAATAATACTACATTATGAGTGCAAAAACAATACATTATATTGATATAGCACCTAATCATCAAACTGAAAGCACCTAACAAAATAGCACTAATAATAAAAATAGAAGGGATGCATATCAGCCGATAATAAAATAGCAATCTGTCGATTTCAGGCCCGAAGGGCGTGATGAACGGGACAAAATCATGCTTAAAGCCCTTCCCTTGACCCCAGTGGTGTCCTGATCCATTAGAGAGAAAGACAGAAAGCTGAACACCTTTATTGCATGAATGAGTTGGATGCTCTATTTGTTTTAACCATTAGAATAAAGTATATGCAGCCAGATGGCATGAGGACATACTCAGAGGTCAGAACATACTGATCTCGGAAAAGGAGAAACCAACAGGTAACCTCTATTCAGGCTGCTGACAAGACAACTAGTGGGGTCACAGCATAGAAGAGGTTATGGAGCAGACCTTGTAACCACTGTAGAAAGGTGTTTAGAGAGGTTTTTAGAAAGGAGCTTACTGTTATATACTTATTCTGCACTCCTTCAACTTTGAAAGTGCAGAAAATGTAAGCTTGGTATAAGAAGATGGCCTCTGATATTTCTTATGCCATGTAAATATATCTCCAAAGACCACACAGCCTGTAGAATTTCATCTTTGTTGTCTTGATTAATAACTATGGTAGGGTTTCCCACAGAGTCTGCTGTCATATTATTAGAGTTCCGATTATATTCACTTCATTCCTGTTGCATTGTCTTGACAGCTGTCTTTGTTGGGCCAATCCACAGAGACACAGCCTAACATGTTGAGGGATAGGATGATCCATGGCAACTCCCTGAACGACATTTGTATTTAGCCTTGTTTCCCATCCCCTGATCAGAGGTGTGCTTCCCAAAAGCATTGTGTACCTATGGTTGCAAGTTCCATTGAATGAACCATAGTTAGACAATTGGGAGTTCTGAAAAACCTTTCTTTTCTCTTTGTAAGTATAGACTGACTGTGGCTAATTAGATGTGTCAAAGGCTGGACTGGATTTGACCCTGTGGCACAGCAAAAAGTAATTGTAATACTGAGCCACCGGAACAACTTTCGTTTCATGTAAATATTAATGAATGCTCAGTAAAAATAATAATTGGTAAGAAAGTGAATTAAACATTAAGGCACATTTCTGAGGATGTAGCATCATTTTTCAATGAAGTATATGTATTTTACTGAGTCATGAATAATACTGAGGTACTCCAAGTTTCAAATGTTTTATCCTAAATTAATATACATAATTTTGGTATGATATGAAGCACTTAATATTCCAATTTTTGTCTTTGTTCATGACACAGTATGAGATTAGGAACCCTCCATCTGCACAAGTAAGCTTTCTGAGAAATTTTAACACTCCACGGGCTCTATAGTGTTATTAACAACATTGTTCAAGTTACTGTGGTGCGAACTACAGTGGTGCCAATTTGTGTCATAGTCACTACAGCTTTTGGGAACATTTGTGATGAGGTTGGTAGTACCTATAATGATCCATCACACTACGATGGCTAATTGGTGACTTTTGTCATTGTTTTGGGAAATGCACCCCAGGTAGAGACGATCTTCCTTGCCCTGCGTTGCACCATGCCACACCCCCCCAACCAAAGGCCCTTACAACCTAGGCTAATTAATTTCCTGGGAGAAACTGTAGATACTCCGCCCAATTAGAAGTGACAGGTGTGGTTTCCAGAGACAGACACATTTGGAAAGCACATAGTGGCTTTGATAACACTTGGAACTAAACTTTATTATAGGACAGAGGCACAAGCTGATGGTGAATGGCATTGTGTAAATACATGACTGTGAGATGCATCTTGATGGATTTTGTATAGATTTAGATATATATTGATATATTTTAAGTAATGTTTGTGTATTTACACAATGCCACATAACAAGTGTGTGAGCTTAAACCTCTGTCCTTTTTACAGCACATCTATAGCACATAACAAACAAAGCAAGCCTTAGGATAAACACAATGGATATTAATGCAGTGAGCCAGAAATAAAGTCTCATCTGGGCGGTTGTGCTGTCAGAAAGGGAAAATTGCAACACATTTGCCTGCTCTTCACCCAGTCATTATTTAGCTACCAAAAGGGGGGGGGGGGGATTTCCCATGGGCAGTTTTCATATTTGTTTTATCTGAAGTCCAGCGCTTGAACCAATTGATCAAGTGTTGATTGAATGAAGTTTACAAAGTATAATAAAAAATTCAGCTGTATTTGGCTCAACACCAAACACAGAGCTTTATAGCCTGATTGCATGAATATTCATAGCAGAGAGGAAAGGTGGGGGAGAATAGACAAGTGTTCTTACATCATTTGGGGTCTCCAGCGGGGGCCCAGAGGGGTCATGTAGATATAGATATCTCCATGAACTCAGCGGGTGGGAGTGTAGGAAGCAGTAACTAGATGTTTGTGATCACAGAAGTGCAGGGAACTAACCCGTCCCTAATGTACTGAATTTGCCTAATAACACACAAGGTTGCTGATCTCTGGTTGAGAGTGAGTCCCCCCCCCACCCCAACTATCATTACCTCGCCCCCCCACGAAGCAGAGCCTCCCAAAACAGAGTCATGTGACCTGCCTAGATGTATCACAGAGGGAAGAGAGAACAACAATCAGAATTTCAATGAAAATACACAATCAAAGCTTTGTATTTATTTATTTATTTATTTATTTATTTATTTATTTATTTATTTTAGTTTTACATTCAGTTAAATTATATCATAACAGTGAATGCATGTCATGGGAATCTGGAGAAGCATGTCAAAAATGAAACACTGGTAACCTTCCGACAATTATTTTCTTTTCTTTTTTTGAAGTGTAATGAGGATCAGTGGGAGTGCAGCATATCTTCTGTAACTAGTAAAGATGGGGGACCAAGTCCATTGCGATGATTGATTTTGCCTCTGTGGCTAGGTCTATCTGACTGTTTCAGTTCCCTGAGGAAAACTTAAGTACCTCTGTAGCGAGTTTGTACGCATCACATATTTAAGTTGGTTGAAGCTACACACATACCATATATTCCACCCTGAAGACTTGATTTTTTAAATACTGAGACAATGCTAGTCATAAAACTGTGTTTTTGTGTTGTCAAGTAGAACTAATTTCATTGTATTAGCTGATGAACATGGATGGGTTAACACCATTTTTACAATTATTAAAAAAAAAATTAATTATATTTTATATTTCATAAAGAAGAAAATTATTTACAACATTATACAGATATACAACATTAATTTGCCTCAAGCTTGTGCTCTGTAAGCAATTGTGAATATTTCTGCATTGATTAATGTGCTTTGTATCTATCAAATGTGTGTTTTTAAATACATTTGTTTTTTCTGGCATAATCAGTCCAGATTCAGTCAGCATAATAATACTGCAATTAAAAACTGTAAACACCCTTTAATAGAGAATGATTGACAGCAGGAAACACTATATAAGGCAGAAAAGAAAGGAGCGAATATGCTGCACATCCAGAGTCACATTCCTTTGATGTAATCTCTAAATGTATAGCTTTTGATTGGCCAGTGCCTCAGACAGCATTTGACTCGTTCAGCTGAAACCATCAGTGGAAGGTTAAACGATAACTTAATATTCCTCCATTATCACTCTCGTTTTCTCAGGGAAGGAAGTCTGACACCACTGACTCAGTAATTGATTTTTTCAGCTCACACACTTCTCAGAAAAAAAGGGAATTAAATTTTCTTTCGCTTTCTTTCTCATCCCTCAATTTTCAGCCAACTCTATCCTGGCCCCTGTCCTGGTTTTGTCTGTCACAGCAGACAAATGCGTATGCAAAAACAATATTTTATTTAATTGAACGTCAGAAGGGAATTCATTAAAAAAAAAAAACAAGAGATTAGGTAGATTCCGTTTCACGTAGAGTTCGACAGTTAATCGAGGGCAGTCAAGTTGAACTGACTTCAGTGAGATTAACACATGCTAATGTGAAGACCTATACTGTCAGAAAACATCACATTACTTTCATTCATACCTACACAAAGCAATGGGGCCTTTTCAGAATCCAGATACATGCTTAAGTAAACTTAAGTCTGAAATAGCAAACCGCAACGTTTTTGCACATCTAGACTTGTGTACATAATCAGCAAGCAAGGGAAGAAGGGTGAGATAGACATGTGGGGCGGAGTTTGAGGGTATGTCCCATGTTAACAAGGGATGAGTTCACTCAACCCCTGAGGTCAACTCCCTTCGCCCACAAGCATTTTACACACAGAAAGGTGTAATATCTACTGCGCCCCATCAGGAAATGTTGCATAGCTACATAAGTGGGTTCAGTATTTTTTTTTAATAGAATGCTAAGGCAGTGATATATATTTCTAATTATGAAAGAAAATTTAAATCATATTATCATTGTTCAATTCCAAAATGATTACCATCAGCTACTAATGAGTTTGGAAATAAGTGATAATGTTCTTCTGTACTTTGCTTTTCTGCTTGGATGAACAGTCATTCATATTTAAAAGCTTGAGCCACCTAATTACATAATCAATTTTCATATTTAATCTTATTGTCTGGGATTTTGTTATATGCGGTACAGACAGATACAGAGCAAAAGCAAAGCAGATGTAGGAATCACAGAAGAAGTGATGAGTACATATAATGATTCCTATTCTGTGCTGTTTAAATACTGCGCATGAAATAACAAAGCACTGAAAGGTGAAATAGTCATACCAACAAACAATCTATTAAAGTCACGTAATTGTTTTTTTATTTATTTGCATTTTCTTATCAGCATAAAACATGAGTTCAGGTGCAGCATTGCTTTGTGGTCTCTGCATTAGAAAGGGTCATTTGGGAGTTTTGTTACTGACACAGTCATGCAAAAAAAGACAGTACAGAAAGTATTTTCCTAACGGTGGGGTCATAAACCCTAATATGTGATGTGTTGACTGGGACCCGTAGATCCCTGGATGTAGCCTTAGGGTACTTCATGATTTCTTGGAGCATCATACGTTCTGACCTTTGGGTGAATTTCTTGGGACACCCACTCCTGGATAGATTGGCAACTGTCTTGAATGTTCTCTATTTGTAAATGATCTTTCTCACTGTGGGATGATGGACATCATATTGTTTGTATATTGCTTTATAAGCTTTTCTGGACTCATGAGCTGCAACAACTGGTTTACTGAGATCTTCACAGGCATCTTTCATCCTTGGCATTCTGTATTAACCGAAACCTGAACGCTCAGGGTTGATTACATTACATTACAGGCATTTAGCAGACGCTCTTATCCAGAGCGACTTACACAACTTTTACATAGCATTTTACATTTTATCCATTTATACAGCTGGATATATACTGAAGCAATGCAGGTTAAGTACCTTGCTCAAGGGTACAACGACAGTGTCCTTACCCGGGAATCGAACCTGCGACCTTTCGGTTACAAGCCCAGTTCCCTACCCACTGTGCTACACTCCGTCCTGATTGCAGTGTGCCTTCAAGTTGGAGACTATCACAGATTATACTGTTCACTATTTAATAAAGAAATGAAAAGTGCCTTTATTGAACACAATAATAACACATTATTATTAGTTTAAGCAGAATGTGTTTGTCTATTATTGTAATTAATGCAGAAATCCAGGTAATTCGAAAGGGCTCACAAACTTTTATTTGTTACTGTTACCCAAACTGTGACATAATGACTATTGTACCTTATCGGACCTGTGTTTTGTAATTGTTCCATTGAACTTCGGTATGCACTTATTGTACGTCGCTTTAGATAAAATGCCAAATTAAATAAAACGTAGTGTCTCCCCAGAAGACCTAATGTAGCCTACACTTTAGAGTAACGTTGGACGTTTTTCTATTTGTAATATTCAAATTAAACCTATTCACTGTCACCTAGAAGCCATCAGTAATGCACCTGTGACTAAGCGGTGACACAAATCACAATTGCTCCAAATGTAGCTTTTGTGTGTGCTCCCACGACACCTACTCACAGATTTTAATAGCCTACTGTAACTGGTATCACAACTTGTGCTCTACTCTTTTCTACATACAAAAGTGTGTTTGTACTCAGTCGGTGCTCTGATGGGAATTAGCAAATTATGAATTGCCCCAAGGAATTTTGGGAGATCAAATAGGGCATAGTTTTACTTGACGCCTGTGTTGGGACTCAGGAAACAAAATTAAGTCAGTATTTGCAATACGTTGTCACTTTTACAGACGCATCTGGATGAAGGCTTTATTTTTATTCAGTAGCAACGTCTGGCAACCCTGAGAAAGCTGTTGGTTGTAAGGAAGCTGTCGGCTGCACACAGCTCTCAGCCCTTGCAACAACAAAAAAAGTTCAGGAAAATATGCTTTACACTACACACCTTATCAAGTCTTTTGGGACATCTGTGCAAAGAAAGTGAGTAATCTTAGTCATGTTGTCATCTTTAGTTAGACCAGATTATATTATATGACTGCGCCCATGTTATTAGTTTTGATTTTTGCATATCGTGATTCATGATCAGTAGCCTACAACCTTCAAATAAGTACTTTACAAACATTGTGGGTGTCCATTACAGGTTTGCTAGAAATGGAATACATAATTTGTAACAACTATTTGAAAACATGCAAATAATACTGCAAATAAAGAAATTTTCACCACATGAACCATTAGCTGACATTTATTTTTTTAGGTACAAATGAAATAGACAGTGCAGGTAGCTATCCACCGAGTCAGATTATCCACTTTTGTCTGGCACACACTGAGAGCCATCTAGTGCTGTTGTATTCATTGCATATTTATTTATTGAGCTGAGTGAAATTATTAGATATTCAATGCTGCGAAAATTGAAGATGAAGATAGGCGTAAAAAAAATAACAACAGCGGCTGCTAAAGAAAGAGCAGCTACACAGTGCAGAGCCGTCTGGTCACATGGTGTAAGGTGAAGGTGGCTGGTATCCGCTGATGTGGAGGTTTTCAGCAGGAGGGACTGGGAATATGGTTGCCAAGGACAAGGTGGACAGAGCCAAATATAGACAGTTCCTGGAGAATAACTTGTTTCAGTCTGCAGGAGGATTCTGACGGAAAGCAAACAGCATAAACTACAAGGGAACTACAAAACACAAGATGGTCAGTATTCTACAATGACCCAGCCAAACCTCAGACTTAAATCCCAACGAAAATTAGTGGCATGGCCTGAAAATCGCTGTTCACTGAGACTCGCTGTATAACTTAGAAGAGTTGGAGCAAATTTTCATGGAGGAATGTAAATGGAAGGGGGGTTCAAAACTTCTGTAAATCAGAAATGTAAGTCATTGAAAGACATATTACTGAATATAAAAAACTCGGTTGGTGAAGATGGGGAGAATATTTTATTGCAATTATAAGGTGTAACAGAACAAAATCTGAAATCAAAATCAGCCTCGTTGGCTGGTCAGGGGCTTGGAAGGCATTGGTAAGTTGCAACCAGAACATTGCAGGGTCTTATTCCTAGAAGGGCACTGCTGTTGCACTGAAGAGCAAAGTTCTTGACCCAGGTAATTTCAAGAAAACTACAGGTTTATAACTGAATAATACTGTGAAGATGCACCTGAAATGAAGTTAAATAATGACCATAGGGAATGCAGCAGTGAGCCTTGTGTCACATGTTCAGTGGCCGCCCTTGAAATAAAAATAAAAAAAACCGATATACCTCCCAGATTTGAAATGCAAGCCAAATATTTACATGGTGAATTGAAAATGTTTGATAAGCTTAGCAAAGAACATTATTGCAGATGTAGGAAGGGACGTGAAAATTGCCTGGTGATGGTCATCATGCTGCAAGGCGCGGTACTCCACGCAAAATATTTTTGGGGTTGGAGTATGCAGTGCTTTAGCTCCTTTGAGATAAACTGCATGCCATAATTCAGTTACTGATGAGGCATGAGTAAAAATTCCAGATTCGCTTAAGGAGTGATTTATTTTAATTGACACTCTGGGACCTGTTATTACACTGAGCCAGAATGGGTCACTGCTTTAGAAGATTAAGGTTGATGTCAGGAGTCCATTTTTACCGTGTTTGTAAATTCAGGCCAGGAGTATACAGATGTGCTCTGCGAATTGGAATATACTGAAGGACCCCTCCAGAGCTACCTCCATACCTCCCTTTTCACATAAAGGCATTACCAGGTTGATGTACAGCATGTATGGGAGGGATAGCTGATGTGTGTGTGTCTGTGTGTTTGTGTGTGTTTTTTTATTTTTATCAGAGGGTGATTGTGTGTGTTTGTGTGGAAGGTTGAGTGTGCGCGTGTTAGAATGGGTGAAGGTGCCTGTGTGTGTGTGTGTTTCCATCGTAAGGTAAGTGTCTGAGTGTATTTGTACGGGAGGGGGATTGTGTGTGATTTTATATGAGAAGACGAATGTGCATATGCGTGTGTCTATGTGTGTGTTTGCAAGTGCTTGTGTAGGGAAGTGACCATTTATACGGGAGGGGATGCATGTGTGCATGTATATAGATGGGTAATTGTTTGTGTATTTCTATGGCAGGGTCAGTGTGTGGGTATGTTTGGTCTGCATATAAAGTAGAGTGTGTGGGAGTATTTACAAATATGGCAGGGTGTGTGCGTTTATATGGGAATGTGAGTGTGCATGAGTTTATATGGGAGCAACAGCATGTGGGAGTGTGTTTGCACGGGTGGGTGAGTGTGTGGGTGTCTTTGGTTAGCATGAGCAGAGTTTGTGGGAGTATATTCAAATAAGTTAATTAAATATATTTTTACGGAATCCGATCGTCCATTGTGTTTTGCACCAGGCCGAAACTAGTGAAAATATTCCAAGCTGACAAGGTACTTACACACAAAATGATTGAGAGGGCACGTCTGGTCATCATACTGCCAGGGGTTGCCAGACATGGAATAACTGTCCCCTTCCGTCTTGTGAGCTGTGGCACTCAAGGGGACATGCATACCCCTGTGTGTGTCATAGCATCTGGTCACCGAGATAAGACCCCAAAAAATCCATAATGGGTCGTATCACTGATCAGCTCTCACTCTGGGAGCCGTGCACACCAGCCTCCTTAACCCTGCCAGGAATAATTTTGCATGGAGTGTTTTTCCTGCTCCTGCAATTTGTCTGAATGAATGAAACTGAATAATTTTTCTGCAAATTGGCAGGGGGGCGGGGAGTCCAGAGGTGCATTTGTCATTGCAACAGAATCTTCTTTGTGTAAGGTGGAATGAGGCATTACATTATGTGACTGGCATTTGGCAGATGCTCTTAACCAGAGCAGCTTATAGAGTGGCAAAGGAGAGGAGTGCCATTCATGCCACCAAATTGTGTCCCTGGCCTCACATGTTTCCAGTGTAGGATAAGTGAACAGGATCTGTTACCTCAGTTATCCAGTCGAAACACCACTCTTCAAACGGCACAGAGAATGGTATAGAACATAATTGGGTAACTTCCAATAGTCAAACATATCTTCACTCATCTGCTGTATTCTAGCTACGTGGTTTTTCAACCTCACTGCCAAAGGCCAAGTTGGTGCCTAATAGACAATCATTAACATTAATCAAACAATTAACTATCAGGTTGAAAAGAAAACCAGCAATACTATTGGTCTCAACGGCCAGATTTGAGCACCCTTACTCTAGAGAGACAGAGGGGATCGAGACTACCTGTATGCAGCATAACCATTTAATATGCAAATCTGGCATGGGGTCAAAGAGCATGCACTTTTCTGTGATGAGCAGGCTGTTATGGTTTGATCGTCCTCAACTGTTCCTGCAAACATACTCAATTGAGTATTTCCAAAAGGCCCTTTCTTTATTTCACCAAAAGACAAAAGCAAAGAGTAAAGCAAAGAAAAACAAAATGCGTGATTTAACATTCTATACTTAGACACTTTGTAACTTTGATAATGTTGCACAAATGTATTACATTAGCAGTGCCCTCATTGGTGGTGGAGATAATTTTAAAAAATAAAGAAACCTTAAATATTGCCACGTTTTCCCCATCTCCACATCATTCGTTTTCTAATTCTGTTCAATTTTTGTCACTTGCACACACACATCTAGCCAAACATCCAAATTTAAAATGTTTCTTCTGCATCACTTCTGTAAATAATTGGTCATGGGCCCTATTTTTGTGACAGTGCTGGAGCAAATGTGCCAGGGCGCTAGTGGAATTTCCTCCTGTGGAGACATACTTTTCACCTCCACCTGGTTTGATAATTTCACCATCTGCCATAAAGGTATTTTCATCAACGTAGGTTGGGTGGCACAATATGGGGAGTGTCAACTGAATGTGCACATATGAACACTGAACGCACGGTAAAGACAAGCACACAAGCCTGTTCGATGGATGTAACACGATTTCGAATGAAGTTTGGTGATCAGAAATAAAATGCTTTATGGTAACTTATGGCAGAATTCCTTTCACTGCAATTGCTACTTATTTTACTGTTACCTTGTTGCCTTCTTTGAACAGGCAACTCTCAATTTGTAGCTGTTGATCTCAGTAGAGCTGTTTTTTCAACCTCTGCTTTTTAATCGTATATCTTTGCTAATAAAATTTTATTTTATCATTTTATTTTTACTGTCTGTCTTTATATAAGAAAGCAGGGAAAACAGTTCAATAATAGCACCCAGAGCTTGATATCGATTTGACATAAATGTATGCAACTTCCTTGATTGACTGGGATAGACCTGCACATCCATCATTCGAACATAATTCAGGTGGAGATTATGCATTGTGTCATGTAAATATCCTTGTAATCTTAAAAAAGTATTACTCTATGTATACAGGTTTTAATACTACAAAGCACAATCAAATAAATTCAGCTAAACAACTAATGCAAGCCATGTCTTCCTCCCCTAGTTCTTACACCATCTTGACAGCATTGTTTTTTCCCATAAATATGCACGTGAAGACTGTATCTGGCAGATAAGTGTATCAGACATGACAAACAGCAGTCTTCTAAGGCCTTGATGAATAAGTATTAAAAGGAAAAGAAAGCAGCCAATCTGATTGGTTAAAATCAAACCAAAAACTCTCACCATTCCTACAGGTTATTTATCCTCTTGCGTCACTTGTTTTTTTACAACTGTGCAACTGATGTTCTACAGCCGACTCACAATTTTAAGAAATTGGTTAAACATGCCTGCTATGAGTTAGCCCTAGAGTTTGATAAATGTGCCTTGACGGGCCTGTTTTTCTAGTTTGACAACTTACTAAAACTTTTTGTTTGTGTCAACTTACATAACAGACATGTCCATCTGAAACAGCCAAAACCAACAGACATCAAAAAAAGAAAAACAAACTTACCAAAACGGCTCTTACAGTTCAGCAGGGGCATGCGGGCCATGTTTGTTAGCTCGTGAAATAGCTATTTTCTGAAGCATGAACTTTTACAGTCCAATGGGTTCTTAGATAATGATCGGCCATCAAGGAAAAGGAATGGAGAACCTGACATAATGAGATATTGTTTCTCTCTTATATTTCCTTTTTGCTAAAATGCTTCAGTCAAGCTGAAGGAGCCGCATGTTAGCAGTAATGGATGGACCTGGGAAAAAAGAACAAAAACAAGGGACAAAAAAGTGCTGCGTAATGTGAACCTAGGAGAGTATTACATTAGTTGATGTCCTGCTCTGGCATTTTCCGCAATGGAGCACAAAACAAACAGACAAGACCAAGACAATTGAAAGAATTTGCCGTGATATCAGTCAAACCTTTCCGAAGAGTGCACAGATGCACATTCGCACACTGGAAGCACCGCAACAATTGGGACGCAGCAGGAACTACTGGGGTAAAGCAGAACATCTGTTGGAGCTATGACAAACAAGAAATGACAACAGCCATTTGCATCTGCAAATGAGTATTTATTGGATCTGTTATTAGGTGTGCGTGCTTCAACGTGTGTTCCTGCATAGCTTGCTGTGAAAATAAATTACTTTATAATAAGTAATTAAAGAACCACTGGCATGAGCTTCAGTCCTGAATTGGTTTAGCAGTTATTACAGGATTGTTAAGTGATTGTGGAAATGATGTAAAATGTTAAAGCATTATACTGTACACACACAGCATACACACATACTTGCATATACTCCTGAAAATGCCAAATGCATTTTTTGCACTTGCAAAAATTCTCTCACAGAAGTATCAGAAACGCACAAACACACACACATCTCAAATGTATTCCATCTTTGAATGTGCAGATCGGTTGATGTGCTTAATATTTCCAATGAGAACTAGGAAAACCAGTAATTGTAATTATTTTCAAAAAGCACCCTAGCAAATTTAGTGCCGTCTGCGGAGCGCCAAATCAAGGCTTAGTGCCCAATGGCAGTGCAACAAGGCCAGCGAGGCAATCGGAAGGACAATGGAATCTGAGTAACATCCACTCAACTTCTCTGGGTGCCTACTCTGCATTGGTGAGGCAGCCCCATCACACAGCCACGATAATTATTTATTTATTCACACACGTTCCAGTCTCGGCAGATGACCCCTGCTGACCCAATTGAAATTGATTTTGTCGTGAAAACCCCCCTCTCTCCGGCTCAAATTAATCTCCGATCAGCAGAAGACCGGGAGGCCAGACGCAGACTACAAAGACCTCAAGTACAGAGGGTGTGGGGTGGGGGTGGGGTTGGGACGGGTGAGGTGTGTGGATAGTTTGCAGAGAAGGTATTTAAGTTCGGAAAGATGAATGGTTACAATGACTTACTTTGATAGAACATCTGTAGGAGCAGGAGGGAGAATGACAAGGGGCCTGTGAAAAGCTGTAATTTAATAGCCTAATTTCCTGCCTGGCCCTGCAGAAAAATCTGTCTGGAGCTGTCAGCTGATGAAAACGCTCCAGGAAGGATTTGATTTGCTCCCCGGCAGAGAACAAGTACAAGCCTATCTCTCGCTGCTATTCCCTCTTCACACGCTGGCCCCCCCCTGCACCTCCCATCCCCAGGGTCGCTAAAGAAAAGCGGAGTGTCAGATGTAATCTCTGAGGAACCTCGTTTTCTCCAGAAAATTTCTAATCAATACATGGAGCACACTTTGGGTGTAATTTCTTTCAGATATTTGGCTGTTTCAGAGGGGTGTGTCTCTAAAGTGGCTTCAGCCTCTCATGCTGGGCCACAGGTCTCTCTTTCAATGCAGTTTTGCTGCTAAGGGGCACCCATGTCAAAGCCCTCTCTGATTGCCCGAAGTGAAGGTAATTTATCGAGTGATATTCCAAGCAGCTTGATAACAACAGTCTGACTGCATCCTAGACTAACTTCCTGGATTTCAACATACAAACACTGACAATGCCACTGTTCCATTTCCATTGTCCATTCTGTCCACAAACTTAGTCTGTTCAGTTAGTTCTGGCGATTTCTGAACACCGAACATTGAATTGTTTTTGGAAATAAAAAACACACACATTACAAGTAAAAGGCAAGGGAAAATGTTGACTCAATCCAGTCTAAAGTCTTTATGGTTTGGGGTCAGTCTGCCCTAGGTAATTCAGTTGAGTAGTTCAGTTGGGAAGATAGGGAGACGGTCTCACCCTGAACAACAGACCTAGCATGTGGACTGTAATCCCCCTTTAGAACAGCACCCAATTTTAGACATATGTCTGAGATAACATATTTACAGCCCTTCATATGCGATGAGAACAGATTAGACGTGGACAAGGACAAAGGCTTCCGTTCTGTCTGGATGCAACTTAATTAGGCCATAATTTTTTTTAAATCTGATTTTAATCACAGCTGAAAACGGATGCTTCTCAAAGAAGTGTATTTTTGCCACTACTTGTCCTCTTTTTGATGATACAACTGTGTTTAAAAGAATTTAACCAAACAGACGTACACAAACACAACAGTGAAATGTCATAGCTGAGATGTGCGACTGGGGAAAAGGGTATAATATTTATACAATACAACAATGGTTCTTGTAGACACGTTGTTCCACCTGTTGTTACACATGCTATTAATCTCCAGATGATACATAATACAATTTACAATTCATTTTTAATCATCAATTTCATGTCATTAGTGAGAGCATCTATCCAAAAATAAGTGCAAGATACAAGATAGAAAGTGGTAAGTGAAAACCAAAATGGACTTATCTATGGCTGCCGTTACTGATTCTCCTCAAAACAGAGGGCAGACATTGCGTCATCCGTACAAGCTCTGCTCATCAGTAAATTCCAAACACATGAGTAGATTCCAACCGCTTAACAAAGCGAAAGTTCACAAACTTGCCTGCCTCCTCAACAACATTCCTGGTCTTTCCTGTGGACTGTAGAGAAGAAAGTGCACGCGCCAAATTTGCAGGCTTTAGTCATTTGCATGTCTGTCTTCCAAACCCAATTTGCTGTGATCAGTTTCGATTTTACTGCTTATTTGGTGAGATCTGTAGTAATTCCACTGCTTGTTTGCCATTATCAGTAGTCATTTGCTGCAATTTGTTGTGATTTCACTGCAGACTTGCTGTTATGAATAGTAATTTTGCTCCTTATTTGCAGCAAATCGAGGTGATTCCAGCACTTTTTTTTCCCCCCTTGTTAATGTGAGATGCAAATTGGCAAGCCTTGAAAGGCTGGATGGCCTGTTCTAGCCATTAATCATTCTTATGCTCTTAAGTATTACTTATCCTACGCAAGTTTGACACATCATTAGTTTCGTAACCACTGAAACTAATTCAAAACTCTTGTGAAAGAAAGCAAAGCTTGGACCGTTGAGTGGTGCACCCAAGTAGCAGTTAAATCACTCATGCAATCCCGAACAAATCCCAGCCATGCAGAAGCCAGGCATAACCAAGTGTCCAGCAGAGGACTGGCAAAGGTCAGTTGATTTACCATGCCTCATAAGACACTCCCTAGTCCTCACCCTGCTGAATTTATGAGACACTGCAGCATTTGGGTGTCCTTACAGTACAATTTGAGCATTCAATCTGTGGGGAAAAAAAGTAAATGAAAAATTTAGCACTGACTTGCATTTGTCATTAACCGTTCAACACAATGGGCATTGCATCATATAATTAAATGGAGGTCGTTCTCACATAATGAGCAGGATTTAGGGATTCATGTCAAGAGCTGCAAGTTTAAAAATAAAACTGATTAATATTCAGTGCTGAAACACGAATGGCATTCACTGATGTGGACAGTCCCTTCAGCCTCTGATTATTTTGATAGGACGTTTTCTTCACCACTCAGTAATAGGGATTAATGTAGAGTGAAATCAATACAATATTCCTGTTGCAGATAGCCCGCAGGCACACATTCTGTCTTTTGCCTAATTCAATAATGGATATCAATATTTTATTTTCGAAGTGGCCCATGTGAAGGAGGCTTGCCGCAGTTAGATTAGCTTAGCTTGGCTGGCTGCTTTTCCAAGAACTCCTTGTACAAACAATTAAAATAAGCAGATCTAAATCATTAGACAGCGCTAACGAACTGTCTCAGACACCACTTCCAAAGCGGCATCACAGCAAGACACCTTACAGAGTGGTTGCACATATCTGAGTAAAATGATTAATTATTATACACACTGTAATTCACAACAATGAGCATGTTTTTATTTCTTTTTCAGTATAATTCTAATTGATATTATTTGTTTATTAGTACTTATATTGCCAGGGTTAGGGTGGGGGCAAACAGGATAGAGCCATAAGGTTATAGCAACATTAGTTCCTTTCGATGACTGTCATCCAAATTGAAATGACCTTCAATCAAGCTGAGATGTATTGTGAGATCTGAGTGTCAGAGAGTGGAAAGGAGAGAACAAGCTGAATATTGTCAGTGGTATGACAAACCATGGAATGACATAACAGAACCAGAGATTGCATTTAAAGAAAGAAGAAGAGGGGGCCTAGTGGAGATCCTTGGGGGACATCAGTATGAAGACAGTGGGTTTCAGAAAAGCTACCATCCCAGAATACTCTAAGAATACCCTAAGAATACCCCTAAAGTAGCTGTGCCCGACATCCCCAATGTAGTCAGGGTACAGAGAGGTTGCATGTGGTAAACAATGTGAAAGGATGTAAAGATGGTCATTATAATTAAGGCCAGAAGAAAGTGAAGATGCTCTAGCTGATGAAAGTACTCCACTAATGGAGAGAGTAGTCCCTATGGGATGGCCAGCTCTGAAATCAGACTGAAAAGGGTCACCAAGGTTATTCTGTGAAAAGAAGTGAGCGTTGATTCAGCACGTTTCAGGGTTTTGGGGGGAAGGAGAGCAGAGAGACCGGACATCAACTCTGGATGGTAGAACTCCCTAAACTCAAGAGCGATTATATTGCTGTGAGATCTCATCTTTGGTGTGGTGATTGATGGGAATGGCCCGGATGTGCAAAGCTTGCTTGCCTGCTCATTATAAAATTAATATTACTTCTCACATGTTTACAGCATACACACCTGCTTGTATACTGTAAGCAAATTAAACTTGCCAAGCCTATCAGTTCCTTGTCATTGTGACTCCATACATAGCATTGCAGTTTTGTCAGTCAGGACAGGGGTTTTCTAACTTTTCTAATCCAGGGACCCCCACCCAGGCTCACAAGCATCCAGGGCCCCCCATCATAAGTTAATAACTGTTATATCAAAAAAAAGTTTTATATTTGTATTTCCCAAAATCTAAGTCATAAGTGCATATCAGGTCTGACCAGTACCATCAAGGATCCCCAGGGGTCCACAATTTGCCTGTTGAAAACCCAGGTGGTAGAAGATAATCTAGCAAACTGATTTTTTAACAACAGACGGGCTAGGTAGTACCAGAAGCTGTCATTTAAAAGCTCACCGCATTGACAGCGCACAACTTAATTAGCAAGATGAGTTCAGTAGCAAGGTAAGTGGCCCTGCTATTGAAATTATATGGCTTTGATGTGTTACTGTAAATATTTATTTTTATTGGAGGGCAGGCTTAGCAGTTACTATAACATACTATATTGTACCTTATACTACTCAAGTCTGAGTCTTGTACTACAACACTGTCCTGCAGTCATATATTAGCACTCATATGGAGGTAGCCAAAGCAACAGTTCTTTTTTTTTTTTTTTTCTGAAACTACAGATATGCTTCCATGTACAAATTTACACATTTCCAAAATGTGAAGATTAAGATTAATTAAAGAGCAAGGTGCTAATCGGTTCACAGCCTTTCAGGAATCTGAACTTAAATAGCAGCAATATTCTTTTATGTTACACTTCTGCAACACCTCTCACTGCAAGCCCAAAAAGGAGAGTAGCATGTTTTTTGTTGTTCTAAATTTTTTTTGGAAAAGATGACATGACAAACGACTTCCTGTTGAACAGCCTGATCTGATCAAAGTCTCTCACCATTACCCCTACTTCCACTCCATCTCTTCCACACCCTACCACCCAACACAAAACTACCAGCTGCCCCACGGTCTGCTTCCTGTTTAGCCAGAGGCAATGCTGTCAGGAGTTTCAGAAGTGTTTAAGGGGATCCTGTAACGGCAACAGTGCACAGATACTATTTTAGTCTTGCTTGCCAAGTTAGTGAGTCAACCTGTATAATAATAATAATAATAATAATAATAATAATAATAATGTGTTTATTGTAATTCATTGTACGGTTATTATATTATTCAACATTGTATGACAAGTCCCTATGATGCTTGTATTTTAATATTGCATTTTATCTGTATTTGCTTCATAGTTGCATTGTAAGTTGCACTGCAGTATTTGCTAATAATAATTATCAGTGGTGATTAATGGTTCGGTAGCCAGGCACGTAACTCAAAGGTTGTGCGTTTGATACCCCTCTGCGGTGCTGCCATTGTATCTGTGAGCAAGGTGCTTGCTGAATTGTTTCAGAAAAAAAGGTCCAAGTGGATTGTATGTAAAAATGTGTATGCTGCTCTGGAAAAGAGTCTGTTAAATACCAAGATGAAATGTAACATTCTCTCTTATGCTGGGTCACTTGTATGGCTCCCATGCTTAGACATTATTCATTAATGGAACCTGCTTGTTTTATGGAAACAATTCAGGTGAAGTGCCTTACTCTGGAGCACGACAGTTGTAACATACTCCCTTAGCAATCCCTTCGCATGACCATGTCCATGAAAGCACAACCGGCTTGCACAGAAACAAGATAAAGTAATAATCAGTGTTTTGGTTCGTCCTGATAGCTTCAAGGAGTAGCAATAAAGTCACCAAAAGAAACTGTGGTCTGAGGAAAAACAAAAACAAACACCCAAGGGTGTGCTGGCGAGTTGTGAGTAATTACAGGGACAGGAAATTGCTTTTCTGCTGAATACACCTGTATTAAACGCCAGCAAGAAATAGTTCAGTGAGAGAAGAAGCATCAAGCGTGTTAAACATAAATTTACAGGGTCACAGTATATCATCTTTGAGTGATTATAGAATCTTCATGTGCCCTTAGCTGTGTTCCGTGAGCTGTTTTGGTACCCTTGGTATGTTTAATGCTGACTTTGGAAAAAGATAGAGTCATCTGATCCAGAAAATAATTATATTGTAGAGGTGGTAAGATTGCAGAAACAGTAACGAATGTTGGAAATTGGTTGGAATTAGTTTTCATCCTCCTTAATAAAAGAACAAACATTTTGGTACTGTATGATGGACAACGGAAAGTTCAGTTCAGAAGGTTCCAGAAAGAGTGGTGGCTGACTTTTGACCCTTGACCCCTGACCTCTCTATCTTGCTACAAGGCTTTCTCTGCAGATCTTGCCTCTGCAGGTGTCTGCAGGTGTACCTAGTGAGCTATCATCAATTAACACATGCCTATGAGAACTGAAATATAATTTCATTACCTTCACTTTGCTGAAGATTAACAAGGTGAGCTGTGGAATGATATGAAAAATGTTCAATCTAAATTCAATTTATTTTTTCATACCTTATGCACATTTTTATACTATATCATTAGCCAGCAATCTACATCAATATGAAGCATAAAGTATACAGTGGCATATATATTAATTTAGTGCATTATAGCATGTTATTTATAATTAAAGTCAACATTCATGGATCAAAACTAAAATTCAAACCAATTCTAACCTTAAGGGTTAAACAAGGGTTTAACAAGAGTTGTCTAATGCCCATGTGTTTCTGTGTAGCTTTTTTTTTTTTTTTAAAGGATTGCTATTAGTCCCCTCCACAGGATATTGCCCGCAGGAAAACCAGGTAATGTCTAATCACAGAACAATCACTCACATTAGACACTTGCAGTTTATACTGGTCGTCTAATTATCACCTGGAAAGTAATTAGCACAGCACTGTAGAGGGTTACCTTTTTTAATTTGGATTCTGACACACACCTACAGCCTCTCTCCTCTGGCACAGCATAAAGCTGTCAGAGGAATTGGGGTGGAGTGCTCCACTATGTTCACTGAAAGAGAGTATTACTGACGCCCTGGAGCTTTGGAGATTTATTCATGGGGAAAGGAGGGGGGCACCGAGACCTGCGCTCCTTCCAACAGTGGCTTCAAAGCAATGCCAGGCATGTACACTGCATGCATGAGGGCACCCACACAAGTAGCCAAGGCCCCCATCATTTTGGCTGGAGTGCCCATCATAAAAAATCACCTTCATTGAAAAAGTGGCTGCTGTGCCATCAGAGCTAATGAAGTGCCTGTCCCGGGGCTGTTACCTGGAAGCACCTGACTTTCAGTCTCTCAAACACGGCCGGACAGTTTGTAATGCTCAATATATTTGGGCCATTAAACTTGTCAATGAAATCACTGAGAAATACTATGCCGCCGTTGCATCTCCGCTCAGAGCTGCTGCCTGTGAAGTGTCCCAATGTACAAGATCACTTCTAACACACACTTACTTAGTCGGTGTAATCAGTCTCTGTTAGTTACGCAGTCATTGCAATTAAAAGGTGTGTGAGCTGAACAACCACAACAAATACACAAGAACTACTGAAATAATAATAATAATAATAATAATAATAATAACAATTATTATTATTATTATTATGTATTACCGTAATGTCAAATGAATAATCCAATTAGCTTGTTAAGGTTAGGGTTCATTTTGTCACCCAAGCCATATTTTTAGTTAACTAGAAAGTGCTAGCTAGAATGCTGAGAACAATGGAGCATGGGAAAGGCCCTAGCTAACAATCCCTTTTGGAGCACTTTCAAAAGGAGATGTGACATTATATTATACTGTTTGTATTAAAAAAAAAAAAAAAAACACTAGTGTGTTAATGGAGTTTAGTTGTAACATTAGTGCTAGCAAATGGGAAAAGCAAATACTTCTAAACCAGTCCCAGGACACTGAACTCAATGAAATGGAGTGGATGTAACCGCTTGCTTCTGTTGCCAAAGTTGCAGAAACCAATATGGCTTCCAGTGCCCCGCACCTCTCAATTTCCACATAAGCTATAATGGAGAAACTCATGCCTTTTTCTACCAAATGAAGGGGTTTTTTAAGCCATATTTTCAACCCATATTTATATGCCCATAATTCATATAAGAATCGGAAGCAATTTGCGATTTACTTGACACAATTTAATAATAAAGTTATAGTCAACTTGTTTTACTGACAAGCAGCCACTCCCTGCAGTCTCATCTGCAACTATATCTCCAAAGCATGGCACACTGGACAACAGAATCTATCTGGGAGTCCATAAAAAATATGCCTTCACCAATAAAAATAAATTTTCTGTCATGGCAACAAGATACAGCCAACAATACCCTGAAGGTATGCCATTACAGCGATTAAAAAACATGCAAGCTAGCTAAAGTTACATTGTTAACTTAGCATAGATCCTTGCTGTAGTTTGTCCGCTTTGGATGGAGATAAAAAGCCGGTGGATTGGGCAGCAGCAACGGGAGGTATAATAATAACACCAGAGGTTCTCCAACGAAGCAACAGGACACAGTGGGTTCCATGACCGCTCAAACATAAATCCCCGTAGGCTCTCTTTGTTTCTTTTGCCGGCATATTTGTGTTTTTTTTTTGTGCATTTGTTGAATGACAGCATTGCGTACTTCTGACCGTTCTCGTCCTGGCGGATGATAAATGATTCGGGCTTCAGTTGGCGGTCGCCCTCTTTAGCTCTGCGTCCCATATGCAGCTTTACATCGAACCAGACTTTGTTGACATGACCCTCAGGTGTGTTTGGTTTCAGTGCCTGAGAGTGCTTGATTTTCTGAAAGTCTGCCTCCGTTGACGCTTGGTGGTGGGATGTTTTGTCACGTCCTTCTTGGCAACGTTTTTTTCACTACTCCAACGAAAACGTTGTTGCTAGTGATAAACTTGGGATCTTTCAACAGACACCAGGATCGGCTGATCGGTGGATCATTGATGTACTGGTTAAGCCCCACAAGTAGGCTAACATAACTGCTGAAACCATAGGGTTCGCCTTTCCTGTTTGTCACAGTGGCATAAAACTGACGGAGAGCCTGGTTTAGCTCCATTTTGGTGATTGTTTTAAAATCAATAGCCAGATCTTTCTCGGCACACCAGGTCTGAAAACAGCGAACGGACCACATAGTCTGTTTAACGGTCCCGGCTTCGTTTCTTGACTTTTCCAGCTCTTCAATTTCTCTCTTATTAATTTCAGTGTGTCTCCTTTCTTCTTTATCTTCCTCCTCTATTCTGTCCACCTCTGTCCACCACTCATCCACACTTAGCCCACCCAGTAAATCAAAATTCACAACAAAATCTGACATTTTGAAACAATTGGTATAGGTGACTAATTGGCACAGCAATACTGAAATGTGTGCGGTCACAGGTGTGTGTTCATAGAGTATTTTACCACGGCTTCAAACGCGGCTCAGCCAACTATAATCAAGGAGCAGAACTATTCGTTTTATAATGGCACATTGTACAAAAGTCATTTTCTAAGTCTCTGAGATGCTCACATCTGGAATTATAAAGCCTTAATTCAAACAGCCCCTAAATGGGAAAGGATTGATCAGATATGGCATCTGCACGAAGGGGTTAAAGAAATGAAAGCACTCCTGTTACAGCAAAAACTTCTGATCAGAGTTGAATCTGAATGACTGACCCTGACATTTTTATCTATGTCCCTGTGCAAAAGGTATTCATTCTCCTCAATCTCATGTTACCGGATGAGTGGTGGACAACAGAGGAAGTCTGACTCTCTCAGTATTTGTGTTTATCTCCTCTTAGCAGCACTTGCTCTCCTCTTGCACTGTGTGGCCTGTAACGTGGAAAACAGTCACATGGGCTGGGTATCGGATAAGTACACACACTTCTACGACATTGCTCCTTGCGCAGGTTTCTGACTTTGGAAGCACACTGAGTGATTCATAAAAAGGAAATAAAAACAGGAATTTCAACTGGTTTCTTACCAATTCCGTTCCTCAAAGAGTTTACAGAATGGGGGAAAAATCAAATACAGAGAGTTATTATGAAAGACCTGGAGGCCTGGGTTACTTATTTAAATGAGCACGAGGGGTAGGGGGTTGGAATCCATGTTTTCAAATCTTTTACGTACCCTTTACCTTCTCTACTCCGGTGATGATTATAGCCATCCTCCCATGTTTCCTGAAATAAATTATTTTTCATAGACCTCTTTAAATTAATGAGCCTAGATGAAATATCACTTAATTTCGAATTTAATTATGCGCTATAATATTTCTTTCATTGCTCCGGCTGCTCACAGCGTGGTCTTTGGACGGCTGATGAATGCTCTAGGTGTGAGGGAAACATTAACATTTATGGGGGAGACCACCTAAGAACGCTCTGAGCTTGAATCCAGCAGGCCGGAGACAAATACAGGGGCCAAGAAATCCACGGTGCTAGAGAGCGGTATTTCACTATCCAAAGAAACCGGAGCGTGAAAGGAGGATTGAATTGCGTGCACCTGTCCCTCTCCTGTTTGTTGACATCTTTGCTTACATTTGGTTGCAATAACAGAAACAGCTCTTGTAGTCACACTGACAATATTTAAACCGCTACATCGAAAGTAACCGCCTCATAAGAGAATTGTACGAGAATTGTGCATTGTACTTCTGTCCAGAGTAATTTACAATGAGAAAAATATATATATTTAGCTATTGTACTGTCTACTATTTCTATTTCTATTCAAAAGATCTATTACATTGACATGGTGCTTAATTTGACCATTTTTACCACTGGACGTTTAAGTTATTCTGCAGCTCATGCTGTTTCCACTACAGGCTGTACACAGTCTGTGTAAAAGTAGAGAAGGATTTGCAGTTGTGCAAACATGCAGCATGTTTCATGTTCCTCCCGGAGACTGTGGTCTAGATTCTGTAAACGAAAGGTCGCCCAATTTGTGTCAGAATTAAATATAAGCTTTGTTTTTTTTTTCACTAACAGTTTCATTAGGTCAGAAATTGCCAAGTTCATCAGAAATATATTTTTGTGAAGAAAAACAATCTGTTGGGCACTTTGCAAATGCACTTGCATTGAATGTAAGTGGACTGACCTCTGTGGGTGTGTGGATTACCTAGAGAAATAAAACAATCATGAACACTGTAGAACAGCTATCAATTAGTCAAAGACTAATTCAGAAACAATCAAGTTATAAATACTGAAGAAGTTGCATTTATTGTTTGTGCTGGCAAAAGCAGTTTTTGTGAATTTGACTGGATAGTACAAGTAATCCAATTCAAATGACATGAAAGGAAATTGAGATGTCTTATTTTCAGTGCTCAGCAATTTTCACAAATTCATTTAAGAGTTGCAAACAATATACTAACTTCATTACAATTTTCCAGA
Source organism: Anguilla anguilla (assembly GCF_013347855.1). Lineage (NCBI taxonomy): Eukaryota > Metazoa > Chordata > Actinopteri > Anguilliformes > Anguillidae > Anguilla > Anguilla anguilla. The sequence continues at coordinate 29,149,332 of NC_049201.1, read as the reverse complement.
TAACCCAACCAGTAAAGTTGTTGTTTTTATTTTATAGTGCTATGCTAATGCTCACAGCCAAGAGAACGTCCTGTACTTGTACATTGCTTTCCTGTCATTTTCATCATTGTGGGTTTCATCTATTTCCAGGCAAGATGCTCATGGCTCTAACTCCACAAATTGAAAGTCAGCCTATTTAATCACATAGATGAATTCAGAGGAACTGTGAATCCTGGGTAATATGTCTTAATGTTCAGTCTCTCAGGGTGGGAACTTTTCTTTATTATACTGTATATTACGTGAGTGTAAGCACAAATAACTAAAAGAATTAACTGACTGTGAAACTTACGATAAAAACAGGTGTTATTATTATGGTTAAATAATAATTATGATGATTAAGCATTAATTGATTATGAATAACTACATACAGAAAAAAAAACCCAGTGAATCACCTTTTCTTGGGATCATTTTCAAAACAGGTGTTATTATGGTTAAATCATAATTATGATTAATACCTTTGTCATTGTTAGAGTTTGAAATTAAGATTTGGAAGAGATACATTATAAGCAAACCCACACACTATTACCTCAGTTTGTTAAAAAGGGGTTGGAATTTTAAAAACAATTACCACACGCCTTCTTTTAGCTATTTATGGCATCCTTCTACCTCTCTATCACCACCATTTAAAAAAATAAAATAAAATTTCATGTTTTCTCCTCTCCGTCCTACCCCCTTTGTCACTGATGTCCCAGTGGGGTGGTCAGTAACCTCCTCCTCAGGGCCAGGAGAAATCCCAAGCCCAAGACTAAATGTCTAAAATACAGTGTCTGACATTTCTGAACATCATTTAGCATGCATCTTTTACTTTCTACTCATTACTGTATTATGAACTTACGCAAGAAGTCTAGACACACACTGATCGCACATCGGGTGCAATGCATGTTCAAATTTGGCTGCCTTTGTTTACAGCGGTTGGAGTGTGCGGAACTCCACTCCGGAGCGGAGCAGGCGAGGGCGGAAGTTTTCCGTAAGACCCCCGCTGACGACCCCATGTTGATGATAGATTTTGAATAATGCAAATGTGATAAATCACGCTGCGCCCTACGTTTTACTAATTAATAACCATGAATCATTTGCGGCACACGTGAGCCGCAGCCAGGGATATCGCTGTCCGTTTGATGCATGGGCCGTACCGAAGAGCTGGCACCCGGATCGCCGTCCTCAGGGGGCGGAGTCTGTCTCCGAGCTACCAGCGAGGGCGGGGAAGAGGGCTCAGCTCCTCCTCCAGGTATAGGAATGCCTTGCTTCAATCCCTTTTGTGTTTTCAAAGCTTGGAACTTTAACACAGCACAGAACACAGTGATTTAAGATTGACATATCATTATTCATGAAGTACTGTATAAGTAACTATTTGTTTCTTTTTAAAGCTATATTTTATGAACAACGATAACATAGACGTTTTAAATGATTCACATTTATGTACATTTACATTTTAGAATAGTCTGTGTCTGAGCAGCGCTAGTACTTGCTCTAGACACACCAGGCACTGCAGGTGCAGTGGGAGATGCAGAGGCAAATCTTAAGGATTTCATCTTTATATATATATATATATATATATATATATATATATATATATATATGGGCTGTTGTTAGGTAGCTAGCAGGTCATGCCAAGTAAGCTAGTTAGCTAGTCTCTCTCACGTGTTCCTGCCAACAAATTAGGTTTGTCCTGGACTTGTAAAAATACAAGGCTATAGGTAAAAGTCAACAGGACAGCAAAAAACAACTAACTTCAGAATTCCTTATCCCTTCTGGTTTAATTGTTTTTAGCAATCATACTAATCTCTCTACCTGCTTGTGTGTGTGTGTTTGTGTGCATGTATACCTCCCAGATGAGAAAAATTACCTGGAGCCTATCCCAGCATGCATTGAGCACAAGGCAGGAATAAACCCTGGACAGTTTTCCAGTCCATCACAGGGCACACACACCATTCACTCACACATTCATACTTAGGGGCAATTTAGACTCTCCAATTAACCTAACCTGCATGTCTTTGGAGTGCACCACCGTGCCTCCCAGGTGAAATTTTTATTTGAGTAATTGGAATGGCCACTTGCATTATGCAGACCTTTTAAACAAGCTTGCATTTTCAACTACAAATTGTTTTATAATTTGATAACTAATAATCAAACAAGATGTAATCAGGATCTCATAAGCACTTTTTTTTTTCTTGTTTTCTAATAAATGCAAATGTATAAATCCATTAAAAATCATGTTTTACTGTGTGCAAGAAATGACTATTTGTTTTACATTTTATGCTGTTCCTTCTGAGCTGGTGGAGCTAACACACAGTCATAGTTAGAGTGGGATGTGTATTTTTATCATTGGAAAGTATGACTCATTTATCTTTAATATTCAATCCTGGGAATTGGAATGAATTATTATTATTTTTAGTAACCTGGTATTTCCATGATACCACGGATATCCACAAATACCATTGGTCAACTTCAGGAAGAAAAAATGTCTATATATAACACCATTTCTGTGTGGTTCCAAATAGGGTATTTGGGTTCTGATATATCCCTATACATCAATCAAACATTTAGTTCTTGTTTAATCATTTTGCCTTCAGTTCAGTGGAGATAACATATGAATTAATCTAACTGTGTTCATTTTTTACTTTTTTGTTGTCTGGGACTTGTTGAGAAGTTTGGTGATAAAAATGACCTAGTGTGAAAATCTAGCAGCCCTAAGTTTCTCAATTTTCCCAATCACCCCCACAAGTAGAGAGGCCCAATGAAATCACTAGTAGATTACTGTAGGTAGAGCTGTGCTCGTTTGGGTGATGTCACCGGTGCTGTTTCGGTGATTTCACCGGTGCTACTTCGGTGATGTCACCAGTGCCGTTTATGTGATGTCACCCAGCCAGGGCACAATAGCTGGCGCTGGGGACTTTCACTTGGCTCAGAAAGACATACTTTTCCACCCTCAGTCATGCACTTCGTCACTCACAAAGCAAACCCCCAGAAAGACCAGTCAAAACAGTCACTTAGCTACTGCCTATACCCTGGTAGAAAAACAAATGAATAAAAAAAATAAGCTTAGCATAAATAAAATTTCCTTTCGTTTAGACGGTGTAGTTTGTGAGTGGATGGATGTGCTTCTAATGTCATAGTATTTGACTCACCCGGTATGTGAAGATTGTGTTATTTATTTATCTCTAGTGTGCCTAAGGCAGCTTGCCCTGCTCTTTTAGGGCGGGCGTACATTATACGAGTTGCGAGCTCCTGGTTTTTTTCTGATCATGTCCAAATCGTAAGAAAAACGTTTGCAATTCGCAAGGTATGAGATACCATTCCAAAACGATTGGACTGGTTTTCTGGTTCCCAGCTCTTTTTTGACATGGCACAGTCTGCTTGAATTTTTCAGGTGTGAGAGGTCATGTGAGCTGATACTGTGTTTAAATTCCCGTTGACCAATCAGGAGGGGGCTCCGTGTATGATGTTTTGCCTGCCCTGCTTTGCAGACTGCAACGTCACCTGACCTGGTCGGGAGTTTGTATAGTCTATGCCAGGGATCAGCAACTCACGGTCCTCAAGGGTCGAGACCTGCTGGTTTTCCACCCTCCCTTTGCCTGGGAGTCAGGTGTGAAGACAGTCTGGCCAATAAGTAGCACTAATTACCTGGGAGAAAAGAAAACCAGGGCTGGATTTGGATTTGAGGGCCAGAGTTGATGATCCCTGGTCTATGCTATCATGCGACCAGTTGTCACAATCTGAGCCTCATTAAATGTGAGAGGGCATCCAAACTCCCAACATTGTAACCCACGAGAAAATCACATAATGCACACCCGCCCTGATAGCAAAGACGTTATTGGACTGGTCCAGTAGGCCATTACATTTACTTTGCTTCTTGATTCTGTATTATAATCCTAAAACTATAATCCAAGGCATAGGTTTCTCAGATTTCTACCAACCTTGGGTGTGGTTTTAGGTTGTATGATTAGGGTTTGTGTGTGTGTGTGTGTGTGTGTGTGTGTGTGTGTGCGTGTGCACACATACATGTGAGAGAAAGAGAGAGAGAGAGAGAGATGTGTGTGTGCATATTTGTATGTGTGTTTGTGTGCATCTCTGCAACTGTGTGCGCATAGGTGCTTGGGAATGTGTGTGCGTGTGTGTGTGTGTGTGTAAAAGTGATGAAAATGTGCTGAAGAGAGTGAAATCAGCGGACCACATACCTGTTTCTCAAAGACATGCAGACATGCACATTTCTTACGGGACTCCTGTCCCGTGTAGTGTAAGCCTTTCAGAAGACTGTCATAGCGGCACGTTCCCTAAAATACGTACCTTCAGCATTACTGCTGATCGAAGAGCTTTTCCCTTCGGCAGGGCCTGAGCCCAGCTGCACGGAGCCGTGGAAACAGAGCTGAACACTCAATAATGGGCACTCTGCATTTCAAATGCGGCCCGCCAGACAGGTGCATCGGACTTAGCGTGTTTCCGAGGCTCGATTAAATACCGACCCATCAAACGAGCGGAATGCTGCGATATCACTTCTGACGTGTCTAGCGTGTTCAGCTTGGTGCAGCGATGCGACCCGGCCGTGTAGTCATAATATCGGCCAGGGAGGCTTTCAGCATGGTTACGAAACATGGTTAGGACAGACTGTGACACATTGTATCCAGGCATCGGTGGCAATCTCAAACAGAGCAGTTCGCTTTCCTTAAGTGCCTTGTTTTACAGCACTTTGTATTCGGCAACGAAGCATGGATACGACACGTCTGTTTTGTTTCTTTTTTCAGGGAAGCTTATGCATAAATTCACAGAGAACCGGTCTAGAGATGCAGTGGGGGGCATTCTGAATTAAGAGCAAAGAAAAAAAAATAATAAAGAAAACAAAAAGGGAGCAACAAAAACCGACTTTGACACCGATGACAAGTAAAATGTAAGACCAGAACTGCACCAAGCCCACACATTATGGAGAACGTTCAATATTAATGGCTGAACAAAAAATCTATGCTGAATCTATCTGCCTCTGAATGCGAGTGCTGTTCTCCAGTGCACGGCATGTGTGAGGCAGGTTTTAAGGGTCTGCCCGGCTTGTTCTAGTCTGAGATGCTTACTTTTTTTAAAAAGCCCTATTGAGTAGCCGGACAATGGCGTTACGGGCGTGACGATGCCACCGCTGAATGGGCCGCTCAAAGCCGCAGGCTGCGCCGTCTGATAGCCGATTTCATGCAGGGGAGCCGAGGGAGCCGCTTCCAAACACAGCGAGATAAAACACGCCAGTCAGCCCTTTTTACGAGATCATTATGGCGTCTTCAGCGCTTCTACAAAAAAAGTTCGACCTCGCCCCCCCTCCCACCCCCGAAACGAAACGGCGCGGGGCCTGGGCATCGCTTCGCCGACGCGGTAATCTCGTTAGGGGAGCGTGGACGAGGTCGCACGCACGACGGCCCCGCCCCCCAAGAGCACGTTTCTCCGGGTCCTCGGCCTTGTAAGCCTCCCAGCTGCCTCCGCTTAGTGTCACCCGCCACACAAAGACGAGGGCCGGGCCGCGGGGACGGGTTCACCCTGCCCCACGGCGCATTTCGCGCTTCCCTCTGAATGGCGGAAAAACCGAGCGCATGCTGCTCTCCCTCACGTCATGCGAGATAATGCCGTAACGCTGTGCAATAAAGAAAATAATAAAATTAGTATCAATTCCCTAATTCGGTTAAAACATGAAGTGCCTCAATTGTGGTTAAATTGAATCTGGCCCTGAAAAATTCAGCTTGGGCAACAAGAAGAATTCTCTTTACATGTCTTTGACATTTACATTGGAGTGACAGGTGACTATTGTGCTCTATAAGGTTGTTAATATTTTTGGTGGCTTATTCAATTTTTTGTACTTAAATTAAACTGCACTGTCACCTGATATACAAAAATCTTAATGGTCATTGCATTGATGGCATACATGCAGAACCAGCTCACAATATGGTGTACTAAGCACTAATTCATAATATGGCATGTAGTAAATATGAACTTGATGTTGTGGAGTCAGTAACGATTTTTAAATCCAGCTTGTAATGTACCGCAGGACACGAAAAAAAACAAAAAAAAAACACTTGCATAAATGTGTTAATTAAAATGAAGTGCAGTTATGCGTATTAAATGGAAGCCTTAGCCTTTGCAGTTTGATTTGGTGTTTCTGCGTAGCGTCTGTTTTAAGGAGCCAGACTGCAAACTATCCCCCAGGGTGACGAGAGCCACCCCAGCCGGTGTCAAGGTAACAGGTGCGCAAAATGTCAACAAACGGCACGGCTCGTGCTCCTTCTCCGACACCTGTCCTCGCCGCTCGCCCCGGTGACTCACAGGCTCGGCGGCGGTGACGCTACGTTTTCCGCCTTAACCTCGCCGTGAGGTTGCATCACGGTTACTGATGCGTCATCGCCGGGTCACGAGAGACCGGGGAAACAGGAGCTATTCGATGGCGTCTAAACCCGGCAGTGTGACATCATCCCTTCCCTGCTTCTGTCTTGATTTGCAGCGCCCCAGACTGGCTCTGGACCCTCATTCAAAAAGCCTGAACAAATGTAAAGATCACTTTTCACCACAGACTTGCATTTTGAGGTGGAGCTTGTTTGTGTTTGTGTGTGTCTGTGTGTGTGCGTGCATGCGTGTGTGAGCTTGGGTGTTTCAGGGATGATCACTTATGAGACTCAGTTATGAGACTAAAAATATATTTGGGCATTGAAATATTGGAAGAAAGGAAAAAAAGCTGAGACAATTTGTTAAATAATGAATCTAAATAAAAATACATATTAAAATTGTATCATGATAAAAGTGGACTCTGTGAAGGTTAGAAATACCAGGGCAACTATAATGTTCATAACTTCAGAAACATTTTAAAGGACTGGAGGACCTCATGAGATTTTACTCTTATGATGATGAAGGACTTCCTGCATGTTGTCGCGCTGACAGGAAGATGAGCATTATCTGGGATGCATGTTACTCATATTACCGTCAGCCAGGTGGGTGATGCCGTTGTGGGGCAGGGGGGGGTGTCTGAGCAGCAGCTCGGAGGCGCGACGTACGCCCCCCCCCTCTCTCTCTCTTCTCCTCAGCGAAAGAGAGCTGCCGGGAAAGAGGCAGTGAAGTAATATCCACTCAGCAGAACGCACACTCACCAGAGTACAGCAATGTCATCCGCCCCATCGCACAACCCCCCGCATCCCCCCTACCTCCACCGCCCCCCCCCGCCCCTCATCCTCTCCCCCACCCCCCCGCCCGTCCTCGGCCGCATCCTCTTTCGGAGTTCCGCGACGGAGACGCCGGGAAGTGCATTAGCCTGTCGGGACTTCGGAGGGGTGCGGGTTCCATCAGATATGAGATAATGCGTGACTGCCCCGGCAGCCGCTGGGTATTCGGTGCCAGCCGGCTCTCCGTGAACGGGAAGCAGGGAGTGACATCATGGGCAGGACTCGCAGAGCAGCGGAGGGCGGATTAAGCCCCCGAAGAATCACGTCACCCTCTTCGGTGATTTTATCTGGCCGGGCGCAGTGAAGTCAGGTGAATGGGTGTGCTTAAACTGGTGGAGGGGAGGGTGAGTTGAAGACAGACCTGAAATGCTCCCACAAGATACCTTAAGAGACCTGACACTTCCTTCTGAAGTGGACCGAAGGCTGATTCATTACGTGATACATGTCACCCTCAGGGCCCCTCCCATGACTCACTGTCAGAAACTCATGAGGACAGAATCAGCCATTCACTTGTCTCATGATGTCATCCCTCCACATGTCATCTCATGGTGGCTTGTCATGGAGGGTCTTTTTACCAAAGAGTGAGGGTACAGTGACCACTGAGGGGAAAAAGTGTCTTAAAGCACCGAAGCACAAGGCATTGTGGGCCTGTCACACCAGGACTGCTGGTTCAAATCCCAAGCAGGGCAATGCTTTGAGCAAACCATGATATGGATGCAGAAAATACCCAGTTTTATAAATGGACCACTGTGTACAAATGTACGCTGTTTTAGGGGTATGCATAGCAAGTGATCAATACAACATAACAATAACAAAACCTCTGGATTATTTGTTTCTGTTAGCCCTCATTACTTTTCACTGCGGTCCATCAGTCGAGTGCACTTCAAACATGGCAGGCAGACTGCAGGCACTTCATTGACCAGAGGGGTCGCTGTTGCACATGAGAGCTGGGACAGACCTACCGAATGAACCCTCCCTCTGCAGGCAATACAGGTATAGGCAAGATTTTATACCAGATTGTGTCACCACACTTTGAGGATGAGCTGATGAGCATTGTTTATTTTTGAGTAATGCATTTCAGCACTGATTAGTGCTAGATTACAGCCACACGTTTTTTCTTATTTTCTGCACACTTCCCTCAAATTGTGAATTTAAGCAAGTGTAACATATTTCATACATCAGGTGTCGTCATTTCAGCTGCCACCGACCTTGCGATGTTTGAGTGTAAAAAAAATAAAAGTGGTGCAAGCTTTTAAAATTCACTACTCAAGACTGAAGTGGGGGAAAAAAATGTAATAAGTAAAAGACACCCTGCAATTAAACTGAACCAAGCCCGGTTCATAAATAGAGGAAAAGCTATGAGAAGTGCTTAATTTAGTGCTTTCCTGTAATGAGTTTTGCTCATGGTCATGGAGAGAGCTCCTCCATTGATGGAAACCAATTTCGAACACGAGATGGAAGATGAATTCAGATCGCGCGCTCGTCTATATGATCACTCACCTAAAAAGGCAGGTCTTCCATATTTTAAATGGAGAGCCCTTTTGCCATGATAACTGTACTTTGTAATAGCTATCACCGTGAAATAACTCTGATTCCATCTGCCCCATAATCAATATCTTTTGACTGCCGGGATTGATGAGTACAAAGTAAGACTATTAGCTTGGGGTGTGGGGGTGGGGGTGCGGGTGGGGGGTGGTGGTGGAGTGTCCAAATCTGAATCACACTAGACTCCTCGTTATTCAAAGTAATAATGTAAAATGAAATAATCTGCCAGCCAATTCATAAATAGCTGCGAACGATGGACGCCATGCCCTTAATGAATATGAGAATTATCTTGGCATCGATCCCCTCCCTGTGGGAAAAACGGGGGGACCTGGCGGCCCTTTGGTTTCTGCCAGACGGGCTGCATTGACGTTTCAGTTTAAACATGAAAATATGGCTGACGCCTGAGCTGTTGGACTGCGTTTCCTGAATCACGCACCTCCCCCATCCCCCCCGATGAATTGAGGTTGTCAGGGACGACCCTTTTAAAAGCGGCAGGGAGGCGTCGGGAAACATTTTTCATCGTAGTGCCAAAGGTTTTAATTGAGCGCCGAATCAGTTCCTGCTGACAACGCAAAAATCGGATCTTAATTTAATCGCCATAATGAGCTCGATTGTGTCCTGATGCCACTTTGACATATTAAAGGAGCCTCATTGCATTCGTGGTAAAAGTCTTCAACACTACACAGTAAAATGTTCGGTGTTACAGTAACTCAACACTGATTCCACACTGTAGATCCCTCTTAGACACATATAAACTGCTTTAAGTTAATACTGAACATTTTATTGTGCAGCAAACTAACTTAAAACTGTGCTTACAGTGTACTGAAAAATTGACACTTACACTCAATTAATCTAGAAGACAGTGTTGGTGGTGGTGAGGGGGCAGGGGACTTTTAAGGTGGACTTGTGTTTCATTATCCCAGAAAGCAAAGAATTAAGAATCAAGAGTTGCACACGTCACAAGTTACATGGGGCAGTTAGGTCTTTAAGGACAGGGGATGTTTAAAACGAATAACATTGCATTAAATAAATTACTGCTTGAAAATAAATCTTGGTTCCCTGTTTACCTGTATGTAGGTCTGGATATTTCTGTACCTTCGGAGCTGGTGATCTGAGTTGTAAGTTAATGAGAAACACTCTCCTCACTTGCTCTTCTGCAACGTTATTACCATCATAGAGACAAATCATAGACAGATTAATTACAGCACTTCCCGTCATGCAGCCTGTCGTTCCAGAGCACAGCGCTGCCAGATCCACACGTGTCCTGGAAGGCTAATGTAATCTGAAGCTGATACTTTGAACCACCCTTTTGTTGGTGCATTTGTTGAAGTTTTTTTTTTTTTAATGCAAAACACTTTTCTTGAGTCAGACTTGATTATGATGATCAGGTCCAAACTCGCACCGAAAAATCTGCAGGTTCCGGATCCCGGCTTCCTGCATCTTCAGGGAAAAAAAAACTCTCACTGGTCTTCACACTCAAGCACACAAACACGCACACAAACATGCGCTCACACACACACGCACACAAACACACGTACACACTGACCCACACACTCGCACATACACACGCATACAAACACACACGCACATGCACACGCACACACACACACTGACCCACACACTCGCACATACACACGCATACAAACACACACGCACATGCACACGCACACGCACACACACACACACACTCACACATACAGACACATACACACACACACACACACATGCACAGTGCACAGACAGCCCCCAGAGATGGAAACGGACATTCTTTTACACAAAGGTAAATGATTGCTGTGGATGACAAGCCTCTGCCCTCATTCTGTGCTTGAAGACAGACGGCATGAATGATGATAAATTGCACCTCACGTCTGTGGCATCTCCACAAAGGGCATCTCCTGCCTAGACAGTGCCCTCTGGTGTTAGCTTTCACAAGTGCGTTTAATTTTCACCCCCAAGTGCAGTGCGCATGCTCACAGAACCCCACTGTGGGGGGCTCACTACCTAATGAATGAGCAAACAAACTACAGGTGTAGGTGAACATTGATTTTTGTAATTTTGCAATTATTTGAATATTGTATTCCTGTATAATTAATATTTTTATATTTTTTCATTCTCTACATTTGAATTTATATGTTTAATAGTGTAAAGTGCCTGTATTTTATGAATGTAAAACTTCAACTTGTGAAAACCACTTTGATGTTCAACCTTTTTTGAAAATGTGCTATACAATAAATAATAAAATATCCATAATGAGCTCTAAAAGGTTCATGCACGCATTTATAAGAAGACTTGGTAGTGTTTACATAACTGGCCAATTAACAGGAAAAATTTGAGTCTGTAAATTTATATATATATATATAGTCGTCTGAATGCAATGATGTTGAACAAATGCAGGCTTGACTTTTGCTACTTTTGTGTTATAATGAGTTTCAGTGCAACATTCCTACATTTACATTACAGCAGAAACTTATATTCTTATCAGCTCTTACTAGGCTAAATGAACACCTGCATAGATACAGTGGGTTTCTCAAACACAAAACAAAGTCCACTGCTTAAATAGTGTCCTTGTTTAAAATTATAATACAGAAAAATGCTGTCACACAAAACTGCATACTGAAGGGGACAAACAAATACAAGTCAACAGTATAAGTGCTTTGCTTCAGTATGTGCACTACTAGCCAATGCACATCACTGTATGGAGAATCAAAGTTTTGGCCCCTCAGTCCTCTTAAATCCCACTAGTCTTTTAATAATGTACATCACTTGAATGAACATATCTTGTATTACAACATATTAAAAGCTTACCATTACGTTCACTGTTATGAAGAAAGAGACTTCAGAATGGACAAAACATCTGCTTGTGCACTATTGCTGTGAAATACCTTCACTTTCACTAACATTCATTCAGACAGCAAGAGTGTTGTGTCATCTTTGCCCTACCGCAAGCCCACCCCCAATATGATAGGTAGCTGGTGTATACCTGCACCGTTGGTGACCCACTATTTCTGGTTCCTTTGTGATTGCAATTTATTGACTTCTTATTGGATACGATATCACATGATTGTATACTTTGAAAGCTTTGCACTTGTGGCCCGTATGCCTGTGAGCTAGTAGCTAAGATGGGTGCCTAACTACATAGTAGGCTTGCAGTTGTGAATTACACAGATAGCCAACATTACTAAGACCGCAACCTAGCCAGCCAGCAGTCGTGAATTACACAGACAGTGAACGTTGCTAAGATGGCTACCCAACTAGCTATGTAGCTAATAGTTATGAATTACACAGACAGCAAATGTCAGCTGGTTAGCTTGATACATGCATAACCTAGCGGTTTTCCGTTAAGCCCCAAAAGTAAGCTAGAAGGTGAGCTATTATTTAGCTTGCTATCTAGCTAAAGTGTTTACTTTGCTATTTCAGAATCCATTCAGCTTTAATTAACTGCTTAGCTAGCAGTAACTTTAGCCAGCAGGCTAGTAACAGCAAAAAATTATGTGAATAGTAAGGCCTACACATGATGTGATAGCATTGTATCCAATAAGGGGTTGATACATCACAGTCATGACAGACCAGAAAATAGGAGGTTGCCTATGGTGCAGGAGATGCAGACAGTGTACTTACATTGAATATATACAAACGGGTGGCAAATTAAAGGAAAAACCTGAATAAATGAGTGGAGAAACATAGCAAATGCAGATGCTTCCATATAGGTGTACTGCATGATATAATTATGCAATTAACATCCTATCATGCTCTGTGGCTTGTATAAAAATGCTGAGCAGGCGCAGTTGACCTCTATTTTGATTTTGGATCAAGATGGCAAGAGGAAAAGATCTAAGTGACTTTGAAAGAAAGTTCATTATTTGGGCACGGATGGCAAGAGCTTCAGTCACAAAGACTGCTCAACTGGCAAGTGTTTCAATAGGAACAGTGACAGAGCAACTCTTCCTCAGGTGACTGAGAATGTCACTGGGGACATGATCAGACCGTCAGCAAGAACAGTCTGTCGACAACTACTTTTTAACAATAACTAATGAAGAGAAGGTCTGTAAAGTTATTAACTCAATCTACAACTCAAAGGCAAAGGACATAATGGGATGGACTCCGCATTCCTGAAAGGAAAAATATGTTCATACTTGAAAAAATAAACGTGACTACATTTCGAATTATATAACTGAAACTTTTCATTTGCATCTAATATATACCCTTACTTATGCACAAACAATGCTATTATATAAATATTGTTACTCACAAGTGTCTTATCATGGAAAGGAAATCCATAGTTAAAGAAATTTAACATTATTTGCAAAGAGCATTTCTGTTGCTACCAGTTTTCTTTTTTATTCCACCATGATGGAGAATACAGGTACCCTTGCTGTGATTTTGCATTTACTGTGGGATATTTGATTATTTCAGGAGTTACCTTAAAGTTACAATCTCAAAGATTTCTGTTTCGTTCTCTTTGGCGGTACCAATGGCAAGAAGCGGTAATTGCAGGTGTGTTTTTGGACCTCACTTCCCATAAATCCAACCGGATCCAACCAGTGTCGCCTGTGTGACATCAGTCAGTTGGCACCTGGGCCATGCCAACTATAACACTTACTATTTACTGAATAAAAAATGGTTGTTATAAAAGTAATGTTATGTACATCCTCATTCATTGTCTAACATTTAGCTAACTTAAGCTGTCTTTACACTGCTGGGCCGGGTTAAAATGCTGTAGCAGACCTGGGGTAGAATTAGTGATGATCAATTTCCACAACGTTCTTTATTCACCTTTTGCCCGGTATGAACATCTTTACACTGCAGAGAAGAATTCACAGGATTCGCTGTGGCTCGTGCAATTATGTATCTTGTGCACAATAAACAGTCTTTTTCGTGAATGATTGTTGTGTGATACTTTTGAAACAATTGCCTTGCAAAATGTTACCCCCGGTGTTTCTGGTTTTGCTGGCTAAACTGTTTGAGGATAAAGCTGAGCTGGGTGTTAAATTAGCAATCAGAACAATGAGGAACATATGAGGAAGCGTAATAAAATAATAACAACGCTAATGTCATGGTTCTGTGTTTTCCTGTCTGTTTTTCCCTTGTTGGGCCGCCAGATGGCGGCACTTCTGTTTTGTGTCCTGCTCCCCCCTGTTAATTGTATGATTGTTTCCAATTGTCTCGTTATTCTATCATTGTTCCCACCTGTGTCTTGTTATCCCCTCCTTTTCTGGTTTGATTGTTTTTTTAGTTCACCTGTGTCTTGTTACCCCCTGTCTATTTAAGTTCTTTGTTCCCTTGACTCGGGTGCTGGTTCCTTGTGTTTGTTTCCTACTTGTGTTTGATTTGACCATATGTACCTGCCTGTGTTTTTGACCCACTTGTGCTTCTGCCACTTGTTTTCTGTGCTTGTGAAGTTCTGTTTTTTGTATTCTTTTAGTTTTTATTATATGCCCCTCATGGCTCTTTGTTCGTTCTGTTTTCTGTAGTAAAGTCTTGTTTGTATCGACATTTTTGAGTTTCGTGTTTTTCCCCACTCTGCGCTTGGGTCCTAGCCCCCGTACCGTGACAGCTAATCCATACTGCCATATTCTTTTATTTAGTTTTCTCCGGCTTGACATCTTTACACAGAAATCAGACCCAGCTCTGCTCCACCCATACCCAGGCTTTATTCAGATCATTATAATATATTGATGAACTCCATGGCAATGTAAATAACGGTAACGTTAAGGCCAGTTCAGATCAATGATTCGCAACGAGGCGAAACGGTTTTAGAATGTTGCAGAGAAAATTGCAGCGGTGTGAACTGGTTAGTTGCAGAGTGTCTGAAGCCGTTGCCTGGGGTCTCAAAAGACTCACCTTGTCAAATCAGCAAGTGCAGTTTTAGAATGTTTACAATCAGACGTCTTGGAATTTTGCAAGTTGCATCTAGTCTCGTTGCGAATCATTGATCTGAACTGGCCTTTAGTTAGCTACATTACAACGTTGCAACAAGGTAGCATTGCATTCGAGAGACGGTTTGCGAGGTCGGTACCGGTCGGTAGCGTTAGCTAGCGTTTTTCTAATTGTTGGCTGACATTAGATTGTGTTAATTACATTAGCTAGCTAGCTAACGCAATGTTACCTGATATGAGAGATGGATACTGTGCGCAACGTTGTCTAAACTAATGTTGCCTTTCTTGACATGGAGCGAGCCTGTTGCGTTAGCTCCGCCTACCCTCTCTGGCGGACCAACCACTGATGGGTAATGGAAAACGCGTCACTAACTATATGCCGCTTGTGATTTTTTCCCGGGAATGTCGCCACAGACACCTAGTTCTTTAATCATAAATAATAATAATAATAATAGGCTCAATCACCATTGTGTTACCTAATTTGGCGATAGATAGTGACTTAACAGACATTTATTTTAATGAAAATCTTCAAGATTATTACTTTAAGTTGGAAACAATTGTTGTATCACACTGTTGAGGCCAATGCCCAGGATTCAGTCAACATTTCTCTTTGAATTATTGAATGAGCGTTAATTCTTTTCTTCACAGTTTGGTGTGTTACTCTGGTTATTACAACTTTAGCGATGCCAAATTGTATGGTGAAGATAGGAAATAATACTTGAAGTGAGTTGAGAGTCAAAGATCAGGACAAAACCAAATGAAATTCAGACCACTCTCCTTCTGAGATCAATCACAAGCAATAGCTTGGATTGGATGAAATAGCTGAAGCAAAGACAAACAAGCTGCTTCATCTAACTGCAAGCTCTCCGTCTGGTGCACGTTCGGGGAGGTTTGGTGAACCTGAATGTGTTTGCTTTCACACTGGACACATTTTTGACGGACCAACACCACAATGCACCAGGTTTGGTTCCAAAATAGTCTGATTACACTTGGCCAGTGTTTGGTAGCTTATATCCACATGCTGGTGTGATTATGTCACTGACCAAAGTTTTGCATATAGCGCCCAATGAAACAAAGCTTGAAACAAATGTTCCATTCCAAGGAAACAGTTAAATGAACTGGATGTAAAACCACCCTAAAGGCAGCCTCCTAAATTCACAGCCAATAAATAACTAAATCAAATCTGTTTATTCACAGCTGACATTCTGAAACACAGACAAACGGTAACTTTACAAATACACAAAGCAGTTGCTGTTATATGGATCTTGTGCTGCAGTCGTGCAATAATGCTGTCTGCGGCTAAGAACTCCAATAAACCATCTACAATTCCCCATTCAACGCACAGACTAAACAATCCTCAAGGCTACCTAGTTAGTTATGTTTACAGCGTTAAGAGAATTATGGTGCCTGTTAAACTTAAGATGTCAGATTTAGTGTAAGGTAATGTGGAGCCTTTAGTTTAGTCGCTTTGTGCAACAACATGGTTTCATTAAAACTGGGTCCTATCACATGTAGAAATTAACTGCAGATGTGAATATATGTGCAGAATACATCAGCATAGGGTATGTAAGGTTTAGTTTTAGGATCTTGGCATTAAGAAAGATATATTTATCCTGTAGCTTTCCATTTGTAATTTGGAACAGGGGAGTCCCAGGGCCTGTGGTAACTTACCCTGCCCAATGTTTTCACATTTAGATAGATAAGGGGTAATTCATAGTAACCTAGTACAGAGTCACATCAATGTCTGCATCAAGCTCCTCTCTTTCTAAGGAATTTCAGGTTACAGAATATTCCAAGGCAAAGCAATAAGGAAACAATGGGCATGTTCCTTTGGGGGTCTTCACCATATGCTGTTTGGCAGTATCTAATTTCTAATAACTCTGCTATCACTAAAATTGTGTTTCCCAGTTCATGGCTTTTCCTAAGTATGTGGCTTTAAAAAAAATCTACCTTTGCTAAAAGTATGTTTAAAAAAAGGTTAAAATAAAATAACATGTAATCAATCTTACCAAAACATTTGAGCCAAACAATGACCATTGATGCTGGATTGTTATGGCTTGGGGGATATGACGGCATCAAAACTATTAGACAAAGTCCTGTTGATGACTATGTGTAATGACTCATCAACACTCTTGACAATATGTGCTATAAACAACAGCCTGCCAATTACACAATATTTAAAGATATAAAATGCAGCAATTTGTACTGATTTATTATAGATGGAGATATTCTACTGCAGGCCAGCCGTATAGAAATGTTATAAAGTTCATTTTTTTAGAACCCTGCTTGGCTACTGTTCAGATGAACTTGGCTGACTACATAGTATACTGCACTGTACACTTGTGTGCAATTACCAATGTATAAATAAATCTGGTGATTCAACATTTAGTACCCTGAAATAGGGGCTATGTATAAACAGTGCAGTAAATTCTTCATGGTGAAACCAAATTGTGTAATACCCTATAATAAAAACTGAGAATCTGCACTTTACCCACATGTGTTTTAACAAATCTAAAATTGTTGAGTACAGACCCAAATCAAGAAAAAATATGTTTTCGTCCCAAACATTACAGAGGGCACTGTATATGTAACACAGTATTCTTCCATATAGGTCATGTTGAAGTACAATAGTAATTTAAATGTACATTTAAACAAATATTTAAACATTTAATTATTTTTATTCTCCTTGCATGACATATACATCTCTCTCTCTCTCTCTCTCTCTCACACACACACACACACACACACACACGGACGCACTCACACATTTACAGTGATGGACAAGCTGTGGTTTTCTCAGTCTATGGACACTTCAAACAAGCTGTCACTCAAGTTGACTGGCACAGTTTCAGAGTGCTTCTCTAGATGAGGTTTTCAGGCCAAGATTAAAAGTCCTGGCCTTGTCATCTCCAAGAACATTCTGTATCCCAAAGCCATCTGATTGTCAGTAAGTAGCGTAGCTATTGACACCTGTGGACCCATTGCCGTTTGTACAAGAAGCCATTCCTTTCACTGTTTGGGCAGCCACAGAAACACTGAACTCAACCAAACCAAATTCAACCGAAATTGAACACTACATGATTTAACTCTATATTTCCAATATGAGAGTATATCCGAACACTGAATTTCCAAAATAAGGATAAAAACTGAGCTCCATAATGTTTGGGACATTTGGCTCTATGCTCCACAATTATAGATTTGTAATAGAACAGTTACAATGTGTGGTTAAAATGCCCATTCTCCACTTTTATTTCAGGGTATTTTCATACACTTTGGTTTCACCATACATAAACTACAGCACTTTTTATACATAGCCACATTTGCCTCCACACTTTGCTCTTGCCATTACTCTGATACAAGTCAATCTTGGTCTCAGCTGTCCACAACACCTTTTTCCAGAGCTCTTCCAGGCTGTTTTAGGTACTATAACCCTGCCATCCTGTTTTTGCGGCTCACTAGAGGTTTGCATCTTGCAGTGTAGCCTCTGTAGTTTCGTTTGTGAAGTCTTCTGCAGACAGTAGTCACTGACGCATCCATGCCTGCCTCTTGAAGAGTGTTTCTGATTTGTCAGACAGGTGTTGGGGGGTTTTTCTTCATTATGGTGAGAACTCTTTGGTCATCATCCAGGCCTTTTGTGATTACTGAGCTCACCAAGGCTTTTTCTTGGTGATGTTCCAAACAGTTGATTTTGGTCTATGTCACTGACTATTTTTTTCTTATTTCTTATTTTCTCAGAAGAAATTTGTTCAAAACATCATGGTGCCCTGAAAGGTGGGGCTATGTATACAACTAAACAAAATATTCTGTAATTTATACATGCTGAAACCAAAATGTATAAAAATACTTTTTAAATAAAGCTGAAATTGTGCACTTTAATGACACGTGAAGTGTTTGATTCCAAATCAATAACTGCAAAGTACAGAACCAAATCAAGAAAGAATTAGTCCTTGTCCCAAACATTATAGAGCTCACAGTAACTAAACACTGCATTTCCCATGTAAGAGCATAAATAAACACTGTCATAATTATAGGAGAGTATAAATTAACACAATCTTTAGCTCAGAAGGATATAACTGAATGTAAGGGAAAAGTCAAGCAGACAAGCTTACTCCTCTTTGTAAGCTGCGGTCCAATCTGTGATAGACATGCGGCGTCAAAGCCCCGATCAATGTCATGTATCTTCTTTATTCAGGGCAATCCAGGCAATGTAGAATTTGCTGTGTCATCAATCCACATTATTTGATTAACAGCTTGAAACCTTCCTCAAAGGTTCAATACATTGTATTTTTAAGATTTAAAAAATTGTGCACATCCCTGTATTATAATCTTGGATATATAAATGCCCATTGAGATACATTAGGAAACTAAAATTGAATTGAACCCAGATAAATCCCAATAGAAAAGCATGTATTTGTACACATTATACTAGTTAGCGAGCCTGTCCTTCCCCAGCCTTTCGAAGTACACTGGTTGATTGGGCATGTGCACTCTCCCTGCATCAGCTGGAGAAGTCGTGCAGTCCTAATTGTAATGAATGCTCAGTTGAGCTGGTGGATTGAGTACACCCAGTGGTGACATTGCCTTTTTCATTGGCGTTCATTTGTTTAAATGAACACACACAGACACACGGGCGCGCACGTACCCGCACACGCACACACACAATGCCTTGAAAAACACCCTTGGACAATTTCAGTTGTAAACAAGACCAGGTCAAAACCTAGTATATGACTGGACCGACCAATGGTGTAACTTCATCACTCACTCAGTCACTCAGTCACAGACATTTGCGTTTATAGGGTGGGCCCCGCTGTTGCGGTCCAGCCGAAAATGTTAGCACTGTTTTATTTTGCAAGTATCAAACGTTTCCATAGATTTTCAATTGGACTGAGGTCAAGACTTTGACAGGGCCACTCAAGGACATTTGCTTTTTTTTATTCTTGAGCTGCTCAAATGCAGCTTTGGCCCTATGCATTGTATTGTTGTCTTGCTTGAAGGTTGCAGCTAGTACTTTTGCCTGTACTTCATGCTGGGGCATGCTAGCAGAGCCCAAGTGGAGCAAGGAGTGGAGTGGACGTAATTTAACTGTAGCGCGGAGCGCCGTTTCAAAAGGATGGAGCATCGGTCTTTTCTCTCGCTCCAGTTTCACTCCAATGTCACTCACTTGCAAGGTTTGCAGATAGGCCAGCAAAAAACGTGGCCTAGTAGGCCAACACTGCTTTCCCCTTTCCCCAGGTCATACCCCATAGCAAGCAATTAGCTAAACGTCTGTTTGCATACCAGATTTTAAAACACTGCAATTATAACTTTAGCTAATTTCTGTTCCTGTATATAGTTGTTAATTCCCATGTCTTGTTCATAATTCCTCCAATACTTAATATATTAAATACAGGCAGCCTCAAACCGCATCAAAACTTGTAACCTATTACATGACCAGGAGTTCATTAGTTTTCCATGGATTAATAAATATGTTGAATTCAAAGGAATAAAATGTGATGTGACCAAAGCATTTTCATTACAAAAAGCAGCAACAACACACCATTCCCTAAACATTTCAGGGCCCTTCCACATAAAGTTGCTGTAAGCTCCATGTTTCCTTCCTATATTTGTGGACAGAAGGAGATAAATCATATCAGTCAAAAGAGAAAAAGTTGGGTGTCTTATGATTTATACGTTTTATAAAGTTTGACCTGGACAATAAGTGCAAAAGGGATGTTTGCGTTACATTTACGAGTCAATTACAGAAATATCTGGCCACATAACACCCTCCATTTGCTGTGGAAGCAGTTCCTCCTATCATGCTGCTATTGTGAAAACCATCATTGTGCACTTTATCAAACACGGAGGAGAGAACTGTGACAGCAAAGCAAAAGGACACAGAACACTCCGGGCCATTATGAATAAATAAAAACACTGAGAAAGTAAGCATCCAATGTGCTGTGTATGTTAAGGCAGGCATTAGGAAGGGGGGGGGGGGGGGGGTAGATAAGTAAATAAATAAAACGTTGACTGGAGTGTACACGCGTGTATCGTGAGAAAGTACTCCCTGGGTCCGAATGACATATCTGTTTTCAGGTTTGCTTCTGCACACTTACTTCATGCTGTTGGATTTTGTACCATAGCTCCCAGAAGAATTATTTAAATTATCTTTATTTCACACAGATAGAGTGTAATCCATATTTTACCACCATAAGTCCTCAGCTGCCCAAAACAAATGTTAATAGGAAACTAATTACAGTCATCATGGCGAGTGTGAAAATGGTTACTAATGGTTCTTCACAAACATATACTTTTTTTTTTTTTATCATATTCTCTGACTCATTATAATTTAAAATGATTCCTTAGGATGACTTGTAATTGTTTTCACTTGTTTGTTGAAGCAAGACACTAATGTGGAATGAATGTTTATTTTGAGAGAGAGAGAGAGAGAGAGAACCTGGCAATCAAATATTTTAATAAATATAATACACAAATAAATAAATAAACAAGACTGACGGTGTGGAATGAATTCAATTCACCAAGCAGAATAAACATTGAATTAACCTGGGATTCAACACTAAACCACTTTCCTTCTACACTGCTTGCTGTTTTCTCTAATTGCTGAAGTACTCTGTGCTGAAGCTGCGAGCGAACAATTGATAGTTGCCATTAGTAAATCGTTAGGCAGGCAGCGATAAACTATTTTTCATTGATTTGTGCCCTCATGCATTTCCGACATTTTTGAGGGAGAATTAATAAATTTACTTATAGATATATAATGCAGGTTTTTTTTGTTTTGAATTTCCCTGAAATCTGTGGTCACAAATATCTGTTGAGTCGAACTGTCATGCAGGCAATGTTGTGCAGTGACAGATTGCACATAATTTTTTTTCTTTTATCCCATCCCCAAATAACACTGTGCAGAATAGTATTTATAGGAGTATTTCCTATAATGGAAGTAGAAGTTGAAGCCTCGCTTTTCATGCACAGAACCCCCAAGGCAATAATGTGTGCTTCGTTCATCTTACGGCAATTACTTATTGCTTTTCAACTCAATCTCCAGCCTGTCAGAACAGTCTTCTTGACCATTAACAGCTCTGAATGCTTTTTTTAACATCATGGATGAAACACTTTCTCGCTCTCCCCTTTTTCTGATGAGAGTCGAGGAAGGAAAGGTAACTACAACTTGGAAAGAATCCAGCAAGCTTCCACATTCTGTTCTCTCCTGCAGAGTCTTCCAGCAACAGCCGATGTGCATTTTTCCCGGAAAATAAGCACAATAACAAAATATAGCCATAGACATGATGCTTGTATTACAGCAAAAAGTTTATAAAAATGTTTTTCTCAATTTTTTTCTTCAAATCTACTACTTTTACTAACGCCTACGCCCAAGCACCAGGGTGCACAGAACCTCAAAATCAAATCCAAGTGACCTTGGAGGTGAGTTTCGCAGGCCTAACTGTAGCCTACAGTGGTGACCTTTGCCTTTGACCTTTGAACCCCACCATCTCAGATTCGCATCTGGTTTATTTACTCTGTTTCGAGTCAGACAGGAACTAGAGGAAAGGATTTGGGGTGAATCTCTAAGGAATGGGGGCCTCTGGCATTCAAAATATGAGAGAAACATAAAAAAGACTCAACATTTCGCCAACATATTCCTAAAAAGTTAGTCTTTGCTCTGTTTGTATTACCATATTCACTTATCCACTGTCGATCTATTACTTGACATAACATTAATTTAGCGAATGATCATATCAAAAGTAAATTACAGTATAAGAGAAACATAAGTGCAATCACCTGATTAAAAAGAATAGTACCAGATGTGCTCAACAACATTCTTAGAACAACAAGTAAAGATGCAACCTCACTAAAGAACTATTGTGAGTTAACTATTCTAAACAAGGGCCAAATTACAAATTATAAACACATGCGGACTACACCCATAGCAAGCCTAAGATGAGAAACATAAAGCTGTAGTGAGGTTTGGTCAGTTTTATTCAGAACAAATTAAGTTAAACACCTAGTTAAAATTCTGCACGTCACAATGGTTTGATATATATTTTATTGGTTATAATTCTGAATTAACGAATAATAGAAAATAATAATTTGAATATATGAGGGATATGACTCTTAATCATGATAATTCTTCAACGGCTACTGTAAATATAGAAGCTAATTGAACTAAAATTAACTTTATTTGTGTTATGGGTTAGTGACACACTAAACTATACTTAGTGCCCTGTTTATTGGGTACACCTGTGCATTAATGTAAATAGCCTGCGCTTCCAGTTTATTAGGCACACCTGTGTGTTAATGTAAATAGCCTGTGCTTCCAAACAGCAAATTGTGGCCGCAACTCAATATACAAATCAATTCATCGTTGTTCGGCCAAACACTGAAATGGTCAAACCGTGTAATCACAGTGACTTTGACATGATATGACTGTCAGTAGCAGATGTGGTGGTTCCAGCATCTCAGGAACAGCTGCTCTAGAGTACAGATGTTCCCAAATCCAAATACAATATTCCGCAAAGCACAAATAATGCGCTTTATACGAATATTTGTTGCTTCCGAATTTCTACTATATTATTTGTATTCCGGAGACCGTCCAGGCAGCAACAATCATGAGGATAAACTATAGCTATAGTCGACTGAAAAAAACTTCCATAATTTGCTTTTGTTAACTGACTTGTGATGCAATGGGCGGAGTTTGTTTGTGTTCAGGAGCCATGGCATCACTCACAGAACAGAACACACGCAGTCGTGGTGGAGAGAGAGCTCAGCCTGTTTATAGCCTATGCTTTGTATAGTGCTAAGCGAATTATTGTATTTCGACTACTGTGTTCATTTTTTACTAATTACTTATTGGGCACAGCAGTTGCCTAGTTGTGTTGCATTTTCGTTTCCGGTTGGGTGTCCTCACCTATTTAGAAACTTAAAGGACCATACTGGTATTTTTCATATAAAAACTAATTTACTAGAAATGTTGTGTACTTTACATAGCTGCAAAACAATTTTAGATTAAATTAAATTAGTTAAATTAGTTTTTCCTACCTTCCAGAAAGCCATTGGTTTTCTGTTCATTTCCATACAGTATGAAAATCTACTTGCAGAGTTGCTTGAGATAGGTAATCCATCATCGTCAAAATGACATCTGGATTTTTTTGTTTTTTTGTCAAAGTTACATTATCGTTGCATTTCATGTGGATTGGCACGGCCAGAAGATAAAAATGTAAATACAGGACAGAGCTTTTAATCAATCGCTGACATTCTCTGGCAAGTATGTCCTGTTGCAGTTAGCTCTATTGTTAGCCATCTGCTTTGGCCCTTTCATTTCCCATTGGGTCTGCTGTTTGACCAGAAGATAACGTTAGTGTTGTTATGTTGACCGTCCAGTAGCTAACTTTTGTTTCTTGGCTATATTTTTAAATGTGTTTTGCTACATGAGTGAGTCAGCTGTCCAAGGTTCTGGCAAGTGCATGTACTCCTGGGAGACATATTCACTAAAGTCAGGTTCGCATAGAGGTTCCAGTCAAGGAAACATGGATGTGGATTTTCACTTGGGCCCCAGCCGCAAGGGTGATGCTGGAGGAAAAGTCACTTGTCCTCAAAAAAGATGTCAAAGGAAAATAAACCAGCTTAGTTTATCTTGTGGATGGTGGCTGGACAACTCTGTCTTGATGATCAGACAAGATGCGGGTTGGGATGCACAGCAAAGTCAGTCTAGGTTCTCAACAGTGCAAAGAGTTTTTATGGTGGGAACCCCATGTGCATCCGATTGGGGTTAGTTGATAGTTTTGGGGCATCCATGCTTTTGATTGGCCTGTTATTTTTGAACCATTTCAGTAATTAAACACCTATGGATCAACCATTTCCTATAACTATAGTGTTTATGCAAAATAAATCCGGTTCCCCTTTCCTTCTCAAGGGGATGTACATGACCAAACTGGTACCAAATCAATGGAGCGGTCTGTGAGTTAATTACAGGATCAAAAGAGTAAGGGGACAGGCATTTATTAATGGGTTAGATTTGGGAACATATCAGTGATGTCCAGAGTTCAGTCTTTTTCCTGAATGCGTTTATTTGTCATTCGCTTCCAAAATAATGGAATGAGCCCCATGAATAAACAAAAGTCCATTGTGAACATTAAAAATGTCAGACAGGCCAGTCTTGCCACCCATTCTGAGTTTGAGAAATACCATCCCAAATTGGGTTTGCATTCAGTCTTGATGTCATGTAGCTGATCTCTGAACTCGAGCACTCGCTTGATCACTTTAGCGTGTGACAGCCATTGCACATCTGAATGAAACAGTAGCTTTTTGGGAGTTGCACCCATTTCTGTGCATAGTTTTACAAAGAGACATGATTTCAGAGGTCATGACTTCACAAAGTTCACCACAGCTACAGCTACATCCAAAAAATAATGCAGTTCAGGTTCCATGGACTTCGATGCAGGTGCATGACCGTGAAGCATACAATGAGAATCTTTATCACAGCTTGAACCTGGCTAACAATTCCGCTCTTGTGGTCAGTCATTGCTGCAGCACCATCAGCGCAAAAAGACACACACTTCTTCCAGCTCAAATTTTCCTCCACCATGAACTTGTCTAACATTCTAAATGTCTCTTCACCTGTAGCTCCCCCTCTACTGTTTTACAAAATGAAATATCCAGGGTGAAATATATAAGGTCTGCCCTCCCGTGAGTATTGAACATAAACTAGCAACTAAGCTGCATTGTGCATTAATTGAGCTGCACTGAAAACTGTTCACAGGATCTTAGCCTTTCGATCAGTTGGCATTTCACGTCAAAAGATAGGTCCCTGATTATTCTGCTACCATATTATTGGACAGTGGTATAGCCTAGAGCTTGTTTGCTGCGTCCTCCCTGACCATCACTCTGCACATATCCACTGCTGGAAGTAGTAATTCCTCAGCATTGGCATGAGGTTTTTTGCACTTGGCTATTTGTAGGGCTGCCAGGTAACATGTTTGCTGCGCATTCTCTGGGATTGTTGTGGTATCTGTCATTTGTGTTTTTGTTTTCCATATTCCTCTTTCTTTGTACTGGAAATTTTGTACTATGATTTATTTATTTATTTTTTGCATGTTCTGGATGAGCTGTGATGCGATGGGTTTAGCGTTTCATAAGATAAAATGTTCTAGCCCAAAGTCCATTGTGGTCTGCCATCACTGTGTTTCATGAAACCATATTTTTGGGTATTTCAGATTCATCGAATTTTCATAATTTAAAATTTTTTTTGCACTAGGCTCTTCCCTATCATTATTTTCATTTGACGGACTAGGGCCATGTCTGACAAGAAACTTATCCATTTTGCCAGCTTTCTCCATTTGACAGATTAGAACCTATCAGCCTCATTTAGTCCTCACCAAGAGCTACCTGTAGATAAATCTAAACTAATGTGACTAATAACAGCCATAAAATGTGTCATTACTTATTCAGTCAGAAATAAGCTGACATGCAGAAGTCATGTGTGAGAAAGTGCACCCTTACTGCTTCCATATCAATTAAGACGGTAGTTAGAAATATGTGCTGCTAATATACTGTAGTAAACACAATTAGTTGATCATCAGGAAGTGGTATCACATGTAAAATCTGGCATGTGCTATTTAGATTTACCTACTGGTAACACTTGGTGATGGCTATGCTGTAAGAGGGTTACTTATGTTCTAATATGTGAAACCATAGAAGTAGAGGGCCTACTTCCTTTTTCAAATCACTGCAATAAGAGGAAAGCAATGTTGCTTTATGATGTTCTGGCATATATTCACAACACAACAAGCATTTTTTTTGACTGTGATGTCTTCCTGAAGCACCAGTTAGAGTATCTGTTAGGTATCTGTTTCCAGTTTAAGCATCTGTTTCATCCAACTGGCTCCTTCTGGACTGCACAAGAGTTTACAAAATTCAGCCTTCCACTTCCTGCCTACAACATATTTTGAAAATGTTCTCCCAAGGGTAGGCTTGTGTTAGTAATTGCAAATGCAAACGTTTACCCACAGCTGCCAGCGGCCTGTTTATTTGTCCATATTAAAACAACTTGCAAATCAATACCCAGCAATGTATCTGGGGTAGTAATTGTTCTTCACATTCATTTAAGCCTAAAGTAAACCCTGGCTAAATGTATTTTTGCTACGTTTGTCAAGAGTATTTTTTTCCCTATCTCCCAATGGAAAGTAGCCTCAGGCTACGATCACAAAGGGCTAAAATGGAGTCACATTCTATCCATCAAAAGAAAGGAATGGCCCTCGCTTCCGATCAAAATTACAAAACCATTATACGGGAAACTCTTTCTGAGGCTCCACTTGCCTGTCATTAAACATGAAGTTTCTAATTTCCCTCTCTGAAGGTTTCGTGTAATTGCTGCCTGACTCGTATTTTCTTTTGTCCTGATGTTTGCCTAAGGAAATTGCAAAGAGACTTCAGCTGTGTGTCATTTCAGAAGTCTTATTTCAGCACAACTCCAATCCACCCGTGTGAGCTTTTGCAAACTCTGAGAAATAAATTACCTGCATGGTAAGTGCTGCATGGTTTTCAATTCTTAGACAATGCATTTGATGGGCATGTTATGTTAAAGTCTTCCTTGGAATTAAGGACAAATGTAAGGTATTTGGGTCAAATCTGGATGATTGGAAACAGAAGTGGTGGGAAATTGTTGTTCTTATTAAAGTGGCTGGTAAATACTATTCAAAGCTTGCAGATGTAATTCCTGCTGTAACTCCAATTCTGTTTCTCCAGTTTTCAGAGCAATAGTCATTGAATGTTGAGTCTCGTAATAATTCAGATTGAGAATTTGGACCGGAGAATGCTGCGATTCCCCCGCCTCTTTCCTCTGTACATCTGCAGGGCACGGCAGCTGTTTCCAATGCCAAGGTCTCATTGTGAGCGGCCGGCCAACTTTCATCCTTCAGAGCGGTCTGGAATCTATTACGAGACACAGCTTCCACAGACCTTTTTACAACTTTGACCTTCTGCGTTTACAAATGCTGAATGTGCTGTTTTGACTGTGACTGAGATAAAAAATAATAATAAAAGAGTAGTCCCAGGTTGCGATGCTTTGCTGTTAAAACGGCAGGAAGCAGTTTGTTTTTATTAAACTTTTGAGCTTGTGGTTGAAATGCTGTATAAAGAGAGAAGGCCTGGAGATACATATAAACACAAACAGGCTTTGCTGTAATTTGGTTCCAGACAAGCGACCGTGTGACAAGACGGCATGGCACAAACATAAAATGCTCATATTGCTTCTGTAAATTATGAATTCATCTGAATGAGTCTGTGGACCAGATTAATTATTTGTCACCTGCACGCCCACCTTTTTTAAAAAGGAAAATCTTGTGCTCGAACATATAATTGTTAACCTTTAATGCAAGCCTCCCTGATAATAAGAACCAATGTTTTTTTTTGTTTGCCGTTTAACATTGGTGCCCCAAAAGTGCAAAAACAGCAATAATTCTGGGGGCTGTTTGGTGGCACATTCTGCTAAGGTTCTGTCCCATTGTGTTTTTTTCCAGTGCAGCAGCCGCATTGGGTGATGCAAAATTAGCTGTAGCATCACTTAGGAAGGTTTCAGTTGGACAGGATGGCCAATTTTAATGATGGATGGGAGGTCATTTGATTCTATTTAAGTGGGAACTGTGATGGACATGTTTTGTTTTATTTGTTTTGTACAAAACTTGCTTGTTGGCTCTGTTTCTAGCTATCTGAGCTCATTTGGAAACTTTTGATTGCAGTTAAGAAATGTTTTGAGACTATTACCAGCATCAAATTATTCATTTTTTGTTTCAAAGAGATCTATCACAGCTTGAAGAAAGAAATAATTATACTTTTATTTTGCATTAGAGCAAATTATCTAAGATGAACCTGGACAATTATATCACCATGAAATTCATATTTTTATCTTTTCTTTATGTTTTAGTAGTTTTATGCATGAAAATGACAAGGCACCATGCAGAAGGAGCTACATGCCCATCACAGTAACAACATAAATGAGTACAGAATAAATACATAATTTAAGACTTGTTCATTGAGATTGTGATGCAATGTAATGCAACACACACAGCTGGCCAAGAAACAGATGAGCAACCAATTGACCAATTAAATTTTCTCCCCCAAAATGTCTAAAAATGGCCGTAATTCATACATGGATCACCCAATTTCAAGTCCAATGTGCTGGAATACAGAGCCAAACTAAAAAATATATTTTTTAATATATTTTTTCTCAAACATCTTTTTTTATTTTTTTCCTCCTGAATTTAGACTCGCCAAGTGTACTGCCTCCCTAGTTGCTGCTGTCACCTACCCCAGAAGGGCTGTACAGCATAAGTACAACAAACAGTACTACAAGAGAGCTACTGACCTGTTTCTTGCTTTGGTCTATGGGCATCTGCCATGACACTGGATGCAACTGTAATCCAAGGAAACCTGATCAAATTAATGCTGCCCAGACCCTGGTGGGGGAAGGCCAATTGCATCTCACCTTTGATTTTCAACAGGAACTGTGCTCTCGGTTTGGCCAGCGTTAGAAGTTAACTGGTTCAGAGATGGTATGTATTAGCTGACGTTTCAGCTAATCTGTGAGGTTTGGGGAAAATCCCAGCAGGCAGAGATGATTAGAAAGTATTGAAGCTGGGTTGTAATTTGAACAAAGCCAAATTTACTGCAATCTGACCTGGCATGTATGCACAGGATCAGATGAGATCAGCGTATGCTGAGTAGAGCTAACTTTGATGGACCTAGGTGTAGAATGAATTAAAATTTCTTGATGCATTTAAACATTGCCACAGTGCACCTGGTCTGCCTGGTCCTGCTGTCACCCACTGAACAAGGATTACAACAGAATCTGGATCTGCTGGAGCAATACTGTCAGAACTAGGCCCTGACAGTAAATTTGAAAAAGACAAAAATTATGATCATACAAATACTTTACTCTAGGAAACAACGCCCTAGAACACACACTATGCTATGATTACCTTGGACTAAAAATCAGTGCATCCAAGAGTTTTGGCCTAGCAGTGCATTAAAAGAAAAGGTCTGACGGTCTTTTTATGTGATTAAAAAAGGATTCCAAAAAATAAACATTCCCATTCGAGTCTTCTCAAAAATCTTTGATAGGGTCACCCAGCCTATTATGCTATATGGAAGTGACATATGCGGTCCACTTAGCCAGCAAGACTTCACAAAGTGGGAGAAGCATCCAGTTGAAACCCTGCATGCCGGATTCTGTAAAAACAACAAGTACATAGAAATGCTCCTAATACATGCAGGGCTGAATTAGGCATATGTCCGATTCTCATTCAAATTAAAAAAAGCGCAGTCAATTTTATTGAACATCTAAAAATGAGTCTAAGAAACTCCTTACAATTCATGGCACTCCAAACCCAAAGGATCTCATCAATCAGCTGGTTCTGAACCTCTCTAGCCTAACAGTAACACACACTTGCACAAACCAGCTTCAGATCAGCACTGCTTCACAACTGCCCATTAGAGTGAACCAAATTATAAAACACATCAAAACTCCTGTCTGGACCATTGGAACAGAGAAACACAATCTCAAAATAAACAGAATTGTTATCAGGCCCTAAACAGAAAATACACACTGGCAGAGTATCTCTGCTCTGTCAGAGATACAAAGCAGAGACGGATCCTGACCAAGTACAGGTTCAGTGACCACATGCTTGCAATTGAAATAGGCAGACACAAAAACTCATGCTTACCAAAAGAAGAGCGAATATGTGCTCACTGTAAGACAGGAGAGGTGGAAACAGAGATGCACTTCCTCTTTACTTGCACAAAATATTTACAAATCAGAAAAAAATATATTTTCAGGAATGATGAAATTATTATTTAATTTCCTTATCATAAATGTGCAGTTATATCAGGAGAAAGTTCAACAGTCCCAATTGCAGCATAGTGCATTTCAGCCTGTCATAATCTCAGGGACAGTGAGTGACCACCCACCCCATATAAACATTTACATATTTATTGGTTTACTTATTTTGCTGTTGTCGCTGTTATTGTTATATATTAATACATTTATCATTATTATTATTTTACATATTATTTATATGTATGGATTGGCAATAATTAGATTTGTATTTCATGCCAATAAAGCAACTTGAATTGAAAAACTATTTAATCTGGAGACAAAGATTGAATTCTGTATCATGTGCTTATACCCTGGTCAAACTGTATATACTACACAACTGCATTTTCTGCTTGTGGAGGAGGTTGGAGAAGAAGACAGCACATGGTAGATTATGGCTGTAGCGCATTAATGAAACAAGAAAAATGTTGTGAAATCTTACAACAGCCTGCTAAACTAAAATAGTACTAGATTTAATAAATACAATGTTTAGTAATACTGAATTCAAATAAAAGAATCAATAGCAAAATAATAAACCAATAGTTTAGGTCTTTATACAGCTTCAGTTAAAATACAACATAAAACAACAAATGAACAGTCGACATCTTCCTCCTCTGATTAACAAGACATCTTAACATAATTTGCCTGTGGATGCTTTTTTGAGGTGAGCGGCTATTAAGGGGAAAAATAGCTGATCTGATTGGCTGCAAAGAAACCACCCCTACCCATCTACATCTAAAAGTCATCCATGCTATATAAACCAAGCTCCTGAGTCACAGGTGCATTATCATTACTCTGGTCACACAATTACCAAAACTGAGTTAGAAAAGACTTTCATCATCATTACCACAAACAATTGCAGTTTCACCTAAACAAAATGGCTCCTTATGTCACTTTTTAATTAAGTCATCCCTGACATTATTGCTACGAATTTAAAGAACTTTTTAGTGCTTTTTACTCTGTGCTTAACTCTGAATTTGCTGGTTTGTGCTTAGTTGCAGTGAATATAATTAAATCAACTTGACCCAGTCCCACAGATGGAAAATGTGAGTTCCTGTGTCCTTGTTTTTTTTTTTGTTGTAGTAAAATCAGTTATTCAGTGCTTGGAGACATGGGTGACTTTGACCATGAAATAGTTGGCATTATGTATACTTAAAGTGGATTAATGTACATTTCCAATGACGTAATTCCACAAATGAAAATGTGGCTGGTAAGAAAGAAAAGAGGTAGGCACACACACACACAAATATACATTCTTGTGATAACTGCGAGGTCTTGGACTGCCTGGTCTCTCTGTGGTGCACATCAGTTCTAGCAGCTTCTGCCTCTCCTTCTCTTGAAAAACCTACAGAGCCTCTGGGTGAAAACCTCTGCCGCCAAGCTTGGAAGAGGGAAACGGCAACAGAAAGGTCACAGAGGTTACCCCAAGAAACATAACAAAGACAAAGAACGATTTCTTGAATCCTTACCACCAGATGCACAGCGGCCAGGATAAGCAATGCTGTGCTTGGACAAGGCAACGGGAAGCCCTGCCAGTGTGGTGTAAAGGCTGTCTAAATGTTAGATGTTGGCAGAATTAAGCAATAACCCACCCTTACTCAATTCCTGTATATTCAAGTAAAAAATGCACATGCCTGATTAATTCTATTGTAAGCAGATTAATGTTGAGAAAGAGGGGGATGTGGCAAAACAGTAAAAGATGGTTTTAATAGTAACTAAACACTTCAGCATTTGGGGTGTCTCTCCAGTGAGCTCAATCTTTGAATGAGCTCACTGGATTCTATGTTTTAATGAAAGAGGCAAACATTATTTACAAATCACTAGTAATAGGCTACCGAATGTGATGACAAATATTTATGTACACATTTGCCATTTTAACTAGTATTCATATTATTCATTTTGAATGAAGTCGAAAGTCGAAATTCCCATAAAATTACATTGATTTAATGTTTCATCAGCATTCCATGTAAAAACATGTTTGCCCACTTGGAGGAAAATACACTGAACTGTAATTCCACGTGCTCGCTGATAGGTCAGCCAAGCAAAAGGCTGCATAGATAAAACTAGATTTTAAAAAGTACGTAAGCCTCAAGCCAAGATGTAACTCAGAATTCAGTGGGACATGCCTTCTTCTCAGTGACTCCACCTCAGGTGCATATCTATCACGTCTCTACTTAACTCACTTGAGCCTCCAAAGATATGCACAGGGGAAAAAAACACTGAACTTGTGAGGAAGTTTGAGTTTAGCCCTATGCGAGTATACATTACAGAAAATGGTACAGTATCTAGCTCTCCACTGAGAGCTCAGACAGTTTATGCTGGTACTTACATTAGTATTGGATTTATTTCTCTCAGTTTGTCATTATTTATATGCTTAGCCAACACCTTTATCCTGCATGACTAGCATAGCACAAACATTCCTGTGTATCCATTTTGCAGCTAGACAGAGATATAATTAGTTCTGCTGATTGAGGATACATATTTTGAACCTATAAACCTATAAAATCCAAGTTTACTTCCAGTTGTGCCAAACTCTCACTCTGAGTATAAATATAGGGATGTAGTAATGTAATTGAAGGTTTTAATTTTTAAGTTCTCTATTATCTGAAAAAGTCAGTAAAAACTGTAAAAAAGAAGATAGGAAACCATGTAAAGAGATGCGTAAGTCCCAGCATTCTGTCACCCTTTCTGAAACAGGCGACTCCTCTTGTTACAGGCCTCCACACAGGCTTCTTCCTTTCTTGTTACGTATCTTTCCCATTCTGCAGTATGCCCCTCCCTTTATTCATTTATTTGTGAGGTTCCAGCTTTTTATTGGGGGGAGCGCAGTCTTGCATTTGCCTGGCACACCACAAAACATTCCACAAGCTATATATAGCATAAACACGGCACAAATTCCCCCAGAGGTCAAGCTTAATTAATCATGAGGTTTCATGGTGCCTGCATGGTAGTTTGCTTAAAAATAGATAGGTCTGTGTTAAACATAGCTTGGTTAAAGAAGAAAAATATAATTTCACTACACTACCCAATAAAAATGTCAAAAAGCTGGACCATACTTTAAATAAGAGAATGGTATCATACATACATACGTATGTGCAACTGTAATTCTGCTTAACCCTCCAGTACAAAACTAAGAGAATACTTTTTTAATAATTCGCCATATATTCTCCATTTAGGCATCAACTAGAGGAGTATTACCAGTAAGCACTGTGAGTCCAGAAGCAAGTTGTTCTCTGATAAATTGCCAGTGCGCACCACTTGACTGTTCCTAGATAGGAGAAAGATTCACTGAGTCAAGGCCAGTAGCCTACTATTACATGTCTGCTTCATTAAACCAATTTAAACTGCTTACATTTGTTAATGAAAAACTGGCCATATGCAGGGCTTAATTGTCTTGAGAGGCAAGCTGGATCAAAGCACCCTCCAAAACATATACAGCAGTACCAGCTCTGAAGCAGTGGCCATGGTGCAATAGACTGTATTTCTGTTTGTTCAATAATCACAGAGATTGACCATCTGCCATTTTAAATAGCTATGTGAACACACATGCACACACACAGACTATTGAAACTATTTTCTTTTTGTCTAATCACTAATCGTTTCCCTCCAAAAAAAAAAAAAAACCCAAGCTTGTAACAATGGCTTGACAAAATAAAAATATTTTCTTGTGAATAACACTAACATTTCGGTCAAACATTTCGATCCGGCACGGGGTCCGTGGTGGATGCACAACACCCATTGCACTCACTCCAAAAACACCAACTATCTATATATGTATGTTTTTAGTATGTGCAATGATCATGAATTTTTATAACGCTCCTGCTGATGCACAGAGAACAGAGAGATGCTACACCACCAGCTCATTATTTCATAGGTTGTCAGAGGTGGTGGGGGCGGGGGGTCGGACAGGGGCTAACACTGCTGAGAGAAAAAATAGGGTGGGGGGGGGGGGGGGGGGGGGTCAACTCCACAGGAGTGCTGTGGAGCACACGTCTTCTGAGTCACACAGTGCACCAGTTGATGGGGTGGAGATGAGGGGCAGGGAAGAGGTGGGGGTGGGGGGGGGGGGGGTAGGTGGGGGCTGGGGACCAGCAGGGTGTAACAGGGTTAGGGGGTGGGCTTCCATACCCAGAAATCCAGCCATGGGGGCGAGGGGTTCCCCGCTGTGCTCAAAAGATAGCAGCTGTCACTCAAACGATCATTAGCTGAGAAAGGCAAGGCAGCAAGGCTCGCTGGGGCTCATAAAAGAAGAGTGGTAAATTAGAGCCGTGATTGGACATGGTCCAAACCACTATAATCGGTGCCTGTGAATCACGGTGACATGTAATCAGAGTTTTAATGGCACCCACTGCCCCCCCTCCCTTACCCCAGTTCCCTCCCATTCTACTTTAGGTAAATCCAAATAAAAGTAATCTAGAAAATATTGTCCTTTCTATTTCCCTTTTGAGTAACATTGGTTGTGTTTACATGAACACTAATACTCCAATCGTGGCAATACTCTGATTATTGAAATGGTCACGTAAACGCTTTTATCTTATTTATCTTCCTATCTGTTATCTTTATCGGAGATAATCGCTGTATTCAAAACCCGATTAAGATACCTGGATTTTTGCCCAATTAAAAAAAAAGGCAGAAGTTAAAGATCCCAGATGAAATTAAGCATTGCTGTCATATAAACGGTTTCCATTGAGCATATACCAATTACGGAAAGAATCATATAAGCATGGGTATTAGAGTAATCACATTACTTATATCAATGTGTGCATAATCTAAATACTGAAATAAAGTGATTTTTCACAATAATGAAAGTATTAGTGCGCATTTAAACATAAGTGTTGTGTTTTTGTTGACAAACAGACAGTGAAATGTTTAGTCTTATTTCCACTCTTCCTGAGTTGATATACATCCAATAGAGATGCATCTTGTGAAAGTAAAATATAGTCTATAGTTGATTTAACAGAACTGTGGATAGTGGAGTTACATCATTTTGGTGATGAACTGTGTATGTGAAGGTAAAAAAGTACATTAAATGGTTTTAATCAAATGGTTTTTAGACCAACATTGACTGAATTCATGCTGACATCATGTTTTCCCACCGATTATTCAAAGAGGTCACCTTTATTCACTGTCGCCCATGTTGTGTGTTGAACACACGGACGCCACTGACTTGAGCACATCCATTTCTCTCATTCGTTTCACCCCCCGCTGCTTTTCCTGCCCACGTCCGGGCTCCCACGCATACCGTTACGGAACGGTGAAGACTCAAACACATTTGCCCATTCATTAAAAGATTGACAGATATGCAGAGCAATATGCACACCAGGTCCACTACGTTAAAGCCGGAAGAGCCAAAATGAGCAAAAGAAAGTGCAAGAAAGAAAAGAAATCGGAACAAATCTAAAGCAGAGTGTGAGAGAAAATCCCCCTGTTCCTGCCAAACAGCGGTAGTGTACTGCGGTAAAAGTGGGTGAATGTGGGAGCTGTAATCCACATGAATTTACTCAGAGACCAAATAATGAAAACATGGAATAAACAAACATTGTGTGCAGTGTCATCCCGCTGCGTTTCCCTAGCAGTCAGCACAGATCACTGCTTTTCACACTCCTGTGCTCTGCGTTCTCGGCCTTGTGGCGCTAGTTAGCCAGGACACCCGGTCGTTAAGCCCACCTTCTTCACTCAGGATACCTGCCGTTAGGCCAGCCACAGAGCCACATCATCTAACCATGACCCGTTAATATTAAATACCCTTTATCGATTGCTGCTTGGCTATCGTTATTCATAGCTGTGAATAAAAGAAAAAAAATTAAAAATAAGTGTATACACGCCGGCTACCTGGACTGCAATTTGACTGACTGTAGATTGATCATCTCACACTCTGTTTGAGATATATGAATCAAAAAGAGTAATTACCTCTGTTATTGATTATTAATTCCTTGCATGTTGCCGATCATGCCATTGTAACATACCTGCCACAGCAGTAATAAAATTCTGTTCATCAGTAGCTATGCTATGATCTTCAATTTACAATTTATTCCAATGCACTGCAAAGAATAATATAGCCTTAGTTATATAGCCTACCAATACAAATCTATATGCACAGGAGTGGTATTAATGCATGAGGGAAAACACTGATACAAAATAGTATCTTAAGATATAGCTTTCAGTCTTTTAAATTCATTGGGAGAATCCTTCCCATAAACCAGTAGCACTTTTCACAATTATGCATTCTTAATCAGCTGGACTGCACATTAGTCTGTTTCATAATATTTTCATCATACCAGCAAGTATAAGGTTGCAGAGCCCCTAAAGGGACATGGATGAGAAAAAAAGAAAATACTTTTTACATGTCAATCATTTTACATGCTTTTACCAAACACAGATTAGCAGTGAAAAAATGAAATATGTTAGATTTATAGAAGACGGCCCACCCTAAGGGAGAACAGTGAGATTATTTCCTACCTGTACACCACACCTGTTGACTGTCCTTTCCCCTTATATCTGTGGTGAACATTTTAAACAAATTTTTCCTGAGAGAAAAAGGATTTCATATGACACAGATTTTGTAATGGTTTATTAATTTCAACCATGTACTTTTTTCATATTTTGATCTCCCTCATCCTCCTCTGCCTCTATAGACCAGCCTCCTCTGCAAAATATATAGCTAGCTAGCCCTATCAATCTCTCTCTCGCTAGCTAGCTAGCATTGGGTGATTGTGTGTGTAAATGCCTCCCATTTAAATAATTAGTTCTTACAATTCTGATACTGCAGCTGCAGCAGGTAGCTATGCCAGCGAATGAAGCTTAGAATACTAAATTTAAGAAGCAGTACTGTAAATTTTGCCTCACTGCAAAAAACTGAACCTCTTTGTCTTCATTGGAGGAAATTGGCAGGAGAGGAGGGGGAGAATGATCTTTTAATGTGATGACTAGTAGGAAAAGGGCATCAAATATGCATCAATACCAACAACAGCCAATCATCTACAGTGTTACTGACCTCATGTGACATCCTAGTGCCTGTCAGCTAGCAAGCAAGCTATCGCCCATACACATACAGTTAGCAAAACTGCTCAAGAAGAATATTTGACCTTTTTCTGAATACAAATTCTAACAATGACTAAGAGTGCCCCTACACGTAGTAACATAAATAACAACAACAACAATAGTCTGAAAAAGTCGACCTGCAACCCCAGCAGTCGAGTGCAGCAGAACTAGCATTAGCTTGGCAGACCACAAAGCTGACAAAAAATGAGAATAAACAGCGGGCTGCCACCACATAACTATTAGCACCGCTGCCAGTTTTGAGCAGCCTTACCCGACAATGAGTTCCCTGGGAGAGGATATAGGACAGATCTCTGACCTATCCTGTAACTAATCCTTAAATAGTGACGACACAAATTAGTATTTCCTTTGGCAGTACCCCTTGCTCAAAATCTCTTTCTGTACCCCTAGAGGGGATGCAAAATTTTTGCCAGGAAACATATTTTAAAAAATTTTCTCACCCATGTCCCTTCAGGAGCTCCGTATAAGGTGCTTCCGCATCAAGGAATAAAAAATAAAATAGAAAAAACCTTGTCGTCTGCTTTTAGATATTCATCAGAATGAACGTGTTTATTTCTGAAGTCATATATCTGCATTAAAGCTTGAGTGTTCTTCTTGAAATATGCTAAATGTTTGCTCTGTAATCAGTGTTTCTGTGATTTAACCACTTAATTTCTCTGTTTAGTAGAAAATCCTTCTGGTATTCAGCCCACATACAACAAACAAGATTTGGGCCATCACAAAGCCAAGCCATTAATTTCAATGAAATTCTCACAAAACCACCTTGTGCCTTCTAGATGAACCTTCTAAATGAGCATGTGCCTTACAGTTTTTCCCGATCTCCTGGGGACCTGATAGGTAGGTAAACAAGGAGTTGTCACCGGTGATGTATTTTATTTAAGCATTTTCGCGTAACCTGAGCCGTCTCTCGGAACGGCAACGGAGAACTGTACGTTTATGGTGATTGTGACAAAGACGACAGACCACAAACTCCACCCGTTCAAACTTATGAGCTGACGGGACCACGGGCTCCTCCTCTGTTGCCGAGTCGTGGAAAGAAAAAAGTTTGGGGGCCCGCTCACTGCTTCCCTCGACCCAATCCATGACCCCAAATTAACCGCCTAATTAAAGTCCATAAAAGCCCCGGCTCTCCGTCTGAGTTTTAACTGCTCTGATTAATCTCACCGGCCTCACACTGAAGTTTGAAACAGCGCCAGGAACTCAAATAAAGCACAATCAGGACTTTAGTGCAGTTCTGTCATTGGTGGAGGACTGAAACTCCCCCAACCCGCCCCCAATTGTGAAAGGGATAACCTCAAGTTTAAACAGTCGTTGCTTCTTTGATATTCGTGTGTTGTCTACTTGGACATATATAATTGGCTACCTTCTTTTGATTATTTTATGAATTTTCTTGTTTTTCTGTCATTTATCCCTGTGTTGAGTCAGCATCTTGAAACATGAGAAAAGCACTGTAATGCAATGCGCTACAGTTATATAATACGTCCAGTAAAAACTTGAATCTACCTTCACAATACAAGCCCTCCTGAGTATATCCTGATAATGATTTGGACAGCCTGATTCAGGCCCTTGTTGTGGCAAATAATATTTAAAATTATTATTTTAGCAAACGCAGCCATTCCTTTATAATAGACTTCGCATCAGCCTTTGTGCAGTCAGTTAATAGCAGGAGTCTACATCAAGTGAAGCTTCAACCCATCCAAATCGTGCATTGCTCATAACATTGATGAAATAATTTAGGCACATATTTTTATTTCCAACATTTAACTTCACTTACACATTTTATGGAAATGAACATGTTTTAAATTCCCCAGCACAGGGGTAGAGGTTATTCAGCTAGTTTATAGTCACAGTGCTGAAGTATCCACTAATTATGTTTGGTTAACAGAAGGAAGGAATTCATCCACATTAATGAAGGAAGTGCCAATACCTTAATTGGGAATATAAAGCATACTTCTTCACATTGGAACAAAGGAACTTCATTGGTTATTTTCATTAAAACTTACTTTTCAACTAATATATTCATATATGAAAAAGTTTGAAATACAATGATTATGATTAAAGTTATTCATTTTTAAAAGCAAAAAAAAAAAGAATTTTAACATGATTTAAGAGAGTAGTAATGAAGCAAGGGAAGTACACTCTTGAAAATAAAGTGAATGTCATGTAATGGATTTAGCATAATCCTGAAAACATATCTTACTCCTGTCTCTTGTAAAACCAGAACCATACTTAATAGTCATAAGCTGTTTAAAGGATGGGAAATGCAGCATATAAAGAAGTATAAATGTAACTTTTGATATAAAGTATACATAAAATGCATAACCATGGACCAACCATTGTCCTTCATGCATCTGTCTTCGAAGTCCTGAGGCATGCTTTGATTTTTTAAAATGCTGCTGTAACAACTGGTGATGTTACGCTTGATACTGAAGCTTCACAGCGTGCATCGCAATTGTGAAGTAGTTTAGTCCAAAGCATTGCATCGATGTTTGTTTTGTATGATAAAAAGCATGTGGTAAATGACGTCCAAAGCTTAATTGGGTCACACGGCCACCTCACTATTTCGGTTTAGTCGCAGGTTTGGTATTGGGTTTGAAGCAAGTTGTAAGTTTGTAGACATGGTGGGCTACAAGCACATTCACTTTTCAGCAACAAAATAAATTTGTTTCCGCTTCGAAACTCACTTTCATCCATTTTACTTTTAGTAAGCTTCCATAGAAACACAGAAAGAATGTTTATATAATTATATTTTAAAAAGTAGACTAAACTTTAAATAAGCCAAGGATCGAACCCCTACATCCCAATGCCTAATGCTGTGGGCTAACCGCTCACCTATAGCTCACTTTGTGTACACCATTTAGTGCATCTAAATTTATTGAATGGTGGTCATTGTAATGAACAGTGGTTTGACACAATCGGTCTGAAAGCTTCATTGCCTCAGAAAGGTTTGTTTCCCTATCACTAGTAAAAACATTGGATAGAACCAAATGAATGTCCAGGTAACTCGAGCTTTTGCTGCAGTTTCCCCTTCATAATCGAATATTAATCAAAATGCAATATTTTTCACATTATGTACGTGTCAGGATAGAAGGGCTGCAGCAAGGGAGAGCTGGCAAGATAATTGGCTTGGCAGAGTTATGGGGTGGAGGAAACAGGGCACAACTGTAGCCAGTTGAAGCTAAGCGGCACTGCAGAGGCGGGGAACTCCTGGGGTGAAGAGTGAGTTCCTCGGTGGCAGTACTGTATATAGTTGGGCTAATCGGCTATTTTACCGGGAGTATTTTGGGAAATATTGTTGTGCGACATTCTTTTTAACTTGGGGGTGAATGGTATACTATTTGACCAAAAGTATCCTGACACCCCTTAGTCTGGGGCTGTTTTTCAAGCTTTGGGCTAGGCTCCTTAGTTCCAGTGAAGGCAAATCTTAATGTAATGACATTCTAGACCAGGGGTGCTCAATACGTCGATCGCGATCTACCAGTCGATCGCAAAGCTAGTATTGGTAGATCGCATGAGTACCATGGTGGTTGAACGTGACACTTCCCAGTTGTCTTTAGGCAACAACAAAACAAATGTGCATAATTTTTTTATTCTTCAGTCATTTCAATGTACTTTAAAACGTATTTTTCTAAGCCTAAATTTCCCACTATAAAAATTCACCCGAACCGTCTGGACGTGGTAATGAGAACTGTCAGTTAGCTATGATTGACAGACCGTACCCCGTTACCATAGCTACCCCCATGCTACGCTCTCTTTGGGAGACTGAATTTTCACAAGCTAGCTAGCTTAGTAGTATATCAAGTATCGATAGATAGCTAAGGTAAGGACGTTGACTTATATCCAATTATAATTTTTGCTATCTAGCTAGCCAAGTTAAGATAAAAGCACAACTATAACATCCTCATAAAAGCAAACTAGCAAGCTAACGTTATCGATAACATTGCCTTATGAAAGCAAACCTCCTAGCTAGCTAACGTTAGCTAGCTAGCTAAATGAATATCTGATATTCTGATAACCAGAAATAATCTAAAGGCACTCTAATTTAAGTGAACCTAACGTTAGTCAAATATTTGCATTGTCTGAACAGCAGGACGGTGTGTCCTGTCAGATTTCTTTACGGAGCGTGGAAATGGGAGTGGTTACTGTATTCGTGACGCAGCAAAATGACAACTTTCTCAACCGGTTGAAAATTGGACGATGAATTTGAAACGCATATTTCTCCAAAAATACAGAACGGACATATTTAATACTTTGCTCATTGTGTTTCTTCAATGCCTCTTGTGCAAATAGCACATAAAACCAAGAAAGTGTGAAAATCACCATGGTACTCCTTTAAAAAAAATAGACGTCAGCCTATCATCCATCCCGTCACTTGATTGATATAGGGCAGCCAGTCAGATGACAATTTTTCTGACACTTAGGTCACTGCGCATGCGCAAACAACGGCGCCAAGTGCAGCAAAACTAACAAGCTAGTCAGTCCAAGTACCATTCCACCATGACTGATGAACATTTGGAAGTGTGCTTGAGGCTGGCTGTCAGCAGCTACTGTCCGGACTATGTATCCCTGGCTGATTCAATTCAGTGCAAGTCATCAGTCTAAACTCAAATAATGACAAAAAAATGTACATAGTTAATTATTGTTGTGTTGTGCAATATTGGCTCATGCGGTTATGCAAGGTACATCAACATACATTGTACATATAAAGAATCCTCAATATATTTGTAAATAAATATATGTTTTGCATTTTTGTAGTGGGTAGATCATTTTGACTGGGTCATTTTATAAGTAGCTCGCATGCTGAAAAAGTGTGAGCACCCCTGTTCTAGACGATTTGTACCAACAATTTGCGGAAGGCCCTTTCCTGTTTCAGCAGAACAATGCCCCGCTGCACACAGGAGGAACTTGACTGTCCTGCAAAGAGCCCTGACCTCAACCCCACCCAACTCCTTTGCGATCAATTGCAATGCCAACTGCGTGCCAGGCCTAATCGTCCAATCAGTGCCCAACCTCACTAACGCTCTTTTGGCTGAATAGAAGCAAATCCCA
Organism: Anguilla anguilla; assembly: GCF_013347855.1. Classification (NCBI taxonomy): domain Eukaryota; kingdom Metazoa; phylum Chordata; class Actinopteri; order Anguilliformes; family Anguillidae; genus Anguilla; species Anguilla anguilla. The sequence goes on along the minus strand of NC_049201.1, from coordinate 29,106,724 downwards.
GCAGCAGTGCTTCAGGTGTCATCAAGGATGCAAAGTCACAAGGTAGGCTGACGTGTGAGGAGACCTGTGTACCAGAGGGGGATAAGGAGCAAAGCAGTTGAGTATCATTAATCAGGTACAGTGAACAGGTGTTCAGTCGGTGAGCCAGCAAAAGTACTGAGATACCAGCATCTGTAAATGGGGAGAATAAGCATCAGAAAATGAAGAGAATACACAAAGAGAGGGTAGGCTGGAGCCAGCGTCAATGTGGGGGAGGCTAGAAGACTGTGCTGGAGATCTGGAAATGCAGATGTCTGCTACTTTCATGTCAAAGGAGGTTGCAAAGTCATATGTAGTGACAGAAGAGGGAGTTGGGGGAGATGTTGGGTTGAGGGGGGAGAAGAACAATGGCATGATGCTTGACTCTTATTTAGTTGGTTACGGCATGATGCTATGAATCTGTCACTCACATATTCAAGCTTCACCAATACAATGATTTACAAAGTTTTACTAATACACATGAAGTTATATAATTGAGAAAATGTGCCCTCTCTGTACGCATAAACATAGAGAATAAGGGTAATGTTACAGTGTCATTTTTTCAGTTTCCTAAGAATGATGCAATTCAGAAGAAATGGGTGGCGATCTGGAAAAGCTATGGCTACACTGGCACACACTAACCACTTTTATACAATCATGAGGTTTTTTTCTTCAATGCAGATTTTATGTCTGTCTTTAAATGTGTGTTATTTGGAATTAATTGGAAAGCACTAATGCTCTTCTGGAGTGATGGAAGCAAATCCCTGCAGCAATGCTCCAACATGTAGTATAAAGCCTTCCCAGAAGAGTGGGGGTTGTTATAGCAGCAAAGGGAGGACTCCATATTAGTGCTCATAATTTTTGAAGAGATGTTGCATGTCCACATACATTTGTCCATGTAGTGTATTTATTACTTTAAAATGCTGAGTGGCTAATGACTTTGGAAAGCCACTAGCTACAGTGGCTGGTGAGCCAAAAGGTTCATGTGAAGCCCTGGATCCAGGCATTCTTCTTTTCTTTCTTTCTTTTTTTTATTTATTTACATCACAGCAAAAATGTAGTTTTGTGTGGCAGTCATTCATTACAAGGTAAAAAGAGAGATGGAATGAAAACAGAGGACATGAAAATAAAAGTAAAGTACATGGCCAGTATTCGAGTTCAGTTACATTTGGCATTCTTTTTTTAAACTGTGAATAGGGGCAATACTGTTAAATGTAAAATGCAGTGGTGATGCACATCAACATATCGTTTAACACAAAACATAAAGACTGTTATGTATTGGCAAAAATGAATTCATCAATGGGCTATCGTCACTGCAAATGTTATATATGACAAGTACTAACCATGAAGATAGATGTTCTACATCTGCTGTGTGCTATTCTTGAACAATTGTTTTGGCTTGAACAAACAACAACATCAACAACAACTAAACATTTATTTCATATTGAGTTTTGTATGATCAGAGGTTCAAAAACAGTTCTTTCAAGAATACAACGTGTTTACATACAGACAGCGCATTGAATCATGGAAATTGTAGTTCTTCAAAGATGTTAACTGCAGAGTTTTTTTTTTTTTTTCTTAAATTAGACAGATATGCTTGATTCCCTCACGTTATAGCTACATTTCTGGAAAAAAAGAAGTGAAAACTATACAATCTGATGGCTAGGTCACAAGCTAAATCCATTATTATTCCTAATACTGTGGTCGAGACCTGGATCAAATACGTATTTGTTTTGGATTCAAATACTTTTCTATTCTTTACTGATCTGGTCTAGTGTATTGGAACCAATTAAATACTCTCAAAAAGTGCAAATCCCATGTTCTGGTCATATTGGCAGACTCAATTTCATCCAGTAAAGATCAATAGATCACAGAAAAGTATTTGAATTAAAACAAATACGTATTTGAACCAGCTCTGCTGCGGCCACAATGATCTAAACGAATCGAGCTGGCTAGCTATGTAGCTAACTATGTGTGACAGAGCTGAATAGTTTGCTAAGTAATGCAAGAAAATTGGGACAGATTAAGAAGAGATGCAATGCAATCACAAAATAAGAACCATTTCTATAAATGTATGTTTGAAATTCAATATTGACATTTTATTGTTTTTGTTGATTCACTGCTGAAAGAACAAGACCAGATCAAAACCTAGTATATGGCTGGACCTAACACACATGATCCGGCCAACCAATGGTGTAACTTCATAACTCGGGTGACCGATGGTGTAACTTCATCGCTCACTCAATCACTTAGTCACAGACATTCGCATTTGTAGGGCTGGCCCCGCTGTTGCGGTCCAGCCAAAAATGTCAGTTTTTCATTCTGTTTCATATTGTTTCACTTTGATTTCAAAAAACCTGTTAAGTCACGACATGTGAGAATTCACATCTCTAAGTACAAATTTTGGGGTGCTGGACATTCATTGAACAGATACAAATTGGGTGTGAGACCAGGTTGGATACACCGTCATAACCGTGAGGTCAGTGAAAGCACAGCGGATTTACTGTGGCTGGGGTGACCGCAGTTCTGCCCTGCTTCCACCATTGCTTTGTATTACGCGGTGGCGCTTGCGGTGCATTGTAATTTCACAATCCCCCTGCTAATTCATCCAGAAACTACATGCATTATTAAGCCAGATGGCGCATCTTTAAAAGGACTCTTGGAGAAACAGAGAGCATGGGCAACAGTGTTTTCATTTCATTTGCTGGGATCATGAGAAGGTTAGCGCGAGCGTTTTAGCCCTGAGAGGCGGGGAAGCGAACGCTGGCTGCCGTGATCAGAAGATCGTAGCCGCCTCACGCTTGAGTCGTTTTCTTGAGCGTGCTTCACTGTGTAATAGCAATGTGAATGGCCTACAATCAACCTAGAATTGGGCATTCTGTGAAACAGTTAGTTCTGACAAAATTCCTTCCACTGAACCCAGATTAAGCCTACTCCTGGACCTGAAAGCATGCTGCATGGAGTGTTTTTAGTAGTGGGATGTCCACATTCATAACTCATTGTACAATTCACAGAGGTTAATTCGAGCATACACTTTTCCTTAAGGCTTTCCTTTTTTCCATTGCTTTTGGAAGAAAAAATTGCATTGTAGAACAGCAAATGTTAGAATTTTGTTAATCCATCTGTTTAAACTGTTCATTGCTAGATTTCCTTAAAGCATTGATTTTTTAAATTATTATTTATTAAATATTTAAATATTTTATCACACTATATGAAATGTTGTCGCAATGTCAGTTTAGTCCATCTTCTGTTCTGTTTCAAGTACAAAAGCAAGTGATACAGGACATCTCACAGATCTCCTTGACTGAATTCCTGTTTTCAGACACTCACCAGCACACACTGCAAATAAATCAAGCTTTCAAAATTTCATTACATAGCTATATTTTACTAAGAATAACTTTGCTCTGTGAACATTCTTGACTGCCTGTAAACATTGCTGGTGTTCAATGGAGTATTCTTACAGACAGGTCACGCTGATAGCATTGCAGTGTATTAATCCAGCTTCATGTTCCTTACTGTTGGTGTTTATGCATGTTCACCCATGACCACAATCATTAAGGCCTGTATTTCAATGAATAATTTTGTTTTCCAGTTCAATCTCGATTAAATGCAGCCCTTTGCTTTACATTTTCAGGGCTACGCGTTATTTTCAGTTCCTGCGGAACAGGGGAAAGAGAACTTTGGTTGAACTTGATATTTCAAGTGACTCAGCGTGTCATCATTGTGGTTCAAGAGGAGAGAGCAAGGAGCAGGAATACATGGCAACCACAATCACTAGGGAAGGGGAAATTGGTTGCCTCGGTTAACAGGCTTCACAACAATGATGTGAGGCCTGTTAATCGAAAGCACACGGAGAGTGACTGAATACCAGAAAAGCACAGAAAAGAGCAAGGACAGTTGAGTGGGCAAGGAGTGCATTTGTTCAAGCCCTTCTGATTGTCCGTGAATTAGCCCTCGTCCCTCCCAACCCTTTTCTTTATTGTCTTCCCTCTTCACTTTATTTTTTTATCACGATCGATGAGGCATGTGAGTGGTGTGCCTTTGTGATTAAAGGAGTCGGGCAAGAGGCTGCCTCCCAGCGCGCCGAGCACCCTCTCTCGACCTTTGACCACAACCTTTAGCATGAGTGTGAAGGGGTGTTACTACACGGGTCTCCCCTGCATCCGACAGTAACAGCGGACGCCTCAAAAATCTCAAATATGTTCTGTTTAATCTTGTCTGATGCAAAGAAGGATGAACCAAGTTTCATTCTTATTGGTCATGTGAAATTGGGCCAAGAACAGTGTGGGAGGGGCATAAACAAGGGTCTTTTATTGAATGGGGACAGGGCAGCAATCTGGACAGGGAACTCATCTCCCATGGACAACTCAATGGGACTTCTGGGTAATTACAGTGCTTAATCTCTGGCTCTCCATTTCCAGTACAGTCATGTATTATTAGGTCTCGCTGACCCACACCTGTTTTTTTTTTTTTTTTCCTGCAACTTCCTTTTCTTTTTTGCGGTGGGGGAGCAGGGGCTTATCCCACTGATGTTGCCAAATAAGGGTTGCCACTGTTTATTGTGATAAGTTGCAGTAATGGACAAATGACCTGCCACCTGGTGCACTTAGAGACTGGTGTTAAAGTCCAGTTATAAAAACCTCTCCCGGCTCTATTGATTTACTGACACTGTTTGATTGTGCCCCTGAGGTAGGGGCCCTGCTAAGCCCGACAGAACTCTTACTGTTTTACAGTCCTTATTACAGCAAACAAATAAATCACCTATCGCATTAATTCACTCGCCCTGCCCCCTACCTCTAGCCCCTACACTCCCCCCACCCACACAACTGACAGCCCAAAAAAAGTGAATTCATTGAGGCCCCTTTTCACCGTTCATGTGTGCACCAGGTGGCTGGGCCACCGCCTTTGTGCCAACTTAAAAGTTGAGTTGAGGCTTTGATATTTTTTTTTCTTTCCAATTTTGTTGATTTTGTTGTTTTTATATTTTACCCCTAACAGCTGAAGGAAAATGTCCATTATATGCTTAATGGATAATACAGATACTCTATTCTTTTAATGATGCCACACACAGCCTCTGTGTTCTCTGGAGTTTTAACTGCTGCTCGGCGAACGAGGGTAGAGAAGCAACTGCTGCTTTGCGTGCCCGTTCCAGGAAATGCTGATGCTCAATCTAAAACTCCCGTGAAGTTCCGTCTCCCGAGGAACCAGTGGTGAACATTGCTCTGTGTCCAGAGAGTTAAAGGTTGATATGCACTGTTGAGGAGGGGCATTTAGTCTTAGCAACTTAGTGCTCGGTCCTTTACTAATTAACTTTAAGTAAGCGCAACTTAATTAAGAAATTTACTGTAAGCAGGGAATGTTTCATTTGGAGGTGGTGTGACAGTGTAAAGTACATAATCCCATTCATTAGCTGATCCCTTGGTCTATTACCTATTGACAATTGCTGCGTCGGGCTAAGTGGATGGAATTTGATGCAGGACAAGCTGCGTGTCCTGCATTAAAGGTTTTTAAGTCTGTTTGGAAATACTCAGTGAGTCCCCATGCTTTCCCAATTAGGCCCATTATAATCATGCACCACACCAGATGTCCCTGGTAATGTGATCTGTATACATTTTTAAGCATTATATTAAACAGTACATTGTGATAGCTATATATGAGTGAGAATGCCCACAAGAAAGATGTGGCATCTGTGCCTTCGGATGTTCTTAACATACAGACTTCTCTGTGCTGTATAGCTGGCGCTTGAGAATATTTAAATTCTAATTTTGCGGGCCAATATTGCCTCAGGATTGACTGCTTCCAAAAGAGCCATCTTAATGGGTCGGATAGTCATTTTTGGTGGCATTTTTTTGAGATATAAGTTGAAGAGATGTCCTAGCGATTCTACACCAAACCAGCATGAACATTGTACTACTCTGAACTACATGGTAAAATGCTTTTTATTAAGAACCTTTTGTAAAAAAATTCATCTCTTTCTTTATTAAGAGAAATGATACTTCCAGAAGTATATCATTTTATTATATCATTATTACCTGTTTCCTTTCTTTGTGAGTCAGTTCATTTTCAGAAATGACATGTCTGTTTTTTATTACCAACCTGATGTGTAAATCTGACAATATGAATAAGTTATTAAAAAAAGGAGCACATGGAGAATGTGTTTAAGTTTGTGCTAAGCATTGGGAGTATCATCCTTTCATAGCCGCCTCCTTTAAAAGCAACTTGACATTTATTGCGCATTTACAATTTGTTCATGTTAAAGTCATTATGAGTGCTGCCCGGACGGTAAATAATGCAGGCCAAGAGGCCCGTGCGGCCTGCAGGCTTCCCTGTGGACGGCCGCTAACCGGGAGCAAGCGCATCCCAACCTGCCTCGCTTCACACGCGCAAACGTCTCCCGTCGATGATGTCATCTTCAGAGGGGCCCGAGCGCGACGGGACACGGCTCGCTACATCTGAGGTCGGCTCGGATCAGAGAGCCAGAGCGGACGGCCAGGAAGGAGGGGAATCCCGAGCCGCCGGAACGGGTTTGTAAATCTCCCTTCTTCGCTCAAGTTTTGATGTCTTCATCTAAAACGGGGACTTTGGCACGCACTTTTTTTTTTCCCTTTGCCTTTTTGACACGCTCGCTTCCGTTTGATCACAGCGGGCGCATTTAGGCGCTTTGAAGGTTCCGGTTCTGCCAGCGCGGCGGGCGGAATGGGGGCCCCTCGCGGGGGGGCGGGGGGCCGGTACACATTGCCTCAGTTGGCGCTGTTGAAAGGGATGGGTCCCAGAGTATGCACTCACGTGTGATGTTCTGCTTAACATTTCACCACCCTCCAAAAGTGCTAATCATTCAATTTTTTTATGAGACCAAACTCAAACCTTAAAAACAGATTCTCCCAGTCATAATCTAGTTGACTTTCGTGCTGCTTTACCAAGGTTTTAGTGATATTTTTGAAGTTCTTCCTGCCTCAAACCAGCCTCTAGCCATACACTGACCCTCAGCCAGCCTCTAGCCATCCACTGACCCTCAGCCAGCCTCTAGCCATCCACTGACTCTCAGCCTGCCTCTAGCCATCCACTGACCCTCAGCCAGCCTCTAGCCATCCACTGATCCTCAGCCTGCCTCTAGCCATACACTGACCCTTAGCCAGCTGCTAGCCATGCACTGACCTCAGCCAGCTGCTAGCCATGCACTGACTTCAGCCAGCCTCTAGACATCCACTGACCCTTAGCCAGCTGCTAGCCATGCACTGACCTCAGCCAGCCTCTAGACATCCACTGACCTCAGCCAGCTGCTAGCTATACACTGACCCCAGCCTGCCTCATGCTCTACAAACATGCAAACATGCTCTACAGGCTCAACAATGTCCCACTTTTCCTCAAACCTCCACCCCTTGGCTCCCGTATTTAAAGCCCTATTTGGGTGAGATATTTCAGTCTCGCCCAAGTCTGCCATGTCAGTAGCTTTTATGGACTGCGTGCTTCCACGCCAGGCAAATGCAAAGAAATTGAATGAATTATACAAATTATTCTATTTTGGCATTTTGACCACGTTTAATGTTATCTAGCTTGCTAACAGTCCCTGCTGTCACTGTGTCAACAGAGTGAGTGTAGTGTTAGCTAGTGAAGGCATGTGGCATTGAAATAATCAAAATCTGCACTTCGATTCAGTTCAGGAGGTAACAGTCATATGGAAACCGGTGCCATAGGGGTACCGGGTTACCTATGGGAAAGGAAGATGGAATCAATCTTTAAATGTTAAGGTTAATCACAATATTTATGTTCATTTACATTCATTTTTTGGTCATTATTAACATTTTATGTATACAAGGTAGGTTGACTGAGCAAGCGTGCTCTTTTACAGCAAGGTCCAGATAACTCCTCCTCTTCACATTAACCCAACCCTAACCAGCATGTCCTTGGGTTGTGGGAGGAAACCCACATGGACCTGGGGAGAACATGCAAACTCCACACAAAAAAGCCCTGGCTGGGATTCTAACCACGGACCTTCTTGCCGTGAGGCGAAAGTGCTATTCACTGAACCAGCACGCCACCCACCATGTAGTTATCCTGCCTACTGCAATAGACTGCAAAAGGCCTTTTTCCTGAAAGTGAAAATCCTGGGTTTACGCCAAAACATCAACAAACTAATCTGGTTAACTTAGTCACGTACATGAAACAGGGCCCTGTTTAACAGAACATGAAATTGACTCCCCATTCCGACAACAACACTGTTTTTAGAAAAAAAAATCTGCAGGATTTAAGGCCGTACAAGAGCTGGAATTTTTTTTTTACATTCAGCTCTAATACTGCAAATTTGTCACTTAGGATTTTGCAATGTATATTACTTTTCACAAACTGTGTATCTTGGTGTTTCATTACGGTTAAACCTGCCTGTAGTTATCACAACTTACCCAGTATTGCTTATGACTCCTAATGGGTAGAGGGGGTGATTCAAAGGAGAAAAATGAATTAAATAAACATAAATGGGCTCAAACACCCCTCTTCTACATGTAAGAAGGTATCTCCCAACCCCATTGCAGGGTTATCACAATTGGAATAGACACACCATTGTGTAGCTGTTCCTAATGATATCTTCTGGACTATTGCCAAGGAAATTTTCTTTTTTTCCAAGCTCATATATTGTATAAGGGATCCTTTTGTGCTATTTTTGTGCCCTTTATAGGAAATCACATGTACAGTACTTTACCACATGCACATGGTTCCATTCAGAAACTGCTCAGAATAGGACAGCCTGTTAGCACACTTCTCATTGCTCCTGACTTTACCATTCTATGAGCCTTCATTAATGTAACTGACATGTTTCTTTGCAATGCACTCTTGATACTCTTTGTGCCAAACCCACTGTGAGGAACACTTCATCAAATGAAATGCGATTGGTTGATTGGTACTTGTGACGAGAGGGTGGACCGAGCATAGTCATTGGCTGTTTATACATGCCGACTGCTTTACAGGTCCTGGCCCTTGCTGAACAACGGCTCTGTCAAACCACTTCAAATCAAGGAAGAGGATCGGCCCCTTTGCTCTACTCCACCACAACCTAAATCTCCCAGCAGTTATCATGTGAGGCAGATGTCAAATTGAAAATGCAGCTTTGTATCAAATTTCCTGTTGATAAATTCCTGGAATTCTGGGCTTCTTGTCCTATTAAAAAACTTGTCTAAATTGTGTAGAGGCGCGACGTGGCCTGAAATTGAATCCCGGCCATGCTCTTGCCAATTGTGGTTGGTAATCCCGCAGGGCAGCACATAATCTCACTCAATGTTGCCCAGAGAAGGACGGTTTTCGACTGCAGAACTGATGTGCGCTGCAGGTTTTTTAACGAAACAGGTTTTGTTGGAGTGCGCCCTCCTGATCCGGTAGAGGGATTTTGCAGGGAAGTAAAGAAAAACTAGCACAATGTTGTTACTAGAATTAAAGCTTGATCGGAGCATCTTGAGCTGTAGATTGGATGCCTTTCAAGCACATGACACCTTCCTGTTTCCTGTAGATCGTGGCGGCCCTGTGCCATTGGTTCCTTTGCCTGTTGTTGTTTCTGCACACCCTCCTGATGCCATGGCAGGTAGCAGAAATGCCAGCTGGTCCTCAATAATGGGCAGTGTGCCTTTCTGTTTTCATTTTTTCAGCTGGGAGAAATGTGAAGCTCACCTATTGAGTGGAACACATCACTATCACACCACAAATGTGCACAGACAACCAGAGGCATTGTGTGTGTGTGTGTGTGTGCGCGCACGCGTGCAGTTATGTGTATGTGTGTGTGCATGCGTGTGTGCATGTGTCGGGGGGGGGGGGGGCAGTCATATCTATTGCCTCTATGTCAGGTTTACTGTGTTCCAGACCTCCCCTCATATCAGACGATGGAGGGAGTGTAATTTGGAGAGAACGCCCCGAATAGCATAGTGACTGAGGAAGTAAATTACTTGAGGACAACGAAAAGGACTGTAATGGAACTATGCCTACAACACCTTAGATTTCTGTGACTGACCAGAGAGTCCTGATCCGCAATTGTAGTTCATAAAGACTGACAGACAGTAAATACACAACAGCTCTGACTGATGGCAGTTAGGATCTTGGAAGATATTCGGCATCAGTTTCAATGTGACGGTGATGTGAATTGTTTTAGTCAAAGAGGTATCCAATACGAGAAGTTTGAACAATAGCCTGCTAATTTATTAAGAATAATTATCTTTTATTACAGCAAATTGCTAACATTATTATTATTATTTCAAAATATTAATGACCTGTAATAAAAATAATTATTCCAGTGATAAAATGGGATGATTCACAAAGATTTATCATAAACAGAGCTAGTCTACTGTAGGTGGAGTCAGCTATATGAAAATGGTATAAAGTTCATTTTGTGGAGCCGTGCTTGGCTACTGTTCAAATGAACTTGGCTGACTACATGACGTACTGCACTGTGCACTTTGCCAGAGAGCGTGCAATTACCAATTTACCATGGCACAAAAGCAAATGGATGCACAAGATGCACTGGCGACGCTTCAACATTTGGATTAAATGGAGCTAGCCGCACATACAAATAGCCTGCTAATTACAAAGTGGCTAATCGAATGGGAATTTCCCCATTATGAGCCGTAGCCACCGGCCGTCTCGCGGATGCTATGCTCTGGGGGGCTCTCATTCACCTGTGCATCCGAGCATAGTTCATTTTTCTCCGAGCTGCAGCACCTGCTGTCTCATGTGCGCTCGGCCCCCCAGGCCAATTTCATCACGAGGACTCCATGTTTCACTCGCTCCCGGCTGCAGTGTCTTCTGTCGCATTGCGCGAATTGTTTGTCACATATGGGTAATGTATCCATCAGTTCAGTGCATTCCATCACCAGGGTTTATTGGGGAGGATGCTGCGGCAGGGGATGGGGCTACTTTGTATCTACAGCTACACTGTTGAGATTGTGTATATAATAATTAGGACCTATAGTTGTAATGTTCTCATACCGTTTGTTCGATATTTATAACATACACATCTCATTCTGTTTATCTAACACTTATATTTAATTGCTTTATACAGTGCATACTAGCATAGCCATAATATAGTCATAATGCTACAACATGTAATGACCTCACCCCTCAATCTCATTCCCCCTCTCATTCCCTCTCTTATATGTACTCTCTTCCAGGCTCTCTCTCTCTCAGTGTGGGCAAAACAATGAACTCCTCGCATGTTGGTCTGGACCCCAGGCCAACAGCTCTCTGGGAAAGGGTGGGGGCGGGCATCCAAGATCCCATCCCAGACCAGACCTAAGCTGGGAGGCAGGTGATAAGGCTAGGGATTTAAAGAGAGGGCATTGGTCCCTCACCCAAATTTGCATTTAAAGGCCCTGCAGTGATCCTTAGGCATATTCCAACCTCAGCAAATCAGAAAAACTGCAGATCCTAATATATCCTGTTTTTTTTTTTGTTTTTTTCTCAAGCTGGACCCAAGCCCTGCTGAAAATACCGTATAGAGCGGGTGTTAAGATTTTGATTCCGGGTGCCAGCTGAGCACAGTGGCATTTAATTAACCGCAAGCTACTTCTGTGAACAACTGAATAATATTTACAGGGTGAAAAATCCAGCATTCAAAGCAACCATTGATACACAGCCATGCTGAAACAAGAATAAGGCCTGCTGCATTGTAAAAAAAAAAACGTCTTTAAAGCTACATTGAAAACGTGGTTCGTTTCAACATTTAAATGAAATAGAACATATTGGTGTGTTGGAAATGACGCATGTGCAAAAAAAGTGCAAAATCTGTACTGTACATTCCCTCCGGCTTTAATATCCATATTTAATATCCAACTTTGCCAACACACTGAGCACAGTGTGAATTAGGCTCTTTGATAGAAGGTTTGGATCTTATGTAATCTGCCCAGTGGTGATTACATGTTGTTTGAAGTACAGTAGACATATACAGGGCTGTAGCAGTTGTCAAAGATATGTGCTGATAAACCTTGAGAGGGAGCATGCTGATGTTAGCACTAGGGCTGATCAATGTAATTTCCTGTCTTTTGAGACTTTTGGCAAATGTAACATTTCACTCAAAACATCCTCAGTTTTTGCACCAGGAAATTTACGGAACTGGGAATTATTACCATATGAAATTTAAAACAAGTATTAGATTTTATGGTAGTGTATAAAATGTTGATATCATATCTTATATAACACTCTAAATGCACTCCATTCAGCCAGAAGATCATTAGTGCGGTTGGGCAATTAGGCCTGGCTCGCAGTCGGCTTTCCAGTTGAACCCCAAAGGTGTTGGATGGGGTTCAGGTCAGGGCTCTGTGCAAGCCAGTCAAGTTCTTCCACATCATTCTTGACAAAACCATTTCTATATGGACCTTGTTGTGTGCCTTAGGGTATTGTAAATATTGCTGAAACAGGACTGGGCCTTCCCCAAGCAGTTAGGGAAGCACAGAATCCTCTAGAATGTGGTTGTGTGTTGTAGCATTAAGATTTGCCTTCACTGGGCCTAGTGTAAACCATGAAACAGCCCCAGACTAAGGGGTGTCCCGATACTTTTGGTCATACTGTGTATGTACATTGAGTATAGCACCACTGGTGTGAGAAATACCCCTCCCAAACATACTGTGCCTATGAGCCTGCATTGAGTACCATCATACAAAGTCACCATTTAACACCCCCCAACCCACCACGTTAGCTACCACCTTACTTTCTAGAAGTAATCAACCACACAAGTAACTTTAAATTTCTCATATGTAAGAAATAAATCATGATGGATTGTCCCGTTATTGGAAAATAACGTACGACGGGGGTCGCTTAACCACCACCAAAGTAAATTATTTTCCAATAACCGGACAGCCCGGAGGGGTTTATTTCACTTATACAACCAACAATGACTATATATGGTTACTTTAATATTTATTGATTTTTATAGATTTAATCACCTGAAATGGAAATATTTTTCCGTGGCCGTTTGGGCATATTATTTTACCGTTGTCAAGCAAAACTCTCATTGGTAGTTCTATTTAGACCGCTGTTATGCAAAAACTCTGGTTGGTAGTTCTATTTGCATGGTTGTTAAGCAAAAACCTCTGATCATTCATTCCATGAAAACAATGATTATATCAAGAAAAAATAGTTCCTTCTTATTTTATACCATACAATTAGCACTAATTTTGGTCATTTTTTTCTTTACATTATTTAAGAAAACTGCATGTAACCATAACTCAATCAAAGGAATCTCCCTAGCTCTGTCTTGCTTTTTAAAATGCGGTCATGCAGTGTAGACATAGAGTTTCTCCAAGACCCTCTAAAATCGGGTTTGCATGCCAGCTAGCTTTCTGATTTGCTGTCATTTGTCACCTAGCCAATATTAAAACTCAGCTGTATTTTAGGTCAAAATGGTCTCACGGCATGCTTTTTATCCCGGCTAGCTAGCTAGCTAACAACTAAATTATATTTAAAACAGCAGTTCCTATAAACGCAATCGTTAACGAAGATACAGAAGAAAATGCGTCCCGTAGCCATGAGTTAAATACGGAATACCTATTCTACTGTCCAAATAAGGGACGATTCAGTATTTTGTGGGATGGTTGGCAACCCTAAATGAAGCCAGTAACTAGAACCGTGATTCAACTTTGCCATCAATTGCGAAATTGGACATTTAAAAGGGGAGGGGACGTAACAACAATTCAAAATCGAAAGAATAATGTTGCTGTTTTAACTGCTTTAGAATGCTGGATTTTGTAGCACATTGATTTTAGAACTGTTAAAAGGCAGAGGTATCCCTTTACTGAGAATGAATGCCCACCCTTGGACCAATCATAATTGAGTATTCAGTCAAGCCATTGTATAAATACAAGTATTTTACTTTCATGGATCAAATGTAGGCCTAATGGAATTTCCTATTAAAAATAAAAACTGAACACGCATTTGTTATGTTGGTTCTTCAAAAAGAAGTGCTGCTACGTTACACAAAACATTAACTCCATAACTTAAACCATAACAGTTAGATATAGCTACGCTTTCCAGAAACAAACTCTTCAAGATGTCATCCGTCCAACTCCGTCCAAACGGAGATACAGGGCAGCTAGCAATATGGTTGCAACAGAAGCAGTGTGTGGCATTCAGTCCGGTGGTGAACCGGATTGGTCTCGGCTGCGCTGGCTTGTGGAGAGAGCACATACACCTGGGTTGCGTTAATTAATCAGCCAAAGTGTTTAAATGTGAGTTGCTCTCCACAGTTCGGGAGCCGAGACCGAGAGCACACACCATTTTGTTTAGTTTCAGTTTTGTTTCTTTAAACACGATGGAGAAAGTAAACCGCCTCTGAAAAGTAGGTCCAGTGGAAAGCCTTTCTTAATTGTCTTTCTTATTTTAGTTTGTTGTCTTAGTTTATTGTTTTCATCCAGAACCCGTTTGTTTATTTCATTTTGTGTTGGTGTGGGTCCGCTCTCTCTCTCTCTCTCCGTGAGGCAACCAATGGTGTTTCCCGGAACTGCCACATCTCCCTCCCAGGGGTGTCACACTGGCATGTGACATTGATATTCCAACTTATTGATGAGCATGCAATTAGCTATATAATAGTAGCCTAGGATAAAAATGTGCATTTAGCTACAACATGTATGTAAAGTTATATACATTTATATCCAGATAGCTAGCAGTATGATCTGAAATGTTCGTGCTAGCTAGCCAGCAATATCAAATTAGGACAGTTAGCTAACGTTAGTACTAGCTAGCCAGACATTAGTTCCCACAATCAATCCTACTAAAAATACCTGCTGTAATTAGCTATCTAGTTAACAGATAGCAAAGACAATATAGTACCGAATGTTAAGAGAACTGGCTAGCCACATGGTTTCACCCTTGCTTTAGAGGATCTGACACATAGTTATATAGTTAATTGCCTCCTTGCCACTTCAGACTGAGCCAGTGTATGACTGGTTGGTGATTGTGTGCCTCCCTGCTGCCTGCGTGCTGGTCACTGCAATGCAAGACTTAACAGCATCTGGTCATTGTTATGTTCATTTTAAACTTTAGAATGGTGGAATTATTCAAAATTGGTGAACCTAAAAGCGCTCAGCACTTGTCAAAAATGGCTTGATTGTAATTAATATATTATCACTGGGTGTGTTGCAGCTGGGCGTGTTGCAGCGGAATTAATTCGGCCAATCAAATGACCTCTTTTCATTCCCTTTAGGCTGCAAAAAGTCCTGGCTTACTGCCAATTTCTGTGGTCTACTACTGTTATCCACACATTGCTTTTGTATTGTTACTGCTAAAAAAATGCACACTGGTACTCTAATCATGCATTGTTTTACAAGGTAATGTCTACATGATGACAGTTCACATTGGCCTGTACCTAATAACATTGCATGCAACTGCTATCCGTAATTTTCTTTAGTAAATCCAACTTTTTTTGAGTTTGTGGTAGGATACTTTAATAAAACCTCCACCATACACTGAAATAGCCAACACAGATACTAGTTTACTTGCACATTTGAATGGCCAACCGCTAATGAATTATTTCACCTAGCGACATTAGACATTCTGCATTGATATTGTACTCAAACATTTTGATAATTCACCCAGTAAGCACATATCCTCGCCGCAACATCTGCAATCAAATGTAATCAAATTAATTGGTACGACATAATATGTACAGCGTTTGTTCACTGGTCCTACATCCCCGCAACATCGCTCTTCAAATCCTTAGTATTTAGAGTGTTTCTTGCCTTCTGAAGACTGTTTCTGATTTGTCAGACAGGTATTTTTTCTTCATTATGGTGAGAATTATTCGGTCATCAACTGTACCTTGGTGTACCTTGGCCTACCAGGCCCTTTATGATTAATGAGCTCCAGTGCTGACTTTCTTCTTAATAATGTTCATTTTGGTAAGCGTAAGGTTTGGCCTCATGTCTTTTTTTGTCTTATTTCTCTGCCTCATAATGGCTTCCTTGGCTTTCATTGGCACTGCTCTGGTCCTCTTGTTGACACATGCCAATAACAGACTCCAATGGCAATCAAAAGCATGGAAAAAATTCTTGATACTGAAAGCTGTTTTATACCTGCACTAAGTAAGCAATTGAACATACCTGACTAATCAGAAACACCTGTGAACCCATTTGTCCCAAACATCATGGTGCCCTGAAATATAAAAAGTTTTTTCTGTAAAAAATGCCCTTTGATAAAATCTGAGAAACAAAATGTGAATTGTTTGATTACAAATCAAAAATTGTGGACTGCAGAGCCAAATCAAGAAAAAAAAAAACTCAAACATTATGGAGCTCACTATATTGTACTGTACCACGTATGTTTGCGTTGGTCCGCTCTCTAATGTAAAACACCAATATTTGAACCTTGATTTCCGCCGTTTCAAAACTAATCTCAATGACATTTTTCAGGAATTTATATATATATATATATATATATAAATATGTTCATCCTCCCCCTCCCCATTCATCTACTCCTGCAAACCAGCTTTGTGTTGCTATTTTTATTGAATGAGCATCCACAATCAGCTGAATTAATTTCATTCATACATAAAAATGAGAGTGTTCTATTTATTCTTTTTGAAACAACAATCGAATCGAATTCTAAAGAACAATCCATTCCTTGCTTGATTCTTCCATGCTTTCTATTCACTGGCCATAGCATTTCTTATTATTTCAGTACAGATGGCTCATAACCATTACAGCTGCAATGATTCCATGACCGTATCCTTTTTCTGGAATATAGAAACAAATTTGAAAAAACTACAAATATTACGCTCTTCCTTTTTGCATGGTATCCATAAGATAAAACTGTGAAAACACACAAGGCTTAAGACTTAATTGCAGAAGCCACCTGCTAGACTGTCTCCGTCAAAGGGCTATTTTCAGTAGGTGGGCTACGTGGTGCTCCTTCCAATGTCCGGATGGAGTCTGAAAGATTAATTCATACCTTTTCCAATTGGATGTATGTAATTTCTTTTGACAAACACCAGGCCGGTGGGGACGGCTCCTTCATTAATAGTTAAGACAATGTTTCTGACGTTACTCAAGCACCAGTAACACTGCCGTGAGACAGACCAGGGCTGGAAAGTGACCCAGATTCCATCTCTGCTCAAATGCTTTTAACATGGGGCAGCACCTGGTATACAATATTAAACTGTCACAGCTAAAATGACAGCGTGAAGCCGGCATTAAAGAATCACCTGTGACGGCGAGAGGAACAGCAATTAAATTGACGTCACTTGAATAAAAAATAAAAAATGAAAAGAGGGCAGGGCTTCTGTAGAGTTTTCAATTCCCAATTTTCCAATAGTCTGGCATTCCAAATCAGAATTCCATGCCGGAAAAAAAGAAAAACAGAATTCAAATTTTGGTTAAGAATTTAAGTGCTTTATAAATTCAGGATGTGATTGTGGAGATAAACAATACTGGTGTTTCATTATGTGGAAGTTAGTTCCAAGACTTAACAACAGATTCTGCCTTCCATTAGATGGTTAGGAATTAGCTCAGGCCTGCAATATCCCTGTCACTCATATGAGGGGGTGAAAATCATAGCTCCGCCCCCATCCATTAACTATGCTTATGCCTTTGTATTTTACTCATTTCCAGAGCTCATTTCTCATTTCTCATACTCATTTCTATCCATGGCTTACATACAGTGTATTTAATCAATTTTTATAAATTGTCTTTTACCTAAATTATTCTAAGCCTGAGCCTCATCCAGCCTACCTCTCAACACTGACCACCATGGACCACAAGACCCATATGTGTTCAGAACAGTTATTTTGAATGTGTCCAACTGAACAGATGGTGATTAGGAGCAGCCAATGATTCTACACCAACTGCATGTGTTGACATATAGTGTATTGTAAATGGCCCTGAATATACAAATCTGGACTAATCTGTGCATAAATAATCATCACAAATTACCAGGTCAAGCCAGGATTATATATGTGTGGGGCAATAACCTGTTAGTTTCACTAAATGCAGTGCAACACAAGATTAAAGGTGGAGAGGAAGGAAGCCACTCGGATTCAGGAAGTAAGAACAGCCTGTATCCAGGAAGTGCAGTTTATTTGGTGGTGTTCATGACCAGAGGAAATAAAAGGCAGTTCACCTTTCCTGGCATTTTTATATGGAGTTGTTAAACCATATAGAATCAACAAAGTAAGGAAACTCTGGGTCCAGCAAAGGAGCTGTAGATCCAGGAAGTAAGGAAAAGAACATTCCAGGAATTGATAAAACATACACCCCAGGAAGAATGGAAGCACACACCTCAGAAAGTAAGGGAAAAACACTCCAGGAAACACTGTAAGGAAACTCGGCACCAAGTGAACAAAGTGATTCTGTTATGGACCCTGAAGAAAGAACTTCACTTTGCTTGCTGTTGTTTTTCCTCTCGAGTCGTTGTTATGCGGAGCTCAATTATTCTGTTTGGTTCATGCTTTTTACCAAAACCAGGGAAACTGACAGAAAGGCAGACCCGTCACGGCGGACGAGTGCACCGCGAGACAGGTGGCAGCATCCAGAGCGGGCCGAGGGCGAAAGCCGATTCATTCTGCATCGTATTAGCCATTCCGTCTGATTTTTGGCGCATAACGCACTTTGCGGACCTCGGACGGGTGGAATCACCTTTATGCATATGAAAGCCATTGCTTGGGGGGCGGAGAAGCCCGAGCGAGGAAGGCCTGCAATTTGCTGTCATGCTTGATGTGCGGGAAGAAAGAGAAACACCCCTCGCTGCCAATCAAGGTCTGTGAAATATCAAAATGAGATTTCACAACTTGGACCCGGCTTCCAGTCACCACTTAACCCAGCACTTGTTCACTCTTCCACACTCTGACTCTCCCCCAAGCCCGACAATGGCAGCTCCTCGCGGTAACGACCGCCTTAATGGCTGACTGCTCAACATAACCCTGTCGGTCAAACCCGGAGACAGGGTGACACCTGACAGGTGTGTAATTGCCGTAGGACCATGGCGAAAAACGGGGCGGATGATCCTAAAGGCGCCGTAACGGTCTCCTGCCCGTGGCTCTGGCTGTCAAGGCGGGGAGGGGGGGGGGGATTCTGAGCGGCAGCCCGCAATGCGGCGCTCTTTCGGAGCGAATTGGCGTAGACTCCCGCCAGAACGGAGCCCACCGCCCGCAGCCTGAAAGATGCGTCTGTCCGCATATTAGAATGCGGCAAAAATGGAGAAGGGAGAGGGAGAGAGAAAGAGAGAGAAAGTAAAACTGCGGTACTCTGGATGTCTGCTCCTTCTTTCCCGCCTCCCATCTTGTCTCTTTATAAAACCCTGACACTGCAGAAACTCAAGCTGGCTCTGTGGATTTGCTAGCCGGCGGCAGCTCTATCTATCTCTCCCTCTCCCTCCCTCGTACAGTGCATATGTTTGTGCAGCAAAATAAAATGCAGTAGTTGCCATTGTGCTTTGAATATTCTAACATGAGGCAGGGATTCTTCACAAGGGCCCATTAGTGAGCTCTAGGCAGTGTACTGTAAGTCGTATTAAATAATAAGTAGTGAGCTGGGAGAATGTCTTAGGTTTCACAGGCTCGGTGGAGAGCCTGGTTGAAATGCTGAAGTGCACGGTTGGATGGCCGTATTCAATTTCAGTGCGGGTAGAGTATAACTGTGTTATTTGTTGGGGGTTGAGTTTTCTGATATGGGGCTACAGGACAGCTGTTTGGGCACATGGTTGGTTAAGGGGGTTGACTGTTGGCATATGAGGGTACGGTGTAGCAGCACGGTTGGTTGGGGGGGTGTTTTCACTAGTAATTAGCCCTGCTTTCATCTGAAATGACAGGAGGAGAGAAGGAAGAGCGAGACACCAAACCAAGAGGGAGCGGTGCAGCGCACTTCCCCCATTTCCTGGCCCAGACAAAGGCAGCCCGCCTGCAGGAGACCATGTGCTTCTGATCAAAGAGGCAGCCAGCCCAGCTCAGCAACCTGATTGCTCCTGGATAGATTTGTCCCTTTGATCAGAGAACTTGGTGACTGCAGGCGATGCGTATGCAAAGAAAAGGAGAGAGAGGGAGAGTGTGTGTGTGTGTGCGAGAGAGCGAGTGTCTGTAAATCTGTGTGTGAGAGAGAGAGAGAGAGAGAAAGAAATGGAGAGAAAGACATGTTGAAAGAGAAAGAGTGTTACGAGACGCTCTACCCTGCAGTAAAGCATAAAAAGGCTGTATTTGTAATAATTACTGTACTGTTAATTTGATGATGTTATTATTTTACAGACTTGTATGGGAATGTGGTTTCTTAATTTCACGCCAGCACAACAGTGCTGTCTTGCTTGTCATGTTGATTTTGATGGCAGAGATACATTAAAATCCCATAATCCTGTTTGGTGCGTGAACAGCTTGGTAGACGTATGTTTTTAATGCATCAACTTCATTACTTCCCTTCTAGGATTTGAATATTCCATATTAGAACATTTGTGTGTGTGTGTGTCTGTGTGTGTGTGTATGTGTGTGTGTCTTTGCATATGTATGTCTATGTGTGCATACCCTCTTGATTCTAGACATGTGAACCCAGCACTAGAAACAATAGATGTGAGTGAGAAAGTCAGTTGCTCCCCTTCAGCAACAGCAGTGTCTCTGTCTTACCAGTAGGTGGTGAAAAACATCACTGCTTCAGAGAGCAGGGCCAGAACAGAAAAACCCCAGAAAATTGTCCAGTTCAACTTTTCAGTTAAAAGATGAATGGTAGGTTAAATAAATGTTTTTTTTCTTCATGAAAGTGATAACTAGTTTCACAGAGTTAAGATTTTAAATTCAAATAAACAGGGTTTTCCTATTGGGTATTCATATGATGTTTCACTCTTCTTTTATCACTGATACGATAACAACTGCACCAGTGCACTGGTGTTAAAAAAACACATCCTGATACACATTTGGCTGATATGCCAGTTGTTTAACGCCTTCATAGCAGTGTATATTACAGTGACAGCAGACATATTAATGAAGAATTAATGTAAAGTGAAGCTACCCCCACCCCCCCACCCCCAACTGTCTGGTGTGGCAGGCCTCAGTGTACTTACATTATTGCCAGCCTTTCCATGTTTTCTTTAATTGCGGACAGCAGAGTCTTAATATCTTAGCCATGTACACATGTTCTCTTCCTGAATATTTTACACACATTGTGTGACTGTGTGTCACTTGAGGGATTTTTTCATTTGAAATGTTACAGAGACAATTTAATTAACATCTTGAGCATGAGTCTCAGACATAAGATCATCATAAAATAATGAATAATGTTGAGTAGAGTATCATCATGACAGCAAATGGCAGGGATCCGCCATATAAAAGAAGCAGTATATTTAAACTAGCCCTGGGGTTCAAGCAAGAAGGGTCAGCATTGCTGCTGGCCTTTGTTCTAGCCCAGCACTGAAACATTTGAATCACAGGGTTAAATCAGGGTTTTGATTTCAGACTGTGATTAGTTGATTAGCTGAATCAGGTGTTTCAGAGTTGAGCTAGAACAAAATATGTACATACTCCATGTCTTCTGAGATAAAACTATATGCCCTTGATCGAGCCACAATTGGAAATACAGTTCATAATGTTCTTTGATCTTGTCTCTCAGTCATATATGTACTCCTTGAAACTAAACAAAATATGGAAAGTACACAGTACCTTTATTCCATCATCATGAACAATCTTTGTATGTTACATTGTGCTTGGGACTAAACATCAGAGAATTATGTATCCTGAGAATACTGTTCAACAATGAGCTTCCCACGTAGGGTGTCTTCCATGCAAATACATTTTTAATCAACCGCCAAATCCCCTGGTGTGAGCTGGCATTAAGATTTTATGAAATCCCAGAATGACAGTCAAATGACCAAAGAAAAGAGTCATTCTCTGCTGTTTTTTTTCCCCAACTCTAGTATATTCAAATTTTTCCCTTTGGAGAGGGAAGAATTTGCTAGCATTTTCAGACTATCATGTTTGCTGTTAAAGTCTCAATTCTTCTGTAACTGACAGGGTGACGTGGGTGGGGGAAGAGTGGGGGTATTGCTCCCAGACTTCAAAAAGAGAAAGGTTAATTTATGGACGCAAATATCTTCATCCCCAGTTTCAATTAGCCGGGGCGAGCGCTATTTTCAGCGCAGGCCACAGCACGGTGCGGCTCGCATTTGGAAATGGGGCAACGTGATTACGTAAAACCTGGATTAACATATCTGACTGCTGAATTTAGGTCAGTCTCAGATGGCGAATTTAGGTCATTTCTGACAGCTGATGAAAACAGAAAATAGTCAACGGTCCTGGAATTATATATTTATGAGACTGGGGGGGTTTGGGCCTTTGGGAGCGAGCGAAGGCAAAACACGGAGCATTCCCCCCATGTGTTGAGTGCTGTAACGACAGCTCCCTGTTTCCCCCCCCTGAGTGATTTCTGTATTCAACCCCTCTGCCTGGCAACCCCAAAGGGCTCGCTCTACCTGTCTATATTTCACCAGCTGTTTCCTTTTATCGGATCACACAGGGGGAGTTAAATGTTGTATGATTAGGATCTGAACAATCTGAGGCAACTACGGAGGAAGTAAAGCACATAAAATGATTTACCCAGAGGGCATTTCTTCTCTCTGTTTGCATACAGAATCAAAATAAAATCCATTCTTCAGACAAATGCTTTATTTTCCTGTATTGAGGATGCTTTATGTTCTTCAGTTAATCTACAGCATCTGTCACTTGGTGTTGACTAAAGCGATAAACCTTTTCACTATCTTTTGCTTTATTTACTGACTTACTAAAACATTTGATAGATTTTCAAAATTCAAATCAAATTACAAACATAGTCCATTGATAATGGAAACTACTTTTAGAGGAGTGTCTCAAATTGAACCCATTTAGTCATATTTAATATATTCATACAGTATATTTTAATTACTGTAAGCTTCCGTTATAAAATAAAGGTATTACAGAATTAAATAGACCAAATATATTTTATTCTGTCTAAGTATGAATTAGTTGCAGTATAGATAATACAATACCTGTTGTCAGTGCATTTCAGATACTCCTTATCTGACCTGGGTGCATGCACTGAACAATGGACCAAATCTAACCCTATTTATATTATTGCTACATTTACAGTATGTACTATAGTTCAGTGTAAAACTCTTTTTCAACCGCCTGAAAGGCAACAGTGATTACGATTTGGTGATTTTCTTCTCTAACTCTTCTGTTTCTCTTTCCAGTGCAGAGATTAATTAGCAGGCGGACGCCTTGTTAATACTTGGACTGTAAACTTGGTAAATCAAGTTACTGCTGATGCTGGTGTTGATGGGCACATATAAGACTGCCAACAGTACAGAAAATAAAAGCACGGGTGTGCTGAATGGGACACTTTACTGTAAGAGAAGCCACCATTTGTATGGTACATTAAATCAAGGTCCTCACTTACAGTGGTCCTTAAAGATCTCACAGCACTTATTGCAAAGAGTAGGAAAGATTATGGGACTTTGGAAATTCCACACGATGACTAGTTCTGACAAATCAACGCGATTCACACGCTATTTCACTAAGCTTTGCTTTTACTGTGGCCACATCGAGACATTTGCGACTAGGGGAACACATTTAACAAGTGCCCGTCTTCACCATTTACCATGTAAAGTTTAACGAGCACCTCTTGTGTCATCCCATGAATTATGCATCCATTATTCTATTTTAAAAGGCACAAGAAGCATCCCTCTGGAGCAGGCACAGGAGCCATCTGAAAGAGTTGGGAAAATGATGAGCCCGAGGGCAGAGAAATGGGAGACGCACCTCCAACGAAAAAACAAAGATGAGGGCACCAGGGTCAGCACGGTAGCGTGCTACATTCTGAGTGAAGAACATCGAGACAAGATAGTGAAGAACAGAGAGTTGGAAGAATAAAAAGAGGATAACAGAGACTGGAGAACAAAATGAAGAGCGTGAAGAAGGGAATAACACATGGAATAACAAGCACAGTGCTCACAGAGTGAAGAACACAGAGGGTTAGGCAAACAGGCTATGTCTCAAATGGTCCACTAATTCCCTATGTAGTGGACTATCTAGGGTGTCAGACATTTTCTAGTGTGTCTTGTGAGTTTTATCAAAATTCTTCCCCGATGCAGTGCACTGAAACCAATCCAGACACTAGTATGGAAAAAGTGTAATATTAACTAGTCAGCTAATGACAATTGTGCTAAGATGATATCTTTTGACATTTTAGTTTGAAAGAACATTTGTGTTATTCTTCAGTAATGTTACAGGAAACAAAGGTTTTACTAAACTGTCAAGCCGCCTTTAAATATGAGCTTGTGCACAAGTTAGCTAGCCACAAGCTATTTAGCCTCTAAAGATAGCTGTCATACATTGTGTTTGAGCAACAGTTCTTCCTGCATTGCATATCGTGAGGTAGACTAAAGTTACATGTTTTAAGAGGTATTGCATCTGATATTACAAAATAATATCACAGGGAAGTTGGTGTCTGAATTCGGCTTTCACCCATCCACTTACGATGAAACTTATGACTTCGTCCCACTGGGGAAACCAAATCTGATAACATTACATGAACAATAGTTGTAAAACGGAACTTCTATGGAAAAAGAGACATATCTTTCTTTACAAGTTTGCCTGTTTATTCTGAAAATAGTTTAAAAATAAAAATAGTTTATTGTTTTTGTCACCATGTCAATAACAAATGACACTAACTGGCAACACATATTCACTGGTTAGCAAGATAATGGAAAAAAAAACGGATTTTCCAAAAATGTTTCGTTTTCTGTTTAGTGTACTGGGTATCTACCCACTATATATGGAATGAGTGAACAAGTAAGCCGTTAGAGATACAGTTAAAGGCAGTGTGAAAGAACACAGAGGGAAAAGAATACAAAGAGGGGGGAACCCAGAGAGTGAAGAATGCAGATAGCGGTGAACAAAATGACAAGCAAAGAATGAGGAATGATGGGAGGAAAGAAGTTGAGAACACAGGAAATAAAGAACACAGAGGGTTATATAGACAGAATGGAGAGGAAGAGGGAGTTAGCTTTGCGGTTAGAGAACTATGTGTGTAACTCTGAGGTTGTGGACTCAATTCCCAAGTGGAACACTGTTGTTGTATCTTTGAACAAGGACATCTCATGACTCATTTAGGTTAATAGCCAGCTGTGTAAATGGATTGTAAGTAAAATGTTAGAGTATCTGCTAAATGTGTTTCAGTGTAGTTGTCAACAATGTCTAATCCAGTGTTTGCATTTTCCTCCACTGACTTTCAGCATACTTAGAGTCATTCTTACAAGTGCATAAAGTGCACTGTTTCAGGCAAATTGTTTGGTGGTCATCTGATTGGTGGTCATCAAAGCCATCAAAAGGCCAACAAAGGTTTAATACCAACATCAGGTTTTTAAAAACAGGCCATTTAATAATTGGTTTGAATCCTGATCAGCTGGGAGGATTACCTCATATATTATAGTGTCTGCATCCCCAGCCTCTGGAGTCTCTCTATCCACCAAAATACATCTTCTGTTCCACTCATCCACACGGACCTCCAGTGCACTGGCTTTGTACATGAATGATGCCCTTTATGGGGGCAGATACTTCTTCCCATGAGATGAATGTTGAGCACCCAATATACTGTCTTGCACCTGCTGAATAAGAGAAAGCTTAGCAACCAATCACCATCCACGTGCACGCACACATACACACACACACACACACACACACGCACGCACACGCACACACACACACACAGGTGCATTCCAATCGTAAAATAAAATAAACTGTCCACAGACACACACAACCTGGGGTCATGCACTCATAACACTAACACTGATAGCCGGTAATTTAAAAAAAAATCTTTTACAAAGAGCACAAACAATAGATGTTGTAAATAATTTGTCATTATTCAACTGTATTTCATAATAGTCTATCTGACACTAGTTCTATCTCTAGCCACACTAGACAGAAATATTTGAAATATATGGATGAAATATTTTATCTTCTGAGTCCAGTCAGAAAAAAAGCAATATCAGGACATTGCAAGCTATCTAGCAGGACACTGTTGGCTGGCTAGGCATACATGCAAGCTATCTTCTACTACTGTTCCCTCCCACACATGTTTGTACTGGATGTGGACGGTTCAAGATAAAAGTATATGTAAGTAAAAGTGGGCAGCGAAACACTACCGACTTTAGAGTTGCTGACACCTGCCAAATTTATATTTGTTAGCAATCAATTAGTCAAACACATATCAATATAACTGAGCTGGCAGTCTGTCACAGTATCTCACTCCCTCTGTTTTTGTATGTATAGCAAGCTAGACATGGTCTGTGCCAAAAGACACAACATCAGTGAGGGGATGTTGAAAGGTGTGTGGCGGTTTTCAGGCTGGAAGATGGCTTCTGACAACCCAGTTCAGCTTAAACTGCTTCTAGCACTCTTAATAAAGGTATCTTGGTGTGTTAAGGAGTTAATTAAAAACGTGTTTTATTGTCTGCAAGAAATTACCATTGTTTTATTGTCATTATACTGCTCTCATGGGTGTTTAGCTATTACAGACAATTACCTGGGGCCCAGCTGGCTAAAGGTAACCTTTCACATAACCAACAGTATACTCTATTTGATTGAACAATAAATGAGCCTGTATCTCCTCAAGTGACAGATTTACTAAAAAAAAAAAAAAAGTAAAAACACTGATCTTCACATTCTACATGCTGTTATTACATGACTGAGCTCAGACTTTTTTAAGTTTGTGTGTATGCATTGTGAGTGAGAGATGCATACTTAAAAACTGAGCTGGCCACTGGCATAAACACTTATTTGGGCCACACAATTCAACTTAATATTTTTTCATTTTTTTAATGTCATTTAACAGTTTATGTTTGAGCACTCTGAGGGCACAACAATGTTCTTGTTTTGGGCCATGAAAACCCAAGGGTCAGTTCTACTGAAAGATAATTTCAAACTCAAAAATGTAGTTTTCAGTCATGCATTTTGGAAGTAATATAATCACATTCAGTTTGAATATTCTGTCCGGCTTTTACTTGGCTTAAGTTAAAGTTACAGGATACTGTAATACGTGTTGTACATATTTGTTATGGGACATTCTGAAGTGACCCTGCGTAATACAAAATATTTCAATACAACTGCATTTGTGAATATGGTATTTGGATTCAGATACACCCCAGATACATCACACTCAAAAACCATATCACACAAACACAATTCATCATACATGCACTTACACCCTCAAGAATGCACACACAAACACACTCACACATACACACACGTGTATGCACACACAGACTCCTTAAAAAATGTAGTATCAAACAAACAATTACTTGTAGACACACATAAACATACACACAATTACAAATACAAGCACAAACACAGCAGAGAATCTCTCTCTCTCTCTCGCACACACACACACACGTCCACGCACACACACACACACACGTCCACGCACACACAGCAGGGGGACGGGTCCAGGGCTCCGGTTCAGCACCCCGGTGATGGATGCATTCCCCGCAATGGGGCCGTTATCAGCGAGACGCAGATCTCAGCCCAGCCTCTCTGCTCTCTCAGGCTTTAAAGCTTTCTGCCCCCCACCCCTTTTACCAAGGTCACTCATTAATACTCCCAAGCTTTAACGCTGACCCCTGACCTCTCTGCTTAAAAGCCTCGATCTCAAATATTGAGCACCCAAGCCCCCGGTCTCCGTGCTCAACCCCCCCCCCTCCCCGCTCCCTCCCACCCCTGGCGCAACGTCGCCGCCCCAGTCGCCAAGGTCAAGAACTGAGTGTCACAGCCCTGAAACAATGGGGGGGGTCCCCCTCCATATCCAGGGCCTCCTCCCAGAACCCCTGTCAGATTGATAGGCTGCGCGGGCCATCTCCGAGTCAATCAATTCCTTTCTATCAGGGACGAAGCCATGGGAACGCGACGTCCGTCCGAGAAGCACGGCTCGTTCATTTCCTCTTTTTATGACTTGTTTACTCCCCCCCCCCAGTTGTGCGCTTTAAATTTTCTGCTGTGAAAAACCTCAAATATTGTTGATTAGGGCTCCATCCGATGTATCGCGAGGTGTGATTACAGACATCAGTGAACTGAAGATAATCACAAGGCTGACTGTGAATAGTTTCAGATGCTTTTATGGAATACAAAAAAAAAAAAATCCAATTTTGTCTTTTTAAAATGAAATTGTTCAACCTATGAATCATTCAAAAACAAACAAAAACATAACCCATGACTTATTTTAATACATTAAAGTAGGCGCATGTATAATACACAGCCTTCTATTTGCAGTTAAAAGCAAAAGTATTGTGACCGTGACATAATTTTGGTTGTTTCTGTACTCCAGCACACTGGATTTGAAATAGAACAATGAATAAAAGGTTAAAGGATGTATAGTACATATTTAGAAATAAAAGGTGACAGTCTGTGGCCAGTGAGGGCAGGATTCAGTTGTGGTCCTCATTCATGCCGCAAAGGGTGCTTTTTACTGAGTGAACTGCCAAGCTGCCCACAGAAAATATTTATATATGTTATTATTAATACAAATAAATGAAGCATAGACATATATAGACAGTTATATTTGATATATTTTTTATGTTATATGAGGTTGTAGATAAACACATTGAATATGCTTTCTTGTTTATTCCCCAACTTGGAGTTACCGGTAATTGTTGGTGTTTTTTACATGAGCACGCATTCTAAAACACATAAAGCCACCAACTGATACTTTTCATTCAGTGTTCATGCAGTCAAATAAAAATATTTTGAGTATTTTAGCAAACCTAACACTTAAGTAGTAGATACTTTGGTGGGTGCTGTGCAGTTTGGGATGTTCTGTACAATGCTGTACATGAAGTAAGCACGTCTGGCTGACACTGCAATCTCGATGTCCTCCCACCACCTGAAGCTGAACCTGAAGAAGGCAGAAGACCTGTTCCCCTGGCGAAGGGGTTTTTGCTGATTGATGTAATCATAGTACATCCCTCCTGCTAAGATATGAATCATGGTGTCACCTTGGATGACCAGCTGAACTCTTTGGGACACTCTCTGGGACAACATCACAAGGATCCATCCCTTGTTCACACAGGCGGCTACACAGCTACTTGTACAAGCCCTCCTTACCTCTCGTCTGGACGACTGTATTATCTTGTTGGCCAGTTTACCAGCCTGTGCTATCATGCAACTGCAACATGTCCAAAATGCTGCCCGCCTGGTCTTCAACCAGATCAAATCTCTCACACAATGGCATACCAAGCTGTGAACAGCACTGGTCCTTCCTATGTCCAGGCAATGATTATGCCATACACTCCAACCAGACCTTTCTGTTGTGCATCTTCTAGGCAGCTGGCTGTTCCATCTCTTCTAGCACCCAGAAGCTGGATCTCGTGTCGCTGGCTCTTCTCTGTCCTCATTCCCTAATGGTGGAATGGCCTTCTCCAGTCAGTCTGGAAAGCAAATTCATTGGCTGTCTTCATTTTAAATGTCTAAAAACTCACCTTTCCAAACTACACCTCTATGTTTCTAAATAAAACTTTCTTTCCCTCATTTCAGAGATCGTGAATCATGCACCTTAACTTTGCATATCACTAGCTCCAGTGGTGTTTTCTTACCATGTCCAATGCACTTTTGTAAGACATTTTTACTAAAAGTGCCTGCCAAATAGCTAAAATTGTGAATAGCAGAAACTGTATTACAATGTTAATTATTTAAAGACACAATCTTTTACTCTGGAATTCATCATTGTTCTAAGAACAAATTTCACCCAACATTGAATAATGACGAATGTCCTTTAACTTTAAGATATTGGAATAACAGCTCATGATTATTAGGATGGCAAGGTGTTTGTCACAGAAGTCGCGGGTGTCGTGGATTCCATTGGCATTTTGCCAGTTATTTCCCTGTTTTTTGCTTTGTTTTTCATTCCCATGATTCCGTATTTTTCAGCAGACCTGGATGGTAAATGTCAACCTTAATGTAGCATACAGTGTGATCTATATAGGCTCAAGCATTTTATCTATATCACCAAATGCTGGGATAAACAAAGTGCAACAATGTATACAGATTCTGGAATTCCCTGGATTCAATATTTACATCTTTATCAGTTGTAACAGATGTTTATCAGATGTTTGACAGCATCTGTCAACAGTGTTGATGCCCAGTGTTCCTTTTCTTCTTTCGGTAACATTTTTAGTGACCACAGGCACTCCATTAAAGACTCAAACCTTGCAATGTACAAAACTATCTTCATTATCTTCTAGTTCATTGCTTCTCCATGAACAGCAGGGCTAAGGATTCATTTTTGTAACTAGCGATCTATTCTTTTGTATAAAAAAGCACAGTGAAATGAAATTGTAAATCTGCATTTATTTATATCAGTATTTATATGTTAATGTTTTGGCCAATAACACTTTAATTAAACATTTGATACATTTTCTCAATGAGAGTATTGCATTTATTCTTGTTTAAAAGTTTGAGGATACTCGGGTAAACACATTGTTTAGTCAGTGGACAGGATTAGTTATACAAAAGGAATCTGGTAAATGATGAAAACAATAAAACAAAAAAGTATAAATGCTTCTCTTTCCGATGTCCTCCAGCAAGAAAAAAAAGTTGTTAAAATGGCATGGCGTTCTAAGCAGGATTCATCGCACTGTTTTGATTTTGCATGTCCCGGTTAAGGAACAGGATAAAATAATGCTCACGCCCTGGGGGAAGTTATGACTCCGGTCAGCGTAATTAGATAAATAATGGATTCAATTGCTCAAATCCCATTTTCTAAATCCATATGCGCATATGTACACAGATATTGCCTTTGGTGGAAATAAAGAGGCGGTGGTGGGGGGAAGGGGGTGGGGGCGGGGGCAGCATGATGGTGGTGTACAATGGTCTCCTTCATTCTTGCACACAGTGCAGTTTTGAGGTCCGTGTCTCACAGCTCTGGAGTTTCACATAGTGGCCTGGTGTATCACATATCTCTCTCTTTTCCCTTTCTTTCTCCTGCTCGGTTCCTTTTGGAGCAGAGGTCAAAGGGTAAATTAAAGCAGGTCCTGTTTAGAGCCTGACGGCAGGTCTTGGTAGTCAGAGCCCCAGTCCCCGTGGCAGCGCACAGCAGGGGTGGCCCCATAGGACAAAGCCTCAGTTTGTTAGCCCCCCAAGAAAAAAAAAGACACAACAGAGAAGCTTATTGGGTGCTCTTTTGACCTTTTAAGTCCTCTGAGTTGAAAAGGGGTTCGAGTTGTACCAGCCCAAGCTAGGATGTTTCTGCAGAGAGGAAATTTGTAGGAATTTCAGGCCCTGTAGTTCCACAATATGCTGACCTGGGTATTTTCTGTCTTTATTTTTTAAATTATATTTCACGTTTTATTTATTTTTATTATTTTTTTGTGATATCCGGCAGGTGATCAGCTTGTTTGTAACGTCAGGTCAGAGACCGCCAAACTCAAAACTTGATTTCACATGAAAGCATATACACACAATTATGTGGGTATAGCTGCTCAGTGAATTTCTCTGCCACGGTTTGATTCAATTACAATAAGCCAACAGAAGATTACATCAAAGCACTTACTTGCAGCTCAGGAAGGTAGAGGAGGCAGAGAAGATAAACGAGATTATGTGTACCTGCCGTCTTAAATCACGCAGTCCAGAGTTAAATGTCAATAACCACAGCATTGTTTAAAACAGCGTTTTGTCTTCCAAAAACATATCTATCATGTTCAAAGTGGGAGCGCTCTGTTCTTATAAATGACCAGCTGATGCTGTTTTTTATTTCCATTTAACAAATACTCAGTAAAAAGCTTACAAAGATCTGGTTTCAAATCTAAAACGATGGTGTTGCAGGACACAGTTTAGCTATTAAAGGTTTACTGCATTGTGAAAATACAGAGAGATACATATGAGATACGTTGCCCGATTACAGATAAGGCTGAAGTTTTGTACATTGAGAAGCATTAAGCGAAGGTGCTGTGAAGATGCTTAAAGATCTGAAAAGAGAAGTTAATTACTGAAAGGTTCATAAAGTTCTAGTGCATGTGAGCGATTCACAAGAATTTTGCTTCTTTTTCTGCACATTTATTGTCGTTGTTTTATTTAGCATTTTTTATTTTTGCTTCATGAATCCATGCTCATCGCATTCCTTGCTTCTTGTTCTTCACAGCAAAATATGGCGAACCCATTTAGGTTTCCATGAGGCAGAAAGCACACATCAGATATAAATTGCTGCACCATTCATGCAGTGGTTTCTTGCTCCAGAATTAGAATGGGTGGGTCGTGGCTTTGATTTGATTCCAGATGTTTCTGCAGAGTTCAGCAGTTGCAAGTGGAAAGCATCACTCCGGATTAATGTCTGCGGTCACAAGGCTTCGCACTGTACGCTCAGGCCACTGTCCCTGTTTGGTGATGTAACCAGCAGTAATTTGGATCAAATCCCCTGTGAATGTTAATGTGCCTCCAGAGAACTGGCACATCTGGCTGCTTTAAACCTAAAAACTCTGTAGGCTCATGATCGGTGGAGTTGGGAATCGCAGAATTGTTATCCATTTATGGGTTTATGGGTTAAGTTTAATGGAATTCTCTGAGTTTGCTGACCTAGGGTGACCATTTATTGGATTTCAAAAAAGAGGACAAGGGCGGGTGGGCACTATGACTGTAATACAAGGCTACTCACTTGTTTATATACAGTCTATGAAATGAGCAAAGCTTTCACATTTTTATGAATTTATAAATCCTGCTTGGACAGATATTTTTGATCCCAAAAAGAAGACATGTACAGGAAAAAGAGGCCAGTCTAGCAGATCTCAAAATCATTTTAAAATGTTGCTTAACAGAAAGCTCTTTAGACTCTTCAAAAAAGGGCTACAAATGTCTTTTACTTTGGGGGTGGGGAGATCAGATGCTCTCATAAAATAAATGATAATAAAATATAATAAAATCATAATTTAAAAAATACTTTTTGTGTTTACTCAGTTTCCCTTTGTCTAATATGACCAATCAGGAAGGGGGCAAATACTTTTTTCACAGCACTGTACTGTGAATATGTTACAGTAAGTTACTATGAAGTTTGCTGTAAAAAATACTGCAACTAGTAGCCAGTAATTTACTGTAAATTTACAGCCAATCTTTTTACAGTGTACAAATAATTGTAACAGCCTTGCCATGCAATGTCACATGGCATTGTGTCTTCATGGCATCATACCTTCATCTCTCTCTGTCTCTGTGAGGTGGACAGCAGAATGCAGCAAAGTCCCAATGTGTCCCATCATGCCTCAGTGTGCCACACTCCACACATGCTCTGAACCAATCAGTCAGAGGAAACCAACAGTGTTTGAACAGACAGGCATCAGAGTAATTATGTACATTATCACATGTGCAGCAATAAATAGCGTGTGTTATTCCCCTACTTTATTGCAAAAAAAAGAAACTACCACTGCAAAGATTCATATTCCCAGAAGTACCTGCTTGCTCAAATTATACAGAAACATGTAATGTGAAATCGAGCAAACAGTAATTGACAATAATGTGATGCAATGATGGATGTGAAACCTACAAACAAAGAAGATAGTGTGTAATTGCATATTTACATGCAGATGTGAGTTACAAAGGAGAATATGTTGTGGAAAATGTTGAAAAACTGTATTTCCCTATCTTTGAATGCAGTGCACAGGACATTTTAAAACTGATATTTTTGCATTAACAAAAATCAGCCTTGCTGACTTTACCCATAATTGTTAGTTTAGAATGGGGTTATCACAATTAAAGGCATGTTACCTGGCGACTGTTTAAATAGGCTTAGAAATACTGCACAATGAATGAGCAATGGAAAGTAATATTGTGCAGTAAACAGAGTCCATTGACTGTCAATAATGATAGAGGACTTCATCACAACAGGACCAGGTCACGGGACACATTCCTCCTCATCGCCATTCGATTGGCTCATCTGTTTTTGCTGGGATCCATGAGCACTTCCCCTCAGGGAGTATACGCATGGCTCTATAAAACCTGTGGTCAATGGCAGAATTTGGCAATAAATTTGAGATCCTGAAAAAAACAGTCCTGTTTATTACCCAAAAACCACCATTTACCATAGGATCTATAAAATGGCTGCTTGCAATTTTCCTTAATCATTTTCTTAAGCTCAAAAGTACTATTGTTGTGACCATGATTTATAGTGGAGTTACTAGGGGGAGGGGGGTTGTGTTAATAGGTTACAATGGTTCAATGCTGCCTTTTTTTACCTTGAGCTGTGACTTCTATGTGTGTATGGTTCATTCCCATCTGGTACAATAAGCATCATAATGTTTCGGACGAAGGCATATTTCTTTAAGGACAGATTCTCAGCTTTTATTGAAGGGTATTTTTATACACTCCAATTAATCAGGTATGTTCAGTTGCTTTCTTTAGTGCAGGTGTAAGAGAGCTTTTCACATCTAGTGAAAAAAGAGAACACTGGGGAGCCCAGTTATCACAGTTATCCTGGTCGGCCAAGGAAGCCATCTGCAGTTAATGACCAAAGAATACTCACCATGATGAAGGAAAACCCCCAAACACATGTCCGACAGATCAAGAGGCAGTCGTGGATGTGTCAGTTACTACTGTCCACAGAAGACACAAACTGAGCTACAGAGGTTACATTGCAAGATGCAAACCACTAGTTAGCCAGAAAAACAGGATGGTCAGGTTACAGTCAGAGTTATGACAAGTGTGGAGACAAAAAGAAACTTCCCGAGATCCAAAGCACTAATGGCTAGTCAGCAACTGACAACACACTAGTGTTGCCCATTTTTGGAATTTGAAAATTCACTTTTGAATTCAAAGACGATCCAGCATCCTACTTCCGAACCCAGGACTCATTTCAGTTGCTTATTTTATCCATCCTTGCCTCCTCAGTCCTTGCCTGACCCAAAAATCGTTGTGGTCCACCATCGTTAAAGACATTCCAACCTGTTAACTGCTCCTTGAAGGACCTAGGAGGCACCTGAAGGACATTTGAGCAAAGAAATATGAGTGCTTCCTTTACGGAAGCTTATAAATGATCCACCTCTTCCCAACTGCCAAATCTGTAATTGACATGGCATCAAACTGATGCTTGAAAGAGCAAGGACGTTCCATTTGCCTAATACACGTTTCCCTGATTCCACCATCCTCTCATCCTTTCCTTGCATTCTTTCTTCCTAGTGCAAGTGAACTATGTAAAAATGCCATTGCTGTATGACCTTATATGATGGCAATTACAGGAAGTGACATTATGTGAAAAACAATGAATAGCAAAGGCCTGAATCAAGCACAAGTTGCACCCCCTGGAGGTTGATGAGTGCAACTTCGATGTAAATAACCAACAAACACAACCAACCAACAACTCAGCAACTAATTCAGTAGCCTGGTAAGGGCATAGATCATGTGCAGAGCATTTAAATGACAATAGATCTTAATGCATTCCTGTAGAGCAGATTAAGGTCTTTGTGCAGGGCACCTAGGAACTTAATTCAGTTTAATGGCTTACGTACACGAAAAGAGCCTATATTTATAAGTATACCAGTGTGAGAAAGTTTATTTTACATCGCCAATCGTGCAATCCCTCCCAGATCTGTTTCTGTCCTGAAATACTGTACACATTAAGTGCAGGCAAACAGCAGGCAAGCCATAAAATAAATAAATAAATAAATAATCTTTTGATTCCGGGGTTCATGTTTTGGTGTTGGCTGGCTTTGAAGTGTGATTCACACTGTTGTGTATGCTTCCTTTGTAAGAGTCATTGATTCACTAAAATTTACAGGTAGCTCTTCTGGTTCAGTTCAAAGGTAGGGCCTTTTAATAAATAATGACGTGTCTTACGCATCGATCCGATTCCTCAACGATTCCGGTATTGATATGCGGGGTCCTTCAGCATTCACTTTCATGTCGCTGGCTTTGAAGCTGCAGATTTCTTTTTTTCTTTTTGCTCACATGATTTTTTTTTTTTTTGCTTCCCAAGCATTCAAGTATTAGATATCAACAGGCCTTTCTGTCCAAGTCTACACCAGGACTATCAGCAAAATGGGATAAGCAGTCATACAGTGAGAGTGGAAATCAAAGTCACCAGCAACATAGGTGGTAACGACGCTCAGGATCACATTCCTTTAGAGGTGTAGAGGGAGGTGGTTCTAGAATGCTGGAACACACTGTTGAGCCTTCTCGGAGTGATGGGCATTACTCAACGAAGCACCAGTTTTGAAGAGAGTGTCCATCCGATGATCCCAGGGACATGCCTGCACTCGCACTCAAGATTGTTGCAGTTATCCAAATTTATAACGGATGGCACTAGTGGCATAATATATTATGTGTTTGTTTGAGGATGCTACAGGAATATTCACTCTAGTATTTGACACAGGGATTGGCACATCGTAGTATGTGCACTAATAAATGGCCAGGCTGAATCTAGGAGGTTAGCAGCAGATGAGTGGGCTGGAGCATCCTAGCAATGCTGCCCCTCAAACCAGCGGGGCCAGAAGTGCAATTAGCAGCCTAACCCATTTGACCACTACAGGGTTAGAACATCAATTAAAATTTGGCTGGGGCACCAGTGGGAGGGTTCTCTGTAGTTCCTGGCTACTCTGGTGGCTGAGGATTGTATAGTAGCTGAATAGAGCTTCTGGAGGAGTGCTCATCCTAATTTTTTTGGCACAGAGACTACATCTTCTGTGTATTGATAAATAGTTTTTACTGCAGTCAGAAATGGACAAATTGTAGCAAGCGCTAGTGCTGAAGGAAGTGGTCCCAGTCAATGAGGGCTAACTCCATTGTGTGTGGTCCCTGAGAGTGGAATAAAATGGCGGGATTAGTTTAAGTGTGCATTCTCAGATTTTAAGGGTATGTTTATGAACTTTGGTTTCACCATGTAGAAATTATAGCACTTTTTATACATGAATTTGGAATTTTGGCATTTTGTTGAGCCTGAGCAGATGAGATGCTTCTGTACACTTCAGAATTCATTCTGATGCTGCTAACAGCAGTTACATTATCAATGGGGATAGGTGAGCCAGTATCTGTGGCAGCCATACATGCCCAAACTACAACACCCCCACCATGTTTCACAGATGAGGGGGGTGCTTTGGACCTTGGGCAGTTCCTGTTGGCTTCCAACTTTGCTCTTGTCATCACTCTAATCAAATGCAAGTGAATATTGGTCTCATCTGTCCACAAGACCTTTTTCAGGAGCTCTGCAAGCTCATTTAGGTACTTTTTAGTAAACTGTAATGGCTCTGGTTTGCATCTTGCAGTATAGGCACTGTAGTTCTGTTCATCTGTGGACAGTCGTCACCGGGCCCTCTTCTTGAAGAGTGTATGATCTGTCGGACAGGTGTGTGGTGGTTGTCTTTATTATGGTGAGAATTCTTTAGTCATCAACTGCAGAGATCTTCCATCTCCTATCAGGCCCTTTGCAATTACTAAACTCACCAGTTCTCTCTTTCTTCTAATATAATGATGTTCCAACCAGTTGATGCTCCAAACAGATGGTTTGGCCTACACCCATACACCCACACACACCCCCACACACACACACACACACACATATATATATATATATATATATTAGGGGTGGAACTCATTTGAAAAGCAGAGATAAACTTTAAAAAGGCCTGTAATTCACCCGGAGAAGGAGCAGCCAATCAGCTGGAGAAGCTGCCATTACTCCAGTTTACAGATCTGCTCTAATATTTTAAAAAGTAATGATCATGAAGTGTATTTCTCTGATGCAATCACAGCTGGTAGACTGTGGAATGATAAGAAGTGACTGGCAGTGGGGGTAGCACACACTTCAAAGGAGAGTCAAATACATGAAACAACAAGACTTAAAATGTATAATTTCCATAGCAATTTAACATTTATTGGATACAGTTTTAGAACTTATGCCTTCTCACTTGGGATAGGGCAGTGTCTCTTTAAAAGAAATCCAAGAGGATAGCCGGCATCATTAACACCCAACTCACTATCCCTTTGAAACCAGCCATTAAATTTTCATTTTTTCATCAGGAAAAGCAGCAGCAGACTATATCCACGAAGAAGTTTTCACAATCTTAAAATATTAACAAGCTATATATGTAAAGTATTTCCATACTTCTAAGCTGATCGGCTGAAATCACAATTTTGCTGGATGTGTCACGGTTTCTGTGCAGGTAGATCATTTTTCTGTGCCTGCACCGGCTCAGTGGTTAGCATTCCGATTAGCCACTCGGCTAATCGTTATTTTGGTGTGTGGGGACGATTAGTTCGAGCTTGCAGATTAGCCACTCGGCTAATCGTTATTTTTGGTTCCTGTGGGAGGATTGTTCCTGCTTGAACATTCCATGCATTCCTGCAGGGTTACCTCTGATCTGTTTCACCTGTGGGTTGCTCACATCTTCCGCTGATTACCAGCCACACCTGTGGCTGGGTATTTAAAGCGTCAGTAGGCAGTGGAACAGTGCTTGAGTGTAACGTGTTTTGCTCTAGCCAGTTCCCTGTCGTATTTCTGAGGAAGGTGTAAGGATTTTAAGAACAAAGAAATTTAAAAGAATTCTGACTTCAGTTTGTTTGTTTTTTTTGGAGAAAGGTATTAGGACGGTATATGTCCAGATTCTGAGGCTGGTGGTTTTAAGGGGTTATTGTGTCGCCGTTGGGGCACAAACCTTTCTGCCTCTTACTAACCAGTTTCCCCCCTGGTTTTAGTTGGCCTCAGAACTTCTTCTGTTTGTTATTTGAAAAGACATTTTCTTTCTCTCTGCTTCGGGTCGAAGTCGTTTTTCCTTTTCTTTTCCCTGTTCGTTTATTTTCTTTAGATACTCCTTCTTCCTCAGTTACCCGTTTAGGGGTTTATTCATTTTTTGGGATACGTCCCTTAGGAGTATAGCACCCCCTTCTTATTTCGTCTCTCACGAGACTCAGTGGTTACTGGAGTGCCCCTTTGGTAACTTATAGATCCCCTGTTTGGTCGCGTCTGGTCTTCACACTTCCCCTCCCTCACAGTACACTCAAGCCACATGGAAGTACCAGCGACCATCGGCCTGGATCAGGCTGTTACGGCTCAACAAGCCGTCCTGACGGCCCATACAGAGGGTCTACAAATGTTGCACAGTCAACAAATAAACACCACTGCACAACAGGCAGAGCTGTGCGAGCGTTTGGCCCTACAAGAGGAGGCGTCACGCCGCCAGGAAGCTACTCTGACCGGCCTGCTAGAGATTATGAGTCGCCAGCAGGTGGCTTCCGAGGAGTTTAGGCGAGGTTTCGAGGAACACCGGGTCCGGGTAGAGGAAGAGCGACGCCTTGAACGCGAGGAGACAAGACGTTTCCAAACTGAGTTTCTTCGGAGACTCGATGCTCGCGCTCCCAGTATACAAGCACAATCCTTTCCTTCCCAGACATACACACCGGCACTCACAAATAATCAGGAACCTAAACTTCAGCTCCCTGCTCCGTTCGAAGGTGAATCCGGCAAATGCCGGGGGTTCATAACACAATGTTTTATACAGTTTCGAGCTCATCCTTCACGATATGCTACGGACGAATCAAGGGTGGCGTTTATTGTTAGTCTCCTTAAGGGTCAAGCCCTGGCCTGGGCTGACCCACTTTTTCGTTCAAACTCGCCCATAATGACAAGTTCAGACCGCCTCATTGAGGAGATGGAAAGGGTGTTTGACCATGATGTTACGGGCAGCGAGGCAGCCACTAGGCTAACCCGTCTTCGGCAGGGAAGGAATAGTGTTTCAGAATTTTCCATAGCTTTCCGATCGTTAGCCGGCGAATCAGGCTGGCCCGAACTACCGCTGATGACACTATTCACCAACGCCCTGTCAGATCCAGTCAGGGATGCACTGGCTGCGAGTGAGCCACCCGCTACTTTCGAGGCATTAGTTGCGAGAGCTATCCGCATTGATCACCGGGTTAGGGAACGAGAGAGAGAGAAGGAAGAAAGGAGAGGTCGAACGACCCCTTACGTCGCACCTCTCTTGGGTACGCCTATTTTCTCCACTCGGTCCCAAGACTCGGGAATTAGGTCAGAACCTATGCAGGTGGACAGTGTGGACGTTCGCAGGGATTCTGATTTCCGATCAAGAACCAAGATATGCAACTATTGCAAACAGATAGGGCACCGCATAAAGAGTTGTCCAGTGCTAGCGGCAAAAGATCAGTCTCGTCGGTGAAGCGTAAGCCACCGGCGAGACATGAGTTATCAGCCTTTCGCACCTGTATCCCCGTTGAACTCTCCTGGAATAAACAGATCATTAACACTAACGCATTTTTAGATTCAGGCGCAGTGGATTGTTTTATTGACACAAAATGGGCAAAGAAACGCGGATTACCTGTGCGTCTATTGCCACAGCCTCGGGTGATTACTGCGCTTGATGGTCGTCCCTTAGGCACAGGCCTAGTGGAAAGAACCACCGCTTTTATTCAGATGCGCGTTCCTTTTGGGGAACATGTGGAGCGTATCAGATTTTTTTTGGTGGAATCGCCTACCTTTCCCCTTGTGTTGGGGCATTCCTGGTTGGTTAGGCATAAACCTTACATCAACTGGGGTGGGACTGGGGAGGCCATCCTTCAGTGGGGTTTGGAATGCGTGTCTCACTGTCAGCAGGAGACTACGCAGGCTCCTGGGGTTGGTTCTAGTTCCCAGCCCAATTTTGATTACTGTGATGAGGAGACCGTTACTCCCATCAGTCAGTTTGCGGCATCACCCTCTTCAGGTAGGGAGGAGAGCCTAGTCTGGGATCCGTGTTTTGACTCTTTCTCTCCTTGCGATTACGCCACAGAGGAATTCTCGGGTGAGGGGTGTTCTTTTAAAAGCCATAGCGAACAAGATACGACTGATGAAATGGAATATCCTTATTCCGCCAGTATGGAGGATCTGGTTACAGTGGGTACGGTCACTATTCCATTACCAGTCAATGTCCCCAACGATTATGTAGATCTTGCGCAGGTGTTTAGTAAGCAAGAGGCCACGATTTTACCTCCGCACAGAACGTATGATTGCGCTATCGAATTGTTTCCTGGTTCGGTCCCACCAAGGGGTTCCTTATATTCTTTCTCTTCCCGAGAGCGAGGCTATGAGGGAATATATTCAAGAGTCCCTGGCCAATGGTTTTATTCGACCCTCCACTTCGCCGGCGGGGGCAGGTTTTTTTTTTGTTAAGAAAAAGGACGGGAGTCTGCGACCCTGTATAGATTACAGAGGGCTTAATAATATCACGGTCAAGAACCGCTACCCCTTACCCCTTATGAATTCGGCTTTTGAACGTCTCCAGGGGGCGACTATATTCACCAAGCCTGACCTTCGGAATGCCTATAATTTAGTGCGAATAAGAGAGGGAGACGAGTGGAAAACGGCATTTAACACGCATAACGGGCATTTTGAATACTTAGTCATGCCATTCGGCCTCACGAACGCCCCGGCGGTATTTCAGGCCTTAGTCAATGATGTTCTTAGGGAGATGTTGGAGAGATTTGTGTTCGTCTATTTAGATGACATTTTAATCTTTTCCAACACTCCTGCTGAGCATGTCAGTCATGTCAGGCAGGTTTTGAAATGCCTTTTGGAGGCTAAACTGTTCGTGAAGGCAGAGAAATGCCTATTCCATGCCAAATCTGTCTCTTTTTTGGGGTTTATCATTTCTGAGGGTACTATTAAAATGGATCCTGATAAAATCTCTGCGGTTAAGAATTGGCCCCCACCCACATCGGTTAAACAGGTGCAGCGGTTTTTGGGATTCGCCAACTTTTACAGGCGTTTCATTCGCAATTTTAGTGCAGTAGCCGCACCGATCACTGTGCTGACCAAGAAGGAGGCCAGTGTTCATTTTGCTTGGACACCCAAAGCCGACGCGGCTTTCCGGGTTTTAAAGTCTATGTTCTGTTCTGAACCCATTCTCATCACGCCTAACCCGGCACTTCCTTTCGTGGTGGAGGTGGATGCCTCTGAGCTTGGCGCGGGAGCCATTTTATCTCAACGGTCCCCGTTAGATAACAAGGTGCACCCGTGTGCATATTTCTCGCGGTCCCTTTCCCCAGCGGAGAGGAATTATGACGTCGGGGATCGTGAACTTTTGGCAGTCAAGCTGGCTCTGGAGGAGTGGCGGCATTGGCTGGAGGGGGCGGAACATCCTTTCACGGTCTGGACAGATCATAAAAACCTAGAGTTTATTCAGAGCGCTAAGAGACGGAATTCACGGCAGGGTCGCTGGTCTCTGTTTTTTGCCCGATTTAATTTTATTCTTATCATCCGGGTTCAAAAAATATCAAACCTGACGCCCTGTCTAGAATCTATGACCAATCAGATGACAATCGCTCCCCAGAACCCATTGTTCCCTCCACTCTGATTGTAGCTCCTGCTATGTGGAGGATCGAGTCAGTGGTCCGGAAGGCTCAAAGGTCTGAGCCGGATCCGGGTGGAGGTCCTCCTAACTGTCTCTTTGTCCCTGCTAGGGTACGCGCCCAGGTGTTGCGTTGGGGACATTCCACGCATCTGACTTGTCATCCGGGTGTCCACAGATTCAAGGATTTTTTATCCCGGCGATTTTGGTGGCCTGGCATGGAGAGGGATGTGCGGGAGTATGTTTCGGCCTGCTCGGTTTGCGCTCGGAACAAGGGTTCTCGCATTCCACCGTCGGGTCTTTTACGTCCCTTGCCCGTTCCTAGTCGCCCTTGGAGTCACATAGCGCTGGACTTTATCACTGGGCTGCCACCCTCTGATGGCAACACTGCCATCTTAGTCGTCGTGGATAGATTCTCGAAGGCGGCTCATTTTATAGCGTTGCCTAAACTTCCGTCGGCTTTGGAGACCGCCCGGTTAGTTATTAACCACGTCTTCCGATTACACGGATTACCTCAAGACGTAGTATCGGATCGTGGCCCGCAGTTTACCGCGCGTTTTTGGCGAGCATTCTGTTCGCTTCTGGGGGCGTCGGTCAGTCTCTCATCAGGGTTTCACCCGGAGACCAATGGACAGACGGAACGCACAAATCA
This sequence comes from Anguilla anguilla, assembly GCF_013347855.1. Taxonomy (NCBI): domain Eukaryota; kingdom Metazoa; phylum Chordata; class Actinopteri; order Anguilliformes; family Anguillidae; genus Anguilla; species Anguilla anguilla. The sequence continues at coordinate 29,063,796 of NC_049201.1, read as the reverse complement.
GACGTTGGAAAACACACTCCGCTGTCTGGTCTCTTCCAATCCGACCTCCTGGAGCCGTCAACTCGTGTGGGCAGAGTATGCGCACAATACGCTACGTAACGCGTCGACGGGGACCTCACCGTTTGAGGCCCAATGTGGTTATCAACCTCCACTCTTCCCAGAATTGGAGAAGAACATCGAGGTGCCCTCCGCAGAGACATTTGTCAAGCGGTGTCGGTCCACCTGGAGGAGAGTTCGTACTTCACTTCTACGCTCGTCAGCCAGTCAAAAGAGGCTTGCCGATAGACACCGCAGACCGGCGCCCTCCTATCGGGTGGGTCAGCGTGTCTGGCTTTCTACTCGTGATCTCCCTCTACGAGTGGAGTCTCGTAAACTCGCTCCTCGTTTTATTGGTCCATTTAAGATCCTTCGGAGAATTAACCCGGTCACGGTTCGCCTACAGCTGCCCCGGTCCATGAGAATTCATCCTACCTTTCATGTCTCTCGTCTTAAGCCAGTTCTAGTAAGCGCGTTGGCCCCTGTGGACAAACCCCCACCTCCGCCTAGACTCGTGGATGGGGAACCAGTTTATACGGTGCGTCGCATTCTGGCCGAGAGGCGCGTGGGCCGTAGGGTACAATTTCTCATTGACTGGGAGGGTTATGGTCCGGAGGAGCGTTGTTGGGTTCCCTCTAGGGACATATTGGATCCTGAACTGATCCGGGATTTCCGCTCTCGTGGGTCCGAGGGCCCGTCTGGGGCCGGTCCTTAGAGGGGGGGTACTGTCACGGTTTCTGTGCAGGTAGATCATTTTTCTGTGCCTGCACCGGCTCAGTGGTTAGCATTCCGATTAGCCACTCGGCTAATCGTTATTTTGGTGTGTGGGGACGATTAGTTCGAGCTTGCAGATTAGCCACTCGGCTAATCGTTATTTTTGGTTCCTGTGGGAGGATTGTTCCTGCTTGAACATTCCATGCATTCCTGCAGGGTTACCTCTGATCTGTTTCACCTGTGGGTTGCTCACATCTTCCGCTGATTACCAGCCACACCTGTGGCTGGGTATTTAAAGCGTCAGTAGGCAGTGGAACGGTGCTTGAGTGTAACGTGTTTTGCTCTAGCCAGTTCCCTGTCGTATTTCTGAGGAAGGTGTAAGGATTTTAAGAACAAAGAAATTTAAAAGAATTCTGACTTCAGTTTGTTTGTTTTTTTTGGAGAAAGGTATTAGGACGGTATATGTCCAGATTCTGAGGCTGGTGGTTTTAAGGGGTTATTGTGTCGCCGTTGGGGCACAAACCTTTCTGCCTCTTACTAACCAGTTTCCCCCCTGGTTTTAGTTGGCCTCAGAACTTCTTCTGTTTGTTATTTGAAAAGACATTTTCTTTCTCTCTGCTTCGGGTCGAAGTCGTTTTTCCTTTTCTTTTCCCTGTTCGTTTATTTTCTTTAGATACACCTTCTTCCTCAGTTACCCGTTTAGGGGTTTATTCATTTTTTGGGATACGTCCCTTAGGAGTATAGCACCCCCTTCTTATTTCGTCTCTCACGAGACTCAGTGGTTACTGGAGTGCCCCTTTGGTAACTTATAGATCCCCTGTTTGGTCGCGTCTGGTCTTCACACTTCCCCTCCCTCACAGGATGTTTACAGGATGTAGCCACCAAGGCTGATTTATTCTCCCAAAGAAACTAAAGCCATTTAAAGGTATTAAACACTTATAATTGTAACATTTTATCATAGGAAAATGCCATTCTTAAAAACATCAGAAATATATTTACATATAATGGTGAAAATCAACAGCATAACAGTAAGGATGCACCGATATATCAGCCCATGATCAGTATCTGCTGATAAACTAACAATTTGCACAATCAGCCATCAGCATCGGATTTAAAAACAAACAATTGTAATCCAAGAGTTGGTTTTCATTTGCCTGTCAGGCAAATCAGGCCTGGTGGGCTGGAATTCAGGAATCATTTGAGATTTGGAGCCTCTGCGGGGCGCTGTTCCGAAACATGAATCAACTGCTGTGTTGTTGCCTGGGAAACTTGATGCGATGAGACCAGAGACACGCTAGCTTTATCTGTCTTCTCCAAGGCATCTCAAAGTGAAAGTAAGTTTCTGATGGAACCACAGTGTCACTGTATGTCACTTGTTTGCACTGTCAATAGTACAACCTAACGTTAACTCTTTGTATCAATATGGTAGACTATTTCCTCCATAATCAACTTAGCTGGCTCCCGTTGTGCGGATACTACCTCTTATAGCTAGCAGCCGTTAGCTGTCAATGTCTTGATTGATCAGTTTGAAAAAGTTACCCAGCAACTTCACATACTAGCATGGCTTTAAATTAACTTTTTGCTCACCAGGCATTGTGACTTGTTATTTTCCAAAGTCATTTGCCACACATTTGCATTTTCACTGGTCAAAATCCCCCTTAAAATGTAATAACCATAAAAAAACAGCCCCAGGCCATTATTCCTCCTGCACACAGTTGTAAATATTCGTACATTTGGCATTATGCAACCCATAATCGTCTGTCAGACTGCCAGATAGTGAAGCATGATTCATCACTCCACAGAACATATTTCCACTGCTCTAGAGTCCAATGGCAGTGTGCTTTATAGCACTCCAGCCGAGGCTTTTCATTGCACATAGTGATCTTGTGTATGGCTGCTCAGCCATGGAAACCCATTTATTGAAGCTCTTGGCTTCACGGCTGAGCTGACGTTGCTCCTATACATTTCCACTTCACAATAAAAGCACTTACAGTTGACTGAGGCAGCTCTAGCAGGGCAGAAATTTGACAAACTGACCTGTTGGAAAGGTGGCATCCTATGACAGTGCGACGTTGAAAGTCACTGAACTCTTCAGTACAACCCATTCTACTGCCAATGTTAGTCAATGGAGATAACATAGCTGTATGCTCTATTTTATGTACCTATTAGCAATGGGTGTGGCTGAAATAGCCAAAACTGTCATGATTCTGGTTGCTATTCCCCTCCGGACCATGAGGGGTCCTCAGGACACTTGGTTCTTTGTTGTTCACCCATCATGTGTAATGTGTTGTTTCTGTGCTTTGTTACCTGTCATGATTCTGGTTGCTATTCCCCTCCGGACCATGAGGGGTCCTCAGGACACTTAGCTCTCTGTTGTTCACCCATCATGTGTAATGTGTTGTTTCTGTGCTTTGTTACCAATTAGTGTTGTCACCTGTGTCTTGTTAAATGGTGTATTTAAGTTGCCTGTTTTTCTTAGTTCCTTGCTCAGTCCAGAGAAGTTCCCCGTGTGTTCTGACCCTGACCAAGCCTGCTTTTGAGTTTCTTCCGTCTACAAGAGACCTTGCTTGTTTTTGTTTTCTACATTTTTATTGTTAGTCTGAACCTTTCCCTCAGTAAACTCTGGAAATTGCACTTTTGCCTGTGACTCATTCTCTGCATTTGGAATCCAATTCCTGCCATGGTGTAGTGGTGAAGCACTTGACTCCTACACAGGAAAGCCTGGGTTCGAGCCCCCGCTTACACTAAACTACTAATTAGAAGGGGTGTCCACATATATTTGGAAATGTGGTGTATGTCTTTAAACTTGTCTATCATATGTTTGATGTTCAAACAATAAAATCTTACAAATGGGGCAACACAATTCCCAATGAAAACTGCATTCATTTCATACAAAAGCCGAATGGCTTGTAGGGTTATTCATCGATATCGAAAACAAAAGGCACAAATCAGTGCAAAAGGGTGAGCCTTCCCCTATGAAAAACACGGCCCTCATTCAGCATGCACACTTTGGGGGGCCTTTGTCCATCAAAGTGCATTGTGACCTTCAGATGTTGATAGCGGGATGCCACGGTCCATGCATTTCCACATTTATCAATTCACTGGGAAAACAAGAACAACTTTATTATGTGGATATATTGTCCACGGTAAAATAAGGATCCTTTTCTGTTCGAGCAGAATAACATGCTCGTTTTATGCATTGCTTCAGGCATTTGTTAATTAAACGTGCTAAAAGCATAAATGGGAAGTCAGAAGCCGTCTGCTCATTGGCACACTGCTGTTCCTCTTTCAGTGTCCCCTCACTAATGGTGTGTCTTTTATACCATAGAAAAAATGTGGAAAGATTGTACCTATACGGGTACAATGGCTTGTCAGTGGGGCAGTATCCTCAAAGGTATGACCATTGTAGCCTTTACCCTTTTAAATTAATATTCTGTGGTACACAATTTGACCTATTGAGGGAACATTAAGAATCGTACCTTAGAGAACAAACACAAACCCATACCGTACCCCTTTTCCTGACAGTGTTGAGACTTTGCAACTCCCAGATAATTATATCACAAATGATGAGATATATCACACAGCTAATTCATAAACGCTGTGCTATTAAATGGTGGGGGGGGGGGGGGGGTCATTTTGATTGGCCAAAATGAAAGCAAACCAAATGTATTCCTTTCAAACTAACCTCCTTTGAAACTGCCCCGCAAGTGTATTTCCATCTCCAGTTATAGAATTTCTGGAATTGAATTTGACATGCCGTGATTCAGCACTGTCCTGACTTTTTGATTACTCCTTAACTGCCAAACTCACGCCCATCGTACACACAGGTGCAGGGGCATAAAAAGCTATTCAGTGTGAGGGGAGAATGTATTATTATTATTACAGGATATATGCACCGTTTGTAAATACCACAGTAATAACCAGTTTCTGAACAAACTGAATTTTCAGCTATTTTGTGCTTTATATTACATGTGTTCCCCAATTCAATTATTCAAATTGCATATGCCTGCCAAATAAATGTACAGCAAAACTTTCGTGACAAAACAATGTGATTTCCAAACAAATTATATTTTAATTTAAAGTGCATTATGAATTGCAGTTGAATAGGGTTAATAAAATCACTTTTTGGCTTGTCAGCTTTTTGACCAGCTGTGCAAAATAGAAGAGAACCGTGACTGTGTGGCCCAAAATGGTGGAGCGGCCTGGTCCCAGCTAGCTGGAACCATCATGAAGGCCAAAGGGGGCATGTTTGCGCTTCTGTTTTGTGAACATTTGTTCCAAATGAGACACCCTCACATGCTTGAAGGAAGCTGTCAGTCAGTCTTGTTTCACATCAGTAACCCCAATGACAGGGAGGATTAAAGGGAGGCAGGAAAGGGTGAAGCATTCACTCTGAAATCATTCCCTCTTCTTCACTGCATACGCTCACAGAAAGACTCTGTTCTTTTGTTATTATATATGTACTTTCAAATATATTTCTTTTCATGTGAGGTTGGAAAATACTGATTTTATGTTAAGCACAAACTGCAGGGCAGATTGTAGTTGTATTGTCTTACCATTAGAATCTTATCATGTGCAATGAAGGTAATTGCTATTATGCTCAGGTGAATTGTAACATGCAACACTATACAATCAGCACTGAAGGGCTCCAGGGAGTGTTTTCTGAAAACATCAGCTCATTTATCATTTATCGGAATAAACAATAAGCAATAATTTTATATAAAGTCAACCACTGATATGGGAGATGCAGAATAAAGCAAGGATCGAGGCCTTGAAGTGGTTAGAGAACCCTTTGTGTCAATTGCTGTCACAATAAGTTTACTAAAACAATGGGGTTTTTTTGAATGAAGGAAAATTCAAATATAAACTGTCAACCTGACAAAGGTTAGAATCTGCATAATTTATTTGAATTTTTAAAAAAAACTTGCATTAGCACTTACCTCCAGACTCAGAGGCATGTCAATGTTCAAATTCTCACTCTTGTTATGATATGTCTAGTTTTCTGTGCTATACTGTCTCTGTAAGGCTTGTACAGTGTAGGTGAACATGAGAGGATGAAAAGCTTCTTTAATTGCTGCCAGATCTGAAATGGTCGCTGCCCTGGTACCCCGGCTTTCAGATGACTGAAGCAAACATGAAAGAGTCTGTCTGCTCCTCCAAGTAGAAGGCACTTGCTCTCTCTTCCAGACAGCACCACAGTAAGATGACATGCATTTGAATCTGTTCCTTTTAAAATATGGAGTTGAGTGACCACACAGTAATTTTTCCAGTGTTAATTCAGCTCTAATAGAGTTTGTGAGTCCAGGCTTGGTAGATGGAACAGCAGCATGAAAGTCATTTTTTGTGGTTATATATATATATATATATATATATATAATTGGCTTGTATCTCAGTGTATTTGCATTATAAGATGTACAGACCTGTCCACACGCATAAGATGGCAGACATTTAAATTGAAGACTAGCTGCACTTTACTGCATGGAAATACAGTTGGACAGGGCCAAGTCTTTAACCGCTGCACGCGAAAGGACGCACATCTGCGCTTGGCTTGGGTCATATTTCAAGCTCAGATGCAAGGCTGATCAGTTATCTCCTGTTTAAAGAGAACACGCCGGCTGTTTCTGGTTTCACTCCAACATAACAGCACTCAGCTGGGTAGGAAATCTCCCAATTGATTCTGCTCCTGGCTTGGACAAGGACTGTCAGTCTGAACATGAAAGTTAACTACTGTAGGCTAAGTTAAATGCACACATGTCTTTGGATTGATGAGATACAGCTGAAAAAATATTTCCCAGTTTCACACAGAAGGCCAAGTGTTACTTCTCAGCCATTACAAGATCTGTCGATGCTGAGCAGCGTTTCTTATGGGCAGGTTTTCGAACAAACATCAACACACAAAGAAGTCAACCAACTGTTGATGTTGATGAAAGATTCAACTGCGCCTATTTCTTTAATGTGTCACCACTGCACTGTTTTCAGTTTGGAGTGTCTAACGTGAACAGATTTTTTTTAATGATTTTTTTTTACAAATGCTTTTTAACACTGTAACAATGCTTTTCAACTTTTCTCACCAATGTACAATGTACACGTGTTTGTTGAAAGTTTTAATGTATTGCCACATCATCAAATACACTACACTCCAACATGTGATAAATGTCAATGTGTCATTCTTCTCCATGCACCTAATTAAGCGGAAATGGAGTGATTAGTTGAGATGATTTCCAAAATGAATTAAAAGATTGTTTAGAACATTGTATTCTAACCAGTGTGTGTAACACATCTCCAGGAGAAAGGAAGTTTGATGGGATGAAAATATGGAATCAATAGGTGATGTAAATGTTTGAGTTTTTTTTTTTTTTTCAGTGACAGGGTAATAGTGCGAGCCCCATCAACAGAGGAACTGCAACAACAGGAAATGAATCAGTACTGCCGACTGAAGAGGTGCATGATGGGAGTGGAAGGCATAGAAACAATTGAGCCTGTTAATTTGTCATCTACAAGAAAAGACTGAACCATTGTCTGACATAACTTAATAGGAAGTTAGGCAGTGGTTGGCATTCACAGGATAAATGCTCTTTCAAATAAACACAATCGCATCCAGTTTGGCAAGTTGCCAAAGCTGAACGTACCGAACTGTGGTTGTGAAAGAGAAATGAACACTTTTGTTCAGTTGTGCATCAAATTTGGCAAACCGTGTTTGTGTAATAAAATTTTTTTGATTGAATCCAGGCCGATGTCTCTGTCCTGCTGTAATACTCCAAGGCATGAGCCGACATTGCGTTGACTATACAGACCGACAACACAGCAGTGAATTAATGACAGTTATTTTGTTTGTTAATGGTGCCATGTAAGTAGAGTAGGCCTTTGTGAATTAATTAGAATACTTAGAATGCTTAATGAATCTCATTCACACATTCTATCCTTTGTTTTTGTGCAACATCCCAGAGATGAATTGCATGTAGAAAATTAAATTCTATACACATCAAGACTTTTTTTTCTGAATTTTCAATAAATCACTTCTTGATTGCAACTTTGGTGCACTTGAATGCAACCACCCACACGCACATTTCTTGTTTATACCCATTTCACAGTCACGAAGAACACATAGTCCTTTTGTTAGTTTAGTGAATATCAGTGTTAATCCTGTCAAATTGACTTCTCTTCTTCCAAGACTACAAGTTTAGCATTTCTACTGGACATTTTTCTCAAAAACTGGTTAACAGCTTAGGCCATGTGCTTGGGCTATACAATAAAAAAGTTTCTCTTTAACAAGGTGAAGGCAATTAATGACTGAAAAACATGAATCACTGCTTAGTTGTGGGCATGGTTTTAGGTGTGTTTTAATTCCCTGTGAAAAGTTTGTAAGCTGTCTCTTAAAGCAGCTCACAGAAGCAGGGCAGACACAGTGAGAGATGATTTATAGGTTATAGGCACATAGTAGGGGACAGGCCTGGCTAACTGTCCAGCTGTCATTCATTAAAGATGTCAGGGTCAGTCAGAATGCCATTGCATTAAAACCTCACCATGATTATGTTTCCCTTTTTTCACTGATAATATTTTTTTACAACGCCAGAAAAATAAAACAACATGAAGCCAAGCCTGAGGACCTCACAGTACCCCCAAGCCCGCCCACCCCCCCCCCCCCTCCACTCCCCCAGTCCAACATATACTCTTACTATAATGGCATTACAGATGTGACATTCTAGAGACAGCCTCTCCTCTGTCACGACAATGGCATACTTCTGTCTTCACTAAACACATGCATACATATATATATATATATATATATATATATATATATATATATATATATATATATATATATATATATATATATATATATACACACTCTAAGTGAAACAATTCCTGAAGAATTGCAGCATCTGCTCACTAAAACAACTACACACACACACACAGATACACACACATGAATACACAGGTACACAGGAATACATCTATTTTATTTATGCACACATGCATGTACATACCAATTCGTATGATATTATATTATATTTATTGATAAACACAGAGAGCTCTGTTTTCTGGAATCAATATCACACAGCGCATGTGACCAGAAGTGAGGAGTGTACAGCTTAAAGTGGGCTGGATTGTACTAAATATATTATTGGTGCAGCTGGATTCATTAACAGCCAAATTACTTATTTTCATTCTCTTTATGAGCCATGCACATTGTACAAGGTATACTGCTCATTTCCATTGTCTAAGACTGCAGTGGAAGATGAGGATAAGGATATACTAATCAGTTGTTTCTCACAAGAACTTATTTTGCAGGAGGGGTAGAGTTGAGCAGTCACCTTTTTCTGTCATAATTAAATAAAACATTGCCTTAACGTTTAATATGGACCAGTTTTAATTTCCCATTAAATCTGTTGCTAAGTAGCTGAAACATGCTATGCTATAACTAGGAAGTAATACAACAGTATTTTAAAGGTTTATTAAACAAAATAAAACCAGGGGTGATCCTGAAATGCCAGTGATCCAGTTCACAGCAGTAAACTGACTCTGTGTTGCTCAAACGAAAGAAAGAAAAATTATAATGTACAAGTCCATCATTAATTCACAACAATGGCGTGGCTTAACTGAACTGAGCAGGCTTGGATTAGTTGTGGCTTTGTCGTGTTTTAAATACACTTTTTTCAATTTACCTCCTGGTTCCAAATCAGCATAGGTTTCACTTGTATTGCTTACTCACAGACATCGCGAAGCAACGAAACAGCAAGTCTGTCTATATGATTTATAACTGGTCGACAAAAGACATAAAACCTACAGAAAATCAAGATTGGCTCAAAAAGGTTTCTTTACTTTTCCTGATTGACATGACTCCACAGACAAAATAAGTGGATTTAAAACATGACAAAACCATAACTCATCGAATCCCACATACGTACTGTTTTTTGGCAAAAAGCAAAAAAAAAAAAAACATGACCTTTCTACTTGGTAGCTGGTTTCATCATCAAGGCTCAGTATGCTCTTTTGAACATATTAATGATCATGTTATGTGGTTATTTGCATATACTTCACAGTTGTAACATTGGACTACATTAATGTTTGCTTAAATTCTACACAAACCATCACCTCAAACGTAATGTGACGTATGTAAAAGTAATTGAGACAAAGTAATACATGTTCAAGTTGATTATACAATTTCCATCAGTAAGATGTGTTAGAATGCTCAGTTAAGTTAGTATAATGCATATAGAAATTTGTAATGATTATTACCTGTTTAGCTCAAATGCAAATTATTTCCACATTTTTGTTTTATGTTGATGTTATGTTTATTACATATTACATTTATTATGCCGAAAAGAGAGATTGCATTAATTGTCAAACTAACAGTTTATAAATGCAGTCTATCCATAATTTATGCCAGTATACTGCAGCTATCATTTTAACTACAGCCAATTAAAATGAAAATATTGTTCAAGTGCGTTTATTGTAATTCAGTTCATTACAGACGGGTGTAAAAAAAGAATGAACTGCAGTGTCCCAGGGACCACAATGCAGTATAAGAACAGCCATAAACAATTAAAAATAGAAATAAATACAAGAATCAAAATTATAAAAAAGAAAAAAAACAATGAAGAATAAATGCAAAGTATGCATTTTTCTATTTCTGGGATTTGTTTCAAATTTGACAGTATATGATACACGGAAATTGTTGATTGGCTTTTGAATATGTTGTGATCATGCACACATTGCATGGGGAACCCCTGAAATTAGCAGTCCACCTTATGCTGGGCTGCGATTTACACCATAGACCTGGTTTGAGCAGGCGGGGGGGGGTGAGGGCACAAATTTCCCAGACGAACCAGAATTTTGAGCTGCACCAAAAGCGCAGTCCGCTTCACAAACTTGACTGGCACACCCCCAGCAGCGATTCTTCCCCGACTTCGGCACACACCAAGTCCAGAAATTACCTAATTTCAGCTCAGGTGCGTCAAAATTCTTAACAGGAATACCATTTTGTCAGTGCAACAGCTCGCAACCCGCCATGCACTGGCAGGAAAATAAATCCCAAAGACTCATATGCACACACAAGCGCACATACATACAACCATCCCAATATATTTATTAGAAATATATTTAAACAAACAGTGACATGCTCAATAAAATTTGAATGTCAGATGCTTTGCTCATATTAATTCAATCTATATTTTAAAAATGTTATATTGATAAAATAATTAAGACCCCAGTTTTCTTCTTGCACTATGGGCACATAAGGCCAAGGTCTTCTATTCAGTACCTATTCAGAAAGGATCTGTGCCACAATAATTAGTGATATTGTACTCAGGCTCTTGAATTCACAAAAGGTTTTGTGCGGTAGTTCACAACAGGCCAAGTCTGCTGTTTAAAAGGGGTAGTGTCCTTTCTGGTCTTGTAGTAAGAATGTTGTAGTGTCCAGTCTTATGCCATTGTCCCATCATGCAATGTTCTTAAGAGTATCAAAATGTATCATGACATTTAGAAAGCTTTTATGTATCTACATCTTTTTTCACAGGTACTGGTTTTTACCATCCAATACTATTCTTAGCAGAAGTTTCCTAACATAGCATCTAATAAAACAAACACCATGTTAATAAGCACTCATGCTATGACAGTGAAAGGCCAAAAGTGAAGTCTTGTGTTATTATTGAGAATTCCCTTGCTTTGTCACACACGCTTTTGATATGACACAGATGCTAAACACATTTTCTCAAAATGCTGAATGTTTTTCACAGAATTAAAATTTTAACAATGCACTAGGTGTACAGAATCATCACCGTCTGTACCCGAAAAAAAGTAATTATCCATGGATTTAGCATTAAATGCATCCTTACTATGTCATTCATAAAGAAGAAAAGAAAATCGTCATGCTGAAAAAATATATATATTTGATGTATAACAATAACTGCATAGTTAAAGTGCAGACTGTCAGCTTTATTTTGATGGTATTTACATTCATATCAGGTAATCCATAGGTATTGCAATTCTTTTTGTCCCCCATTTTAGGGGACCAAAATAAATTTTATATAATTGCATTTATTACTCCGCAGCAAATACTGAAATAGTCACATTTAATTCATTGGTAGCAAATGCTTTGCATTCAATGACCGCCTGAAGTCTGTGACCCATAGACATCACCAGATGCTAGATATCTTCCCTGATGCTCTGTCAGGGCGATACTGCAGCCAACTTCAGTTCCTGTTTTTCCTGAGTTCCTGAGGCTTTTTGCCTTCAGTCTTGTGTTCAACAAGTGTTAGAGCATTCATGACAATTTACCTGCATACGAATGAACTGGCATGAATTTAACACAATTAAGGATTTATTTGATTTAACATTTGTGAATGAGATGGAAACATCCTCACTGCTCCCTAACTACATTTTGTAATTACACTGGCGAGTCCACAAACATTTTTACATCTACTAATTGGTCTGCAAGCTGAGAAACTGTGAGAAGCGCTGGCCTCTTAAACCAAAATAAATAAATGAATAAACAGTGCTGAATAACATGGATGTGCACTACTGCTGACATTAAGGAATGTGGGAATATGGCTGCATGTGGTTGTGCACATGTTGTGTGGGCCTTAAGCTTACTTTTTTATTATTTTATTTTTTTACCTTTTTACACCATTTTCTGCAAGCTTTTTCTTCAGGGAAGTAATAGTGTGCACAAAGCCCTTACGGGTTCCACAAAATTACATGGAGGGGCTTTGCTGGCTGCACTGCCATCTTTTGGCTGAACTGTGTAACCACCACTTCCTCGGGTCTGGTCTGATGCGTTACTTGCCTGTGGCATGGCACATAAGACAGCTGCAAGGACAGGATAGTTCCCTCCTAAAACAACAGACTTAATCAAAGTCAGCACCACCTGTCTAAAGATAATTGGAATATTTTTGAGGTGAGCACATTGTGTAGGGCAAACTCAAGAGGCTATCTAATCCAAGCAGTGGTGACTCTGATTTTATCACTTGGCCTGCCACTCTTTGCAGTGTGTCAGATGCCTCTCTCACTTTTGGTGAATATTTCACCTCTCTCTCTCTCTCTCTCTCTCTCTCTCTCATGCTTTCTGTCTCTCTCTGATTTCTTTCTGCTTGTCTCTCTGATATGTCAAGTCATCAACTAAATTACGTGTCATTCCCAATTTCCAAGTTTTTGCTTGAATTTTGCTATATTTATTGTCTCCTAATTTTCCATTGCCAAGCTTTGTTTAGGCCTGCTCCATTGCTGCAGTGTCCTCAGTTGAGGAGAAGCGTGTTAGCATGCGTGTCCTCTGAATGCATGCAGACACCTCCTGCATGCAGACTCTGTAGTCCTCTAACCGACCTGCACAGGCACAGGAGCTGCCTCGGGCGCCTGTGCACCCTGTGCAGCCAGCACGGGCAAGTCGCCCACAATTCATTTAATGCATTTAATGCATTTAATGAACATCAATCTCCTTGCTAATTAGCGATAGCAATGTACTTTATTGATCTGGTCGTGAATATGTGCTTCAAAACAAGCGTAAAAGCACAAAAGGCACACTGAAGGAATCAAGGCAAAAGTGCACACATATGTTGGATTAAATGTGCTGTAAATGTCTAAACAGTAAGCCCTTGACATTAAAGTGCTGATGTTTCCCACACGGTCGGGGTGTAACCCCTGGTGAAACGGCTCGCTTTTTATGTTTCATGCATGTCCTGTGCGCCAGATGGTCCTCCTTGCGCTTGATTTATTGCTGGGCTTAGACGAGGATAAACAAATTGTCATCGGAGTTATTATTGCAAACGTTGCAACCCCCTCGCGGAGGTCAGAGTGGGCTGTGAAGTTAGGCACAATGGCTGGTCCCCTGTCAAACCGGGGTTCCTGCAAAAAGGAAAGCACTGCAGCCTAAATTAGCACTGGAAGAGTTTAAACCCTAAGAACCACAAATTGTTAGCTGGACACAGCCTGAACTGGTTATGAGTAACCAGAATGCCAGCTCATGAAATCAGCCTGGTCAGTCTTACAAGTACTCCTCTCCAGAGATGCCTCCCCAGATACTGCCCATGTAATCACGGTGAGCTGTCAGCAATCAGCCTTTCACTTTCTCAGCCAATCAGAAAGCGGGAGGTTGAAATTCAAAGATCATTTTGAGCTTCCGTGTGAAGCAAAGCAATGCTGTCATCAGCCATTATCCAAAAACGAAAGGATGCGAGTGCGAGCCGTGCAAGAAATCAATCAGAGCAATTAAGAAGGATTTGTACACAGATGCTCGAATTCAAACACGAGCAGATGGTTGTGCTACACCCTTTTTATTATTTTTAAATTAAACCGTGTTTTCAATTATACTGTTTCCAGTTCATTCCAGTTAAGTTTGGAAAGACCCCTAGCATCTGCCTTCACTACCGTGGTCACTATTTGCTGCTGGTTGAAGAAGAAATACCATACCAAGTATGACTCAACCTTTGATTGAGAGGATATAACTGCCTTCTGGAGTGTTTTTTCTTTCTTTCTTTCTTTTGCACAGTATCAAATTTAGTCACACAAACACGCGCGCACACACACACACACACACACACACACAAAACACTGGTGAAATGCAGGTATTATATTGTATGGAATGGTGATCAAGATTCAGATTCACTAGCAGGACTATATTACATTTGTCAAAAATGACATCGCAGTAACCACAAATGAATTGCAACATGAATAATAACAGCAGCAATGACGAATAAGGAACACATGTTAAAATGGCTGTACATATGTTGTGATAACGGCATTTACTAATCCTCGCTCTCCACCGTGTGCATAACCATTCACAGGTTTCTCTCTCAGCTCTGAAACTGTGAGAATACAGCCCCTGCCAGGGCTGGCAAAGGCACCCCTGTCTGGCCCCCTGCCCCCGCCACCACCCTGATAAAGCTGCGCAAATGTTTGCCGACAAGCGGCCTCTCTCGTCGGAGGCGGTCCCCCGGCCGCCAGGTTCGCTCCTCTGTTTCAGCCGTTTATTTGTATTTTTAATAAGTATTTGCCCAACGGCTCCAGCCAAGGTCAGGATAGGGCAGCTCGGGAGGCGACGCTCACAGATAAAACAGGAATAACGGCTTCGGCTTCAATGGAGACATTATCGGCGCGGTTAGCGCTTTTCTCCGTCTCTCTCACGTCTGCGCATTTATTATCCCGGCGGTGACTGATAAGAACGAACGCAAACGTGGTTTGTCACAGACTGACAGTGTCTTCCGAGAGAGAGAGGGAGAGGGGGAGAGAGAGGGGGGGAGAGAGTGAGAGAGAGAGGAAAGGGAGAGGGCGAGAGAGAGAGAGAAAGAGAGAGAGAGAGAGACTTCTGTGTTGGTGATGAAAGCGAATATTCCAGGGAAATATCAATAGCTGTTATACAAGCATTGGTCTCCAATCAAGCGACAGTGGCACAATTTCAGGACTGTGGGGAAAAAACAGGAAGTGTATTGATTTTAATTTATTCTTAATTTAGTGATGGATAAGGGATGAGCTAAGAGAAATGCACTGGTCAAATAATTACCAACAGTTATTCATTTATTGGACTTTGAAAGAAATGGGACACTCAATATCAATTTAGCGTGGAAATGACTTTTGCAGATTTCCTACTCAATACGGCACTGAGAAGTCATAAAAAACACACACACGTACACACTCATTCACCAACACACACACAAAGTCATTCAGTTTAAATGTGTCTTCTCGGGATGTTAACTTTACATGTTAAGATACGTTCACTCCAGTACATGAATTGTGATGGGACACTGTGCTGTAGGACATCCCGTCTTTCAAATGAGACCAAGGTCCTGATTCTTTGTGGCCATTAAAGACCCCATGACACTCAACACAAAGAGTAGAGGGTTCCTCGGTGTCCTGGCTAAATTCCCAATCGGGCTCTCTCAAAACTTGCCACCTAATCATCCCCTGATTCAATCGGTTAAAAAAATAGTTTTCTCTCCTACCTTAGCTGATGTGTGGTGACCATTTTGGTGCAAAATGGCTGCCGTGCATTACCAAAATCACCCAAATTGATGGTGGTTGAGGCAAGTTTTTACATCACTGTAAAGCGCTTTGAGTGTGAGAAACGCGTTGCTGTATATAAATGCAATTATTATTTTTATTATTAATAATAATAATAATAATAATAAGAATAATAATAATAATACTAATAATATTACTACTACTGCTACTACTACTACTATAACTACTACTAATAATAGTTATTATTATGGCAATAATAATGATAATAGTAATGAATTTAACATATGATGTGATTTTGGTAAGATTACTGAGATAAGGTGTATTCCCTGTAGTTATGTGGCTAGTTAAGGTTTCTGATCGCTGAACTTGCCAGACTATTTGTGAAGATAAAAATTCATACCACACATTCAAATTTAAGGACACATTGACTAAATTCCAGACTAGATGTCTGCAGTTGAATAATCTGATGAAGAGTCACCTCTGCTTTACCAGGTCTTTTTACAGAGTATCTCCCCTACCCTTAAGCCCTTTGAGAATGTTAATTTGCTGCTATGCTTTTGCTCCCATTATTATTCATGTCCAACATATAGTGGCTTCCCGGTTTTTTTGTTTTTATTCCACAGTAACTACCATACTATTGGTAGACAGGTTTTTAAAAAATATTGAGAAATCCAGTATGGAATGAACACTTTACACTGATGGATTATAGTGGCATGGAGGTATATGCACAATCGTAACTTATTTAGTCAGATTTCTGAGTAAGAAGGTTAAGTGCATCCCTAACATTGGAAATATTTAACACTAAGCATTGAGGGTTCTTTGACAAAAGTTTGCTCTTACCTTACCTAAGGAATGCTCTGTACATTGTCTTAACCAGGAAGGATTATTTAAAGATGAGAAAAGAATACACTGATAGAATAAAAATGTCTCTTTCTCAGCCAGATTCTATGTAATCTTGGCTTGAGGAATGAAATCCATACACATCTCTCTCGCTCTGCCTCCACAAAAATATACTTTAGGTCATTTATTGATTTATATGCCTGGTCTTTTCTCTGGACCTCTCAGACCATGGATTTTACCATTATTGCTACCACTGCTGTTATCATCAAGCAGGTTATACAATGCAGATGTCTGCCATGAAATATGTGGCGATTCATAGATCCGATGTGGTTCAACAAGAGATCAATTTATTGAAAGCTTGAATTTTAGTGTCAATCCAGATATACCTATACTGTGTCTACATGCATTGTCAAAGCATAAAGCATGCAATCTATTTGTCATTTACGTCCATCTACAGAGGAACCATGGCACAAAGAAATTAGGCCTAGATTCAAGAGTTTTTCTTCACCTTGTGAGTGTAGCAGACAGACTTGCCACACTGTGCTTGTGAATAAAGCATTGTCACTCTTGCTTTTATTTGTAAATGAAAGTTAAGGACAGATATTGATTGAATCCAAGTCTTACTGTCCGTTCACATTTGTCTCTGATGGACAAAATATGGAGGCTGTAAGCCCATGGCAATGTATGTCAGTCACGGGAGTCATGATTAAGAATGCAAAGGTAGAGAGAATAGCAATCAAACGGCTGAATGTGATCTCACTGATTCATCTCCTTGGCCCTTGCGTTTAATAATTCAGGATGTTGAAAGATTAAGTATGGCCTGCTTGACTTTATTTTTTTTTCTTTCCTGTGCTTGTTATGGCACCAGCATGAGAGTGAATACAGTACTGCAGGATGCTGCATTCAAAGGCACTGCTAAAGGTTATATAAAAGGTTTATGTGAATTTATATTGCTGATGTTTTGTAGTTTATTATACATAATTTAAATTTAAGTGGCAGATGAAAAAATGTAGGTTACATTAAGAACTGATGATGATGACAATGATTAAAATTATGATGATGATGATGATTATTATTATTATTATTAGTAGTAGTAGTAGTATTAACAGTAGAAGTTATTGCAGTGGCAGAATTATGAACATCGTACTGACTAATCTAGCCATTGCAAATAATGTTTTTCTCATTTTTTTTTGTCTTGGTTTTGATTGACTTTAATATGGATACATGTCTAGAAGAAGGTGGGGGTTTTCAAGCAGGTCCAGGCAGCTATTTTCAGAATTCCTTGACAGTTTCAACGCCTCCTTGAGTGGGGCCAAATCTAAGAGGAACAACATGCCTACAGTCACTCACCTCTATCACTGACATGTAGGAAATGTGTATGTAAGAACGCTGGGTTCAACATGTTTGCAAAATTAAATCTGTGGGTTGTGAAATACTGGCAAGCTATGACCCCCCCTCCCCTTCTCCCATCACCTTACCCAGCATTCCACCCCCCGAGCCCAACAGTGTTTACCATAGCTAAGTGATCTAGGCCAAGGCCGAAGCTATCATTCAGGCTACGGTACACAGCACCCACAGGGACGACATGCTAAAAGCACAGCTCCAGCCATAAAACTGTCAAAACACATCACCAGACAGCGCGTCGCTCCTCGCCCCGCGAACCGCACGGCCTTTCCCAAAAAGCGCCCGGCTTTCTCCCCTGCGAGCCGCTAGCCGCGCTGGCGTCCGAGGGAGAGGCGTAGCATCGCGCGAAGAGCGAGGGGGGGGATGTCGCGAAAGAACATGACGGTGCATTTTAATTGCGAACCTACCCCCGATTCCTTTACAGCTGGAGTCGAGGCAATAATCAATTATTTACTTCCAAAATGGGTCAACAGCTCACTCTAGGGCTCTGAAGGCTGCGGACCACATAGCTCAGCATGGATGCACAATGACTGTGCTTCGATTGCTATCAGTCACCTGCTCGACGAAAAACTGCCGACCACATGAAATTTTATTCTTCTCTGAATACCGGCACAATGGTCTAACAAAGTAGGCAAAAGAAAAAAAAACCTGGTTCCCAACACAGTTTAAAGAAAATTGGTAATCTTGCAAACATTGCAATTATTAAATATTTATACTGCACTAAATGGCTACGCGTCGTAATTGGATTGATAATGTAATGACATTGTGATTTAAGCATGCTTCCTTGTAGTACATAGTATTAAATAGCCACTGCATTGCGGGTCTGCAGTGGCCGTTGACTGAAGGTGGAGAAACATTTACCACAGTGTTCTCACTTTAGCTGGCCTTGAGATTAAAATGTTTGGGCATCCCTGACCTAGAGTAATGCTTTACAGATCTCAGCAGGCTTGTCAATCATCAAGCAACCCAACAAACAATCCCCTCTCTTTGTCATTTCCTGATGCACATCATGTTTGAGTTAATACAGTCCTGGTTTGCATGTGGAATGTTCATTAAATCGTAGTCCTAAACTGTTACTACACGCTTGACAGATATCCTTATTCGGGTGGACCGCTTGAATACAGTTATGCAGAATTCATTTTTTTACGCCACTTATCTATTTATCCAGCTGGCTATCTGAAGCAGTCCGAAATCTTGTAAACATGCAGTTGTGCATGTTTACAGGCCGCGGGTGATACATCCTACACGGGCTGCGTTACTTGGGATTAGAGATGAAGCAGAATTTTTTTTTCCTGCCTGGCTTGTCACAGCCCCGAATTTTAGAGAAGCGGGGAGGGGGCAAGCAATCCCTCCACACATCAAAAGACAGGCGCTGTTACAGCCTTTAATTTCCCCCCGAAAAAAAACCCTCCTTTCTTTATTTCTTTCTTTCTCCGATATCTATATCACCCTCCTCCCTCCCCCAAATCAGTCCATGCACATGCTCTGTGAGCTCCAGAATTGAGGTTTGTTCCACGCATTCTCCAGCTGGGGTGCGCCAAAAAAAACCCACGACCCCGCCCCCTCCCCGCACCTCTCTCCGTACTTCGCCCCCCCCCCCCCACGTCTAAAGCAATCAGGCCCTGAAAAGCAGGCCCTGGATCTCAAAGGCCATCGGGCTGGGGGCCGTCGAGGCAGGTGCAGTCCGCCCGCATGCAAGGCGGTGATTAGGGGAAGTGGTCCTACAAGGGGCCAGAAGAACATCTGCGCCCATTACCCTTTGCACAAAGGACCGGGGGAGGGGAAAGAGGAGAGGGGGGCCGGGAACACTCCGCTCTTGAACATGAGCCGGGATTCGTCTGAGTGCACCCTAATTTAAGGCTTTCACTGCCACACGTCATTAGCATTTCAAAACAGAGCCAAGGACTCCCGATGCTAGGAGAGAGGTGGGGGTGGGGGAGGGGGACATCTTTGTATAAAATTGCCAAAAAGGTGGTGTAAGCACCTTGGCGCAAAGAGCAACCTTCTTTTTTTTACTGTGTTTTGTGCCTGTACTTTTGAGAGAAATACATGAGGGAGAAATTATGTAGGAAGTAGGGTTGGTAATACTTTGTCCATTTATTCCACATTGGACCGTATAGAGAAATGCAGTCATTAGGTTTAATCAACAATGTATGCTGGGTTGAGCCGAGACTCATACACACTGCGTTTACCAAGTGAATAAAATTCTTAGTCCCATTGCTGGGATTTGGTAGCTGGTTAGAGAAAGAAATCAAAACCTGCTTTCCAGACAAGAAAGGCCTGGAGCCCTTTGGAGGGATGAAGGAGAAAATGCATACGATTTATACTCAGAAAAGTTAAAATAAATAAATAAAACAAATAACATGTCCAACCTATCTCAAACAATTTGAATGACTGTACCTCCAAGTGTATGAAGTTGGCTCAAAACATGGTTAATGGATGGTAGGAGCATAAAAAATACAACAGCCACGCTGGTATCTGGTGATTCCGACTTGTACACAGGGTAGCACTCTTTGACGTGGGACCCGTGGGATTCGATATTATTTATTTAAATGCCACGGGCATATATCTGTTTGCTTAAATATTCCAATTCATTCTGAGACAGTAAGTGCCTCACTGAAGTGAATTATAAATGATGAATCACTTCGTTGAGTTATTAGCTATGACATCACAGATATATGTCACAGTCTATCTGTCATTATTTAAAATAGGTAATGTTCAGAAAATAAAAAAGATAAATCATGGTGGCCTAGAGACTATCTTGGGAGGAGATTGTGTTAACCCTTAATAACTGGGACCTAAAAGTCCCACATTCTGGTATGTGTGCAGGAAATTTCACATGAAAAAAAAAAATGCACCCAGGTGCAGCTAAATACCCAATCCAGGTCTTTCAATATGGTCACATATTCATCCATCCTGTATAATTGGCTTAATAAATGTCTCCCCCTCTGCCCATCATGTGTGATGAACATTCTGTTGTAAAATGGCTGCTGTGCACCACCTGGGTGGGTCTCATACATTGGTGGTGGGAGTGTTGAGCCTTGCCCTGTGAAAGTTCATTGCGATGCTTAAAGGCAGCATATACTGTACAGTAAATGCATAGGTGAAAATAATATTTTGAACCCTATATTTGTGTAATCCTGTAATCATTAAAAATGACAAACCTTACCAAAAATGCAGGGTTGGTTTCTCTTCTTTTGGAATTTTTCATTTCTTATTATATGATGTTTATTTGATTATTTGCTTCCCTTCTGTGGTAATGTAGAAATTATACCTTTGGGGTGGAGAGTCAAGAACTTTGTTACCAGAATACCATAAATAGTTATAAATAAAATGAATTATTAGAGCTAAGTGGTTAATCAGATAGTGCGCACATGACATTTTTGTAAAAAATGCTGTTTGTAAAATAGTTTTTTTTTTTTTTTTTACTGATCATCAGTTTGTACAGAGGATTTCTGAAACTGACAATCATAAATTGCATATTTCTGAACAGGCAGAGAAAAGTACTCAGAATACTGCTGCATTTGTGTCCCTGTAAGTGTGTCTGAAGACTTTCACACAACCAATAAATTCTTGCAGAATACCAAACTTAATATCAGAATAATGACACTTAGGGAGCATTCATATTGCACATCTGTGTCTTTTTGGCTTCTGTAGGTATGAATATGCATAAGGTAATTTTGGTATGATGAATATGCAGCAAATTATTTTTTTCGCAGATGTGTCAGCTCATGATATATGGCTATAAAAGTCAAATCAGCATTTTGTCATGACCCTACTTCATGACACAGTATTTCAGTTCTTTAACCAAACCTACTACAATGTGCATTGTTTAAAAAATGTAATATGTTATTATTATTATTATTATTATTATTATTTACATTTTTATTTTGTATTGCTTTGTACATGACATTTAATTAATTTCAGCCACCACAAAAGCCACAGTGCTATATATGGATATATATGGAACCAAGCAAAAGTAACTTACGTTATGCAGAGGTGTGATACTCAAGGTTAAGAAAGAAGCCAATGGTGCTTTATACGGAGTAGAATCTTCTAAAACAAAAACCTTAAAACCCTGGAAGAACAGAATTCTAATCAAGTTTTTCTGTGACAAGGAGGAAATTCCTTTAAAAAGCGATCTTATCAACCTCAAACTGTACAGAATATTATTTTGGCCAGCATTTTTATGTTATCAGTTATTCACCTATTATATATGTTTTTGTGATACCAGTAAAATGTGGAAAATAAATTATATAAATTGAAGCTCTTGTATGAATGCTGTCATGACAAGCACAAAAGCCAGGACCAAGTTTGCTATTAGGCAGGGGCGTGTCTACGGGTGGGCTGGGGTGGGCGTTGCCCACCCAGAGATAAGCCTTGCCCACCCAGAGGAATCATCTGCCCATCCAATGAAAACGCTGAAGAAATCACCATTATAGCTAATTTTTTTAGCCTTCATAGTTTTCTGTAATTTTGTCATTGGTCATCAAAAAATGCACTGCTTTCCTATTGGCCATTTTGAAGGTGTGGGTGTGCTTAGTCGATGCTGCTCCTTTACATTATCACCAAACCACGACCAGTGTTGCCAATTTAGCGACTTTGTCGCATTGGTTTAGTGATTAGCCAGCTAGCTAGCCAGCATTTTTGTATAGCCGTTTCCGTGGATAAAATCGCATTTATAATTGTTATTTTCTGTTAAAAACATTTACTTCATATTCAGGGAGATAGCCAACTACTCTCAAGTTAGATGACACATGTAGCTGTTTAATAATACCATCACACTGTTTCAGGCTGGAAAATAACCCGTTAAACCAGAGAAATTGCTGAGTTGTTTTAGAATCTTTATCGCCGCAGAATGCAGCAAGGCTGGCAGCGTCGGCATAGCAACAGACGCAGCAACAAAACTTGCAAGCACATCACAACGGGTACAACAGCTGTTTTAGAATGTCATTGCATCGGTAATGGCCTCAGACCCCCCTACAAAAATTGGATGCTGTAATTGCATTCCTATTATTGTATTGTATTTCCTTTTATATATATATCAGAATTATTCCAGAAATATATTAATTCCTTTTTTAAGAACTATAAATGCAAAAATGAGGTAAACATAAATGAATAAACAAAATAAAAAAAGAGATGAGATAGGAAGGAATGCTTTATTTTACTCACAGACTACCAGTGTCAAGCATTCAAAATTGTTAGTTATTACTGTAAATAAAATTGAAAGAAGGTCCTTCTCTTGTTTCTTTTTAGCATTTTCTCTTTTACCTACAGAACTGAGCCTCAAGATATATTTCTTTTTTAAAATGCATGCGATTACCTCCAGAAATAAATAATTCAGGAGCGGATGGAATTGTCGTTTAAAATTCATGCAATGCCCTTTTTTCTGATTACCAAATTGCTCCTTTGTGTCAGAAATCCATTGA
Source organism: Anguilla anguilla (assembly GCF_013347855.1). Taxonomy (NCBI): domain Eukaryota; kingdom Metazoa; phylum Chordata; class Actinopteri; order Anguilliformes; family Anguillidae; genus Anguilla; species Anguilla anguilla. Next base: position 29,040,418 of record NC_049201.1, on the reverse strand, counting down.
TGTGACTGGGAGAGAATGGTTTCCAGTCCTGCTTTTTTTCACAGACAATATTAGCATGTCACCAATACCCCAGGATGTTTGATTATAACAACTGACAACAATGTAATAACAGTGGGAAGCTGCAGGCTCAGGCCTAGACACATTATTTCTTGTCTTAGCAGAATACAGATGGAACAGGAAGACGCCATATGCTAAAATGCCTTCTAGCAAAATTGGGTGCAGGTACCTTGTTTTTCTCTTCCCCGTAATACCTAGGTCTAAAGCTTCAAACTTTGTTGTCCAATTGCTCCTGTTATATGATGCTTTCCCTCCAAGAGGCATAACAGGCTAAACACATAATCCAGAAAAAAACAAAAAAAAACAAAGACATGGCTTTTTTCAAAACTAGCAGTGTCTTTTTTTCCCTTCACTTAACACTGATTTTCAGATTTTAAGATTTGTCAAGTTGCAAGGGCACCCTCTGTCCTCCTGGAGGAAGTACTGCAGCTGAGGCATATGCGCTCCTCTGATCTCTGATGAATCTACTAGCCGCTGACTGTTCTACACACAGGACACTACAGGGAAGCTGGCTTCAATTTGATCGCGCCCTGAGGGCAACTGGTAACCTGTGAGCACCCAATGCATGGATGGGAGGGCTTACTACATCAGTTATCCAAATAACCCTGGCTGACTGGCAGGTCGAGACAAATTGCGTTCTGCCACCGTGGACTCCCAGTCACAGTCAACTAATGAGGTAACATTGCCTTGAAGAGCGACCATAATGTTTTGCTCTTTAAAGATGTGCCATACTTGCCGTAAACATGAATGTGGCATTTTCTTTGGAATCTTCGTGGTCTTTGCATCATGTAAATGGAACAGGGTTCGGATCATAATCATAACCTTACTTAGATTAACAGGGTTTGAGTTGGTAGGGGTGTCACCATGTCATGAAAAGAAACTTGAAGTACTGTAAGAACAACTCATAAGTATGCATGTACTATATATATATATACACATACACTCACCGGCCACTTTATTAGGTCCACCTTGCTAGTTGGTCTTTTGCTGTAGCCCATCTGCTTCAAGGTTTGACATGTTGTGCGTTCAGAGATTCTCTTCTGCATACCTTGGTTGTAACGAGTGGTTATTTGAGTTACTGTTGCCTTTCTATTAGTTCAAACCAGTCTGGCCATTCTCCTCTGATCTCTGCCATCAACAAGGCATTTTCGCCCAGAGAACTGCAGCTCACCGGATATTTTCTCTTTTTCAGACCATTCTCTGTAAACCCCAGAGATGGTTGTGCGTGAAAATCGCAGTAAATCAGCAGTTTCAGAAATACTCAAACCAGCCCGTCTGCCACCAACAACCATGCCACGTTCAAAGTCACTTAAATGACCTTTCTTCCCCATTCTGATGCTTGGTTTGAACTTCAGCAGATTGTCTTGACCATGTCTACATGCCTAAATGCATTGAGTTGCTGCCACGTGATTGGCTGATTAGATATTTGCGTTAACGAGCAGTTGAGCAGGTGTACCTAATGTAGCGGCCGGTGTATATATATAAAGGTACATTCCGCCAGGTTGCTGGCTCTAATCCAAGACAAGGGAAATGGCAGGAGATTCTGATTTGCTGTGAAAGCTAAGCAAGTGCACCGCGGGGGGGGGGGGGGGCGACGTCTCTATGTGCCTTTTACAGGCGACAAATGGAAAGAGATGTGATTAAAAAGTCATGGGCTCCCAGCAGATCATTTATTTGCTGGGGAATCTGGGATTTTTGACCCTGCCCCTTCCCCTTCCTGCGGAAGAGCCTTGATTTGATTTTGAGAAAGATCCAGGAAGACATCGCAATGCATTATGTACACCGTTAAAACAATTGCATCAGATCAAATGGGATCTGGCGTACATTGCAGGGTTCAAAGCTAGGTCTCCATTCAGATGCCCGACGGTACTTTTGGAAAAGTACAGAGATTTCAGGATTTCCCTCCTTCCCATTTGAAAATGGCCTCCTTATTTTTTTTCTCCCTTTGACCCAAGGTTAAAACCACATAGCTGACAGGCGCTCAATAATTTTGGAGAGTATTGACCAGATAGATAATGCACCAATCAGAAGACTACTATAGTCAATAGCAAAAAAAAATCTGGTCCTATTCAAAGCAAAATTGAGCGAACAGCTCCATCTTAATTAATGAATGACATTTTAATTATAAAGTATGTAAGATGTGTCTCCTGACTGATACATATAGACATTATTTAATGTACATTGGATTTCAGTTGTTCAGTCACTCTCAGATGGAAATTTGTATGCATACGTTTGTTTCCCATTTGACACAAGAATACAATGGAGGTGCATAGAGCTGGAAGGTCACAATCTCTAATTGACAAATCTGCACCCAACACTTGATAACGTTTCCCTCAGGACGCTCTCTGAAGAAAAGGGGACTGTGGGAAGGCGCCAGGGCCTGCAGTCAGCATATCTTACAATCTGCTGAAGATCAAGCAAAACGTGGGCCGTTTGGGTTAATTATTGTAACAGGAAACCAATGCAATCCGGTATCCTCCGCAATACCTATTCAGGGGGAAAAAAAATACTAGATCAGCAATAAACACAAATAGGGCCAAGGGCAACGTGTATGAGCCTTTGTCTATGAGAGAGTGTGTGTGTGTGTGTGCCCTTTTTTAAAAGGAGAATCGACAGTTCTCCCCCTTATGTATTTTTCACTTTATTCAGCCTGGTAAAAAAAACAGAGGGGTTACAGATTGAGATGGGATCACAGTACAGAAAGTGCCAAGTTTGGGAATCAAACCCCCAGCCACACAGAGGAATTTGTATATGGGTTGAAAAACAGCCACACAACAGATTTTGTCACATAGACTCCTTCGTTCATGTTTCCATGTGTGTTATTGACTATGTGTGTATGCATATACAGTAGGTGAGCATATGTGTTAATGTGCACGTGCAAGTAAACGTATTCATGTGTGTGTAGTTGTATGTCTTTTTACATGTGTATGTACGCATGTAGATAGGCCATGTTTGTATGTATGTGGGGTGTGTATGTGTCGTCAGATCTTTCAGCAAAGGTCAGTGAATGCCACACAACATAATTTGTGGCATCTGCCATCTGAAATCTCCGCACCACTGCCTGTGACGGAACGCTGTGACCCATGCCTCACTCGTGTCCCGCCTGGTGATCTCCCGGAACCCCTGTTAAATTATTTATCAGCTTATTGAACTGCGAATCGGGTTCTTTAAGCCTCGGCTCTGAGCTCCGAGCTTATCCGCGATGCGATCAGGGCCTAATTTACGAGCCAAATAACCACTCGAGGGCCCGCGTTTCAATTCCTCCCTTGCGCGGAGATCGGCGTTTTCGCCGGGCGCTGCCGGGACGAGGCAGCGTCCACAGAAACAATTAATCCTGCCGCAGTTTAAAAAAGCGTGTTTGCTTTACTGCTTACTAAAATGTAACTAGCGCCATGGATTTATTCCAGCGGTTAGCTCGACTGTTTTTCTTCAGCCAACGCACACGGCTGCGGTTCAGAATGCTTTCGGCCCCTCGAGTGCCGCGTTTAGTTTTTGGCTCGCGTTCCTAGCGGGGCGATACGCTGCGCGATCCAGAATAAATCTCCAACCGTGCCTGTGTACGTGGTTCGACGGGTCAAGGCATAATCGACCGCATAGTCTCACCCAGGAGGCAAAGTTACAGCTTTTAGGGTATATTTGGCATATGTACCTTTTTTCAAGAGCAGAAATCCCAAGCTGAACGAAGATTCCACTAAAGTTTGGAACTGGAACAGTTCCAGGAAACTAGATTCGCTCGCAGTGTGGATGGAAGTCTGAGATGTAAACAAAAAGATGCACCAGGGAGAGAGAGTTTCTCTTCTATATCTCGGAATGACTGAAGATATTGTACAGCACACAAATCACATGAAAGGTGTGAACAGCCTTAATAGGCCAGGGGAAAAATAAATGTTTGTAATTTGACAATTAATTACAGTACCTTTTGTGCCAAGCAGGGAGCATACTAAAATATTAGAGGTGTTGAAATGCCTAGTCTCCTACGTCCATCTATAATGAGTTAGTGACAATAGGCTTTGTGTTCAAGGTATGATTTTAAAATGAGAAGAATAAAAGATATAAAGTGATAAGGATTTGTATCCTTCTGAGTATGAAGATAGCAGATGAAAGAACATAATTTTGCAGAATGAATCGGAAATCAAAACCCTTATGGGAGTAAGAATGAAAGGTTCAAATCTGCAGGCCAAATTCAATCTAACCATCTAACTGATATTTTGTATCAATAGCAGGTAATGCATCTGAAAAAGCTTGTTGTGGTGGTTGTCCGTTTCTTACCTGCAGTTACCGCTTTGAGGCTAGGCTGTTGTAATAGTGTGCTCTACGGTGCAACCGGCACGGTTTTAAATCGGTTACAGCATGTCAAATATTCAGCAGCCTGGATTTTCACCTGGCCAGATAGCGCATCACCCCTTTTATTTTTAATTTGCACCGGCTCCTTGTCAAATTCTGGATTGACTACAAGGCTCTGCTGCTGACTTACAAGCCTTTGTAATAGGCTGGCTACCCAAACCCCCCCTTCCCTCCATGTATCTGTCTGCTTGTGCAGAAGAACACTTCTGAATGCCAACACCAGCCTTATCACCAGTCAATTATTAATCTAAGTAAACACTCTTCTAGTTGTAATTATTTATGTGCTTAGCATACACTCTTATCCAGGGTCGCAACACAGCTTATATTACACACATGGTATTATCCATTTTTATGCCTGGATATTTACCAAAGCAATGCAGGATAGGTAGCTTCCCTAAGAGTGCGAGAGCAGTGATCCTTTTAGGCTTTGAATATTGATTGGGATTAAAATTAGGGTATTTTTCACAGCCGTTGTTTTGTCACTTCCTTCGTTTCGCGTGCGCAATTTTTTCTTGCTCTGCAAATTCTCAGCGTCGACCCGAAGAGAGGGAGATCAGCTAGCAACAAGAGCCTGCGCTGTCAATATGCCATCGACTTTCTCCAGATATATCAAAGGTCGTGCCTCATTTGCTTAATATCATGGTGAGAGAGTTCTATTGACTTTCCTTTTCGCTCATCTGCTGAAATGATGAAAACAACTCTTTTTTCTGGCATCCCCTGACCTCGGTTCATGCGTGTATGTGAGGGCGCATGTATGCGTTGGCCTTTAGGTCTCTTTACGCCTGGGTGTGCATGTCGTTCACGCTGATGGGTACACAGACGGAAGAACAGCACCTGCTATAAGGCCATTGACCTTCAGCAGGTAACAGTTCATTCTGAACAAAATGGTACCCAAAAAGCTTAACCTTTACTATGTCCCGGAGTTTAGTGATGCATTCTGGGATACGCGGTGCTCCTGTCTCCAGCAGGACAAGACAGAAATTTGTAAAGGGTAGATGAATTGTCATCATGATTCCAACTCTTTGTTCCTCAAAATGATGTTGAGAGTTTAATAGTAAGTTGTTGTTTTTTCCAGAACAACTTCCTGATAAATTATATCCTTACCCTTTCTTCTTTCTGTTTTTATGCTTTTAAGTGACGTACAACAAGAGCACTACATTAACAATTATTATTATTTAGTTTCAAGAACCCATGATTCTGTTTTTATTATATTCATATTCTATTAATTTATTCTCATATAATATTCATATTTTACCGATGGATTTTTGTTGTCAAAGGCAGCCTGACAAAGACAGAGAAACACTGAGAGTGAGAGAGAGAGAGAGTGGAGGTAACAATTAGCCTCAAAGTCGGAATGATTGACTACTCACACTACTGTTACAGGCCACTGTACTTGCACCTCAAATGGACTTGGTCAAATTAATCACATCCATCTCAATGCATGTGTCAAGTCTATCACAGTGAGACGGTGAGATGAGCTGGTCTGTCTCATTATCTCGCTGATTGGTATCATCACATGCCATAAGATGTCTAAGTCCCATCATTAACCGCATCGGACTGGAGACAAGCAATCCAAGTCAACATCCTAGCAGCAAGGCCTATCAAGACAATCCCAATTATGCACAAAACAACATTTTGGCAGACAGTCATCAGACATATTTGTCTTGGTTGTGAATCAGTCATAATTAGAATAGAAGAGAAACATTGTTATATTGGTTTATACAGTCCTGTTCTCACAGTGACCGTTTGCATGAACCTAAACCTGAACACGTGTACAGTGAAACTTTTTTTTAAAAATCTACTTACTTATTAGTTACACCATTAATAACAAAGGTCAGGTCAATTAAACAATTGGACAGGGACTGCACACTATTAAGCTTGCGTAACACCATCATAAGGAAGACAAAACATCTATTATAAACAGTGAGTATTGCAGTATTACAGCACACAGCAAATCTCATAATGCTATCCTAATATTTACACAATTTTTTTTTACAAAAACTGCCTCAAGATATTAGTGTTCAGTATGACAAGTACTGTATAATATGTTGCCATGACTGGCTTGTATGCCATGTTTATCACAGCATTGTATGGGCATTAGTTTGTATAGCCCAAGGAGTGTTAAAATACTACTACTAATACTACTAGTACTACTACAACTAATAATAATAATAATAATAATAATATCTCCAGGCCTTATTGGGATAAATACCTGCAAGATATTTATCTTACTTAACCAGGATAATGGACTGCTAAATTCTGCTGACAACACTTGTGGTGTGAGCCATTTGTGTCACCATAAGGCCTTTTCTTTCTGAAAAGACATTCCTTGTGGAAAAAAAAAACCTTTCAGAACCAACCCCTACTTTAAAGCTTCAACTATTCAAAACCACGACCGGGTGTTCTCGTAAATCCAAAGATCAGATGTAATTCCTTTGATGCGCCTTTTCTTATTTAAATCCAATCATCGTTTAGGGCAATTTGGAGTGTAAAAAAAGGATAATAATGAGAATTCAGGGGGAACAAAGGTGGGAGTGAACGTGTACTGACCGCTTTTGTTCTGTTTGTGAAGTGGCAGGGTAATGGAGAGGAAGACGAGAGAAAAAGACAGAGGGAGAGGTGGGGAAAGCCATATTCTGCGCTCTGGTTATCTTTCAGGCTCTGCGGGATAATCACAGTGTGGGGACGAACGGAACGGGGAGTGTCAGAAGCCCTGCTCTTAAAATCAAGGTCAAAATAGCATCCAGGGAGGGCCAATAATCTGCTTTGAAACACCTGGTAGTGCAGGAAACGTTGATGCATCTCTCTCTCCCTCTCTGTCTCCCCCCACCCGCCCCCCCAGTTCTGTTATAAATGCATACACAGTAAATGGCACAGATTAAACATTTTGCCATTATTGTTAGCTATTTATTAGCTTGGTACAGTAAATTGCTTTCAAAATCTGACCTACAGTATTCTACATTTATTCAGTGGGAGAGATACTGCTGAAGCAGGCAGGTTATCTTCCTCACTTAAGGGTACAATAGCAGCGACTCACTCAGGATTCGACGTCCTGTTTCCATACCACTGTGCAAACACTGCTGCCCATAAGCAAAATATTTCATTTCTGTTGCAGTGTTTCACATGAGATAAGTACAGTTCATTTTCCCATGTTTTTCCAGCCACGTATGCCAAATATAAGCAAGTCTAATCCCTGTCTTTGCATGTTAATATTATGTGCAAGCATACAAATTGGCTTGATTGTCACCGCCAAGGTTGTTCTTTGCCTTACAGAAAAAGTAAAGTCTGGAACACGTTGAACTCTCCTCTCGTGGTCAGACATTATTCCAATTTAGGTTGCAAAAACCCCTGATAACTGAAGATAAGATGCCTGCCTCTTGCAAGTTTGCTTCTGTGGTCCATTGCTGTAGTTCTGAAGAATGAGATGGCAGAACAGTGTTTTGGCGATGGACGGCCACTGACTGCAAGTACAGCCAGTCCAGGGAAACTTAAGTCGGACTTGTTTTTTCAATACACTTTAATCAATGGAATTTAGATTGTTTTAAAGTAGGTTTCACGGCAGTTCACCCGACCTTACACAAAAGAAAGTCAAACAATACAGTAGTCTGTTTTTTTAATTTAATTTAATTTTTTATTATTTAACAGATTTTTCAAACATTATGTATCAGCTACATTTGTGTATTTCGGTTTCATTTTAAAATGCTTTTATCTTTTGTCAAAAGCTGTGACCCAACAAAACAATTAAATGTATACTTCTCTCGTGTATTGTAATACCCCATTGAAGCTGTGTACTGTTGCTAGCTCTCAGCTCACCTTCTGAATAGCTAGGAACTGAACGCCCAGGCCGTAGTGATGGATTATATAGCCATGAAGGAGTATGTATGCAGTAAATAATAAAGGTCCCAAGATGGAGCCCTGAGGGACATGCTGGGTAACTGGGGCAACATCAGATGTACACTTGCCAAGGATGACAAATAGTTTCAGGCCAGACAGACTCAGGCCTTGAGCAAAAAGGGGAAGTGCCAGCGATGCCTACATGATCCCCCTCCATTTTCTTCTGTAAAAAAGCAACATGATTAACACTATCCGGTGTAGTGTTTGGGTCTGGTGGAAGATCGACGATTTGAACAGACCCTGTGTCCAAAGTCAAGAGCAGATCATCAACTATCTTCTCTGGGGCTGTTCCAGCACTGTGTGCAGCTGTTAAATCTGACTGGAATAGCTCCAGCAGATCATTACATCAGTAGGAGGCAGCCTGCAGCAGCCGTTCACAGCTCAAGATGCAGCTTTTAGCATGATAGGATAAGAATATTGGACCGGTGCTGAAAAAAAAAAAACACTTCCAGCTGGAAAAGCCATTCAATGAAAGGTGAAGTTGTATTATTGGGGTGGTCTTAAATTTGTCATTCACATGTACTGTTTTCATAACTGACAACTGTTTAAACCAATCATGTAAACAGCCTTGCTTTACCATTATTTGTATGCTGTTCTTTATGCCTTATGTGTACTCCCTGGACCATGCTGGTCATTTAGGGAATTGTGAAATTAACATTAATTCAACTTAACTTACATTCACAATTAAACACAAGTGTTCATTTTTATAATACAAAAACTGTTTCATACATTTTGGTGACTGCTGAACTCACCTAACTGTGTTTGTGAAGAAGAAAAAAAGATGAACCTTTACATTACTTTGGTTGCAAAAGTTTACAAAACAACTGCCATGGTCCTGTTTTCCTGTCTGTGTTTCCCCTGTTGGGCCGCCAGATGGCGGCACTTCTGTTTTGTGTCCTGCTCCCCCCGTTAATTGTATGATTGTTTCATTGTCTTGTTATCCCATCATTGTTCCCACCTGTCTTATCCCCTCCTTCTGGTTTGATTGTTTTTTGAGTTCACCTGTGTCTTGTTACCCCTGTCTATTTAAGTTCTCTGTTCCCTTGACTCGGGTGCTGGTTCCTTGTGTTTGTCTCCTGACTTTCATGTACCTGCCTTCTTGTGTTTGTTCCTGAAATCTGTTTGAAAACCGTATGTACCTGCCTGTGTTTGTTACCTGACGTACATGTACCTGCCTGCTTGTGTTTGTTCCCAACTTGCGTATGTTTTAGACCCTTTGTACCTGCCTGTGTTTGTGACCTGTTTGTGTTTGTTCCACTTACTTGTACTCTGTCCTGCCTGTGTTTTTGAGTTCCTGTTGTTTCATTAGATATTGTTTGTGTTTGTTCCCGACATCTGTTTGTTTCACCATATCTACCTGCCTGTGTTTTGTTTGACCTTTCCTTGTGCTCTGCCTTCCCGTGTTCTGCCCTGTCCGTGTTCTGCCCTGCCCGTGTTTGTGAGTTCGACTTGTTTTCTGTTTTATTTCGATATTTTTTGAGTTTGTTTTGGCCTTCGTGCCCTTGTCTGTTCCCTGGTTGTTTGCCCTTTTTGTTAGTAAAATCTTTGTTAATTTTCCCTTTTGAGTTCGTGTTTTTTTTTTTTTTTTCCCCTCTGCGTTTGGGTCCCCTCTACCCGTACCGTGACAACAACAAATGTTGCTTGAATCCATGCTATTTTAGATTAGTCAGATTGAGTTTATCTCCAGTTCATCATAATTTTCCCTGTACAACTGCAAAAAAAAAAAAACCAATGACAAGACATACGTCACTACATTGTCCTCGTGTCACTTTGCATTTGTTACTTTGGAGTTTTTATGTACGCTAATTTACAGTAATGGCAGTAAAAATCCAGGCGTTAACTGTAGATATAGGTATTCGTTAGTGGGGCTGCCTAACTGATCTACTAAAGGTGGATCCATCTTGAATGCAGCGGTTAGCGTGGCCACCTCTCACCCGGGAGACTTGAGTTCAAGGTCCTCACCAGATCATCACCACATTGGTATTAAGGTACATTCACCTTTAGTGCAGTGGATTGTGCGGCAACCTCTAACCCGGGTCCGATCCTTGGTTGTTACGTAGGGTATACACTACAGTTCTCTTTTTCAATTACAGTACTATGCTATGTTTGTATTTACAGTAAAATAATGGATATTTCATTTCACATTACAGTAATAACACTGTAAAGTAAGTTTCTAACAAGTTGCTATATTGAAACTACAACAACGGTCACATTTCTGGCAACCGCCACTCAAGTTTTCATACTAGCCCGCCTGCACATGACAGCCATTGTAGTTTCAATACAGCAACTTGTTAGCAACTAACTCTCTAAAAGCACGTAACAGCTTCAAAATCCATGGTTGAGAAATAAATGGGTGCAATTCATCTCGTAGAACAAAACATGAAACTCTCTTAGGCTTACGTTAACCTTACGTTTCAGCAGAAAATGAAATGAAATGAAATCCCTATGGAAAAAAATCATTGGAAACCTGACAAGGGAACCCATGGCTCAAAAATGCGAACTTACGTTCGGGTTTTAGGACTACAAACTGTAACACTCTCTTAAAGGGGGATTGGTGGAAGTGAGTTAAAGTACATTTTGACAGTGGTATCTGGAAGTATTGTTTCCACATGGAGAGCTATTAATGCCACTCTTGACACTCTGTAGACAGTAGGAAAACTGCAGAATGTAGATGAGCTGAAATGTCTGTTCTCATCATCAAACATAGTTTTGTTTGATGTTGTCAGCTGAAAGGTCACGCATGCTGGCGAAATGCTGACTGGTTGAAGTACCGATGCTGACAGATCATCTGACTTGAGCTTCAAGCTGACTTGAAATGAGTCTCGATTTCTTCAGTCTGGCTGATAGTTTTCCCTGTCACTTGCAACCCTGCCACAGAACATATTGGTGGGTTACTGTTCTTATGTTTCTTATCACGTTTCACCACTGGATTACATGTCAGGAAAAACTATGGTGGCAAAGTCTCTTCTTTTCCCAACATCCGCAACATGGATTTGGTTCTGTATGGTATGTTTGTGATAAGGACATTGTCAAGTAGCTGAGTGTGAATGGGGAAGTCCCTTTTTACATTTGAGAGACATATCATCTCCGGCGTGAATTAAATCTCACACCTCATGATTGGAAACCGCCACAATCAAAATTTGCACCAAAAAAACTAATTGCAAAAGTTTTATTTTTTTCTTCTGTTCACAAAGGCATGTTTAGTCTGTCAAAATTAAATCTAGTGCTAGCAGACAGAAACTGAAGACTGATTGAAAACTTGTAGATCAGCTGTCATACCGTGACCGGTAAGTCTTCAATAACAGTTGGCTGGCCAGGTGGTTGCTGTATATTGGTGGTGATTGAACTGGCTTTTCTCTCTTCACTTTAGATCACAATGAGACTGTGAAACACATTGGAATGAAATCTATTATTATGATTATAAGCCTCTCATAACCTCTCAGTCAATCCTTGTGTATCATAAAATGCAGAGTGTCATACATCAGGCAGAGAATGTCAATTGAGCCCCCCATGTTAGCATGACCTTGCAGGCTTGATGGAAGCTTTGAGGTGCCAGTCTGCCAGGATGCCAGGAGCCAGATGTCCACGGCGTTCCATGGGAGAGTTAGGGAGTCCCAGTCCTCCACCAGCCGCCCGTCACGCTGAGTCAGACTTCTCCGCTGCTGCCATATTGGCTTTTCCCCCACATTCATAATCAGGACCAACGTCCTGGGCCTGTAGACGTATCGCACTTCTGGGATTGATCTGGCATTCGACAGAGGGGGCTGCTGTCCACCTGCCGGCCCTGGAAAGGGGCTATGGATCCAGCTGCAACCACAGAAATGAAATAAAAAACACGTAAAACAAGAGACACAACAATGCGTGGCATTAGAAACACTGAAAATTAAGAGGTAGTGTATTGATTAATTTAAAATCAGAATTATTAAACACTTTGTAAATGGGAAAGTAAATTGTAATATCATAATATGGTAATATAATGGCTTTTGGTGAGGGCCTACATTGCCTACTACTGGTTCGTTGAAATCACTCTGTAACATCGTCAATTGTTAGACATTTGGGAGTCACCCATTACCCTTTAACGGAAATGTATTTCATCACGTGGAAATGTTCATGTAATTTGTAAATTCAATAATTTCTGCCAATGTAGGCTTGAAAGATTACACAGATTCTAGATTACAGGGAATGCTGTTGAGGTTCTACACCTCTGCAAATGAGATGTGTGGCTCTATAATATACCACATGGGGATTTTTCTCCAGCGCATGGGACTGTCAGCAACCTGTCCTGCTCGGGCCTTGTTACAGACAGTTTCACTTTCCAATACTTCTACTGACTGCAGCCACGTGCATGTTTCCATTGTGCAGGTTGCGTCTTGGAGACCTCTTGTCCATTAACCTCCCCTTTGGCAGGAAATTGAGTTTCGGACCGGAGTGGATTTTTTTCCCAGTAGAAAGCGATGAGAAAAATCCGGGGGTGTTCATCGAACAAGCGCGGTGACGGAAAGTCTAATCAACCCTTTTGCAAATAATCAAGGTGCTAAATGATGGCCATATCCCTGTGGATCTGTACTGTGTCATAGAACACCCTGGAGAAAGCCTAATCTATAGTGGCGGTCAATAAGGGACTGAAATATCTCTCCCACTGAGCACCTTAGTGTCACTTTTTTAAGTCTAAGGAATAGAGACTGTCAGCTCAAGGAGCCTATTTCTCAACAAGATGCAGTGACACCAGCAGTATTTTATTGCAACTGGAAAGGCAAGAGTAGACACAGTCAAGGACTTGGGTAGAATAAAAAAAAAGAACAAGTTAGCTCCATATTCAGTCAAAACCGCCAAGTCGTTTTCAAGTAAAGTGCCATTTAATCAAACAAACAACAAAACCGTCCCAGATTAATATACCACCGCATGACAACCACAGCTTCAATAAAACCGCGTCTTCAATAAAAGGGCTATTCAATCTCACATCATAATAGCACCGTATAACAATGAAGACACCCTTGAATTTTATCAAAGCCCACATCTTAATGGTAAATGTGGGAGAGTAAATGAGAGTAAGCTACGATTGGACTGTGCCCCATCCATGCATGATTTCCACTGCCCAATTAAATACATTTAAATTAAACATTCAACATGCGACATTACACCTTGCAATTAGGACAAGCTCTGTGCATATTTAAGTGTACGGTCGCGATGAAAATCTGAATACACGTACAACGTTCATGCTAACAAACGACACAATGTATATGTACACTTTTTCTTGCCATATTCTCACATAAATTATTTGTTTTATGAGCAAGGGGTGGATTATAATGGATGTAGCAAGCCCACTGAAAGATGAAAAGACAGAACCAGAACCATGGCGACCGCGCTTGACATGATGCAGCAGTACCGGGCCGGGCTCGGGCGCGGAAACGCCAGAGCTTCGACTGCTCCAGTCACCGGGCATTATTCATTTTTATGGCTCTGCGGCAGACCGGCCGATCGCAGCGGCTATTAGCCCCTTAGATCAATGTGTTTTTTGTCTCGTAAAGACGGGCTGGATATTAGAAAGCGGAGTTATCGGGGCTCCCCAGCACGCCCGGGGAAAGTTGATTTGTAACGCCCGATTACATCTCCTTATTCCTCAAGCCCCCTCCCGAAACACACACGCGCGCGCGCACACGCACACGCACGCACGTGTGCACGCACAGCCATCCCCTCTTGAGTGAATCACAGGGCCACCAAGAGATGGGCTGACTACAGAGACAGAGTGCGGTGGGGTAAAGACAACAAGGAAATACAGTTCCCTACACCAGAGGGAATGCATTGTCCTGACCCCCCCCCACCCCCACCCCAACAGACATCCCCTGACAGCTGGGAGGAGTACATAAATTCTCAGTTTCATCCCCCCCTTATCTCCTGGCATTACACCCATTTATCAGTCTGTAAACAAAACCTGTCACCCCCCCCCATACACACACACACACACACACACACACACGCACCTCCCCCCCTTCCTTAAACTCACCATCAGATCCAGTTAAATCAGAGCAGCCTGAAGGTCAGAGAACACTCATTAAAAGACTGTAACATGGCTAATTGAAGCTATTACTTGATGAAATGAAAGGACGTTGTTTTCTTTGTTGTTTTTTTTTTTGTTTTTCTTTTCAGGATGACAAAGAAAGAAGGGTCAGAAAGGGCTTCATTATGCCATTATCAGGGTAAACAGGAAAAGTGAGACTCTGTATCGAGGCATGAACAGGACACGGCCCCCGATGCAGTATTTATGCCAGAACGCGACCTTCATTTGTGGCGATACCTTCCAACACAATTGCTATTACAGTCAAGCCAAATGAAGCCTTTGTAAAGAAAATGCTTTACAAGGCTAAAATAATGCTGTGGAGATGGGAACATATAAAGTTCTTTAGGAGTGTGTATTGTTGTTTTGTGTGGACTTTTCTTAACCTGGCAACCCGGGCCACCTCAATAACACATGTATTAACAATTATTAATGGCGGAACAATCCAGTGTTATTACGGTACCTCAAGATAAGAAAGCAAATTAGTTTTCATAGAACTGTTTAAATGTGCATACACATGCTGACCCAGGCACAGACACTCACACAATATATAGGCTATATACTGTACTTATACAATTTATGCTGACTATACACCTCCCATTTCAATTACATTTCATCTGCATGCTTGATTATCCTGTACTGTATGTTTATCTGGTAACAGTGACAAATATAGGTTTGTACACCAATAAGATGAAGGTGCTTATGTAAGCACAACTGCCGTGTGCATAGATATGCCGTCTAGTTGGGTTGCAACCCAGTAAAAGGTTCAGTAAATCATCTCCCTCCCGTTCCCCCCTGAAAAAAAGATCACAAATCTTGGACACCCACCCCCCACGCAACCCCCGACTGAACAAAAACCTCATGAATCTCACTGCTTTATTGGGCCGGCCTCTCTTTGGGTGACACGGACTAACTCCGTTACCATATGTGAGAGCTTTCCAGTATCCAAGCTCCCGCTTCCCCCTAAACTAAATAATGTTTGACTTTTTTGGCTTTGGAAACTTTTAATAGAGTTCATTCAGCAATCAACCCCAGAGGAGAGCAGAGGCGAACTCTGACTTTGAAGTATCGATCCTCTCACATGTTTGCCGGCTGAGGTCACCACACTCCTTTTGCTCACCCTCCCAAAGGTCAATAATGTCAATACTGTAAATGAGGTAATTTTGCTGGGGGAAAAAAATAAACATCCGCAGGAGCCCGGTTCCAATTTTCCCAAACTTTACATGCGTGCCGGACAATTGCGGCCAGGCGTCAAGCTGTCATGCTCAGGTGGCAGGAAGAGAAGATTACACTCGGAGCCAGCCAATTAGATTTATTAAAATGTGGGGCTGGCCAGAGAATAAACAAGCGGCCCGCTGTCAGGTCCGGTTGTAAATCGTGGGCTCGTCGACAGAGGATTAGTGCCGCTTAACCCTTTCTTTCCCGGTGAACAAACAGCTACTGGACACTGGAAACCAGCGTCTTTGAAGGAGCCATTGCGTTTCTCACTGTTGCATCCATTTCATATGAAAACAGGAGTACCCTTACAGCTTGATTGTTACCCTGTTCCTTTTTAAATTTGACATTATCTTCACATTTCACTGCTCACTGGACAGTAGTCTTGCATATGAAGTTTGAAGGGAGTATGTGTGATAGGCTTTCTTTCATTTAGCAGCTGTTGAAATTGTTGTGTGGTCCACTCTACAGTGCTGACTCTGCGGTTATGTAGATATTGAAGTATGGGCGAGAATGAGCACGGGACCTCTGACCCAATCAATGAAAAGCCAGCAGCTTATGAAAAGTACACAAAGAGACACTTCAAACGGTACGGTTCGAAAGTCCGGTCAAATTTCACATTGAGTAGAGCCAATACCTGTGTAATTAGGTGTGCCTCAAGGGTAGCACGTTGCTTTACTACTTTTAGTGGTGAATGTTATGACAGTTTTATGTAATTTCACCGAAGCTGACATCATCTGTTATGCCATCTTGGGACAACTGTTATGTCATGTGTATGACAGTGTTATGTCAGCTTTATGTCGGTAGGTTCAATTAAAGTGTTACTTCAACTATTGGGTCTGTCCACATTGCTACTTGCACCGTACTTACAACTGTATCTGTACTGTACTCATAAATACATCTGTGGCTGCATTCTCTGCTGCAGTCAACACTGACAGTCACAAGTCTTGCTGTTGACTTTTCCCCCACATGATATTCAAACTTCAGCATTTGTATGTTAAAAGTAAAGTCACTTTATAGAATAATAACTATTATGTACAGTACTGTGGAGAAGTCAGAGACCGCCCTTTGATTTATTCAGTTTCCCACTCAATTCAGCCACTGACTGCAATTTTTTTCAGTGTCAGACAATAATGTAGGAAACATACATTGAACTTAAAAGAAAAAAGAAAAGCCTCTACTACTACACATTATATAAAATCTCAATACTTTCTTTTCTGCACCCTACTACCTCTTTTAGTGTTCTATCCTTCCTGTCAACACACAAAACAGAAGTCACAGCTGTGTACTCCCAACAAAAGTTGTAACCAAAATTGTCAATGAAGTTATGTTAGAACCCTTTGCCTTCAAATGTGACTCTAACATTCAAACTACCTGAGCTGCTTTGCAGATTTCATCATCATGTGCATTCAAAATGCCTAAGGGAGATATTTCTTATGATATGATAATTCAACAGCATAAGAAAGGTGAAGGTCAAAGGAAAATAAGTGAAAAAATAGTAGTTTCCAAAAGAGTTCAAAAGACTGTTGCAAGATACAAAGAAAATGATACTAACAACCGTGGAAGAAATGTTAGACAACCGAAATTATCATGACAAAGAAAGCAATTATATTTTATCTTTGAGACATAAAAAATGAAGCTCAACTCTTGCTTCAGGTCTGAAGAAATCCAGAAGGTGTTTCTGTCAATCCATCCACAGTGAGAAGACAACTCAATGCTATTGGTCAGATAGTATGAGTAACTGTCAATAAGCCACTACTGAGGAAAGTAAATTTGGAAAAGAGAAGAAACTTTGCATGTGTAAATGAAAACCGAACACCTGAGATGAAGAAAAAGGTTTTATGGACTGATGAGTCTAAATTTGAGATTTTCAGAAGAATGAGAAGGCTATTGTGTTTGCCACCAAAGCCATGAAGACTCCGGGAACCATGTCCTACAACCATCAGTCATGCATTATGGAGGATCTGTGCAAGTTTGCGGTTATGTAACAACATCTGGAGTCAGTGACTTGGTTTCGATCAAAGTTATCATGAATGCTGATAAACACAAGCAAATCATAACATATCAGGCAATACCTTCTGGACAATGTTTGATCGGGAGCAAATTCAGTCTACAGCAGGATAATGGCCCCAAGCACACTGCTAAGCAGATCAAGCTGCTGTTGCCAGAACAATGGACTGGCCACCCCAGACTCCAGACCTCATTGAATGTGTGTGGGATTACTTGGATCGAGAGAAGCATAAAATGCAACCAACTACTAAAACTGAACTTCGGATTTGTGTTTAAAAAATTTCCCTGTAGATTGTTTTTAAAAACTCGAAGCAGGTCTCCCGACAAGAATGGAAGCTGTAATAAAGGCAAAGAACGGACACACTAAATACTGAAAGAATTGATATAGTACATAGTTGTGGGCGTTTTTGTATGATTTTATGTTAATATATGATTTCAGACACTGAAAAATAAGTTTTTTTCCACTGGAAATTGAAGAAAGAATGGTCTGACTTTTGCACTTTTACTGTATAACAATTGTTCCCTAGTTACACTGTAACTATCTCTGTAGTTACAGTGTATTTAAAGTTGAAAATGGAGCTGAAACTACAGGAAAGTGCCTGATGGATACATCCAGTGTTCATATATCCATCAGGTACTGATGACATGGTGTGTATCCTGCTAAAATATTACCCTGGGGTTCAATCCTGAATCTTTCAATGTCTACCGTATATATAGACATGTATATGTCACCCCAATTAGACACTCGTCTGACATGATAATTGTGAAGTCTTTTTCCGGAGAACAGCCTGAAGCTGCCGACTGACACATCGGCACCACGCAGCGCTCTGAGTTTACTTTATATCAGTAGCCCAGTTCTGGGCTCCCTAGCGGCTCGCCCGGTGAAGACACTCACGATGAGCACAGGCTGAGGCAAAAAAAGAGTTCCACCGCAGAGCCGGAGAACCGCGTCTTTCGGCTCGTGTTCGTGGACCACTATCTGTGCGGTCGCAGGAACCTGGTTCACTTCTGTTTTTCTCACAGAACATCTGCAAAACCCTGTCAGCCTGCAAATTTGGAAAAGGGGTAGAGAGACCATGGACAGGAGAGTTGCGCTCAGCTGAAATGCAGACGGTTTTCCTGGGTGGTGGGGGGGAAGGGGGCGGGGGGGGTCGCTCAGACACAGCTCAGCAAGTAGACCTCTGACACCACCTGGGAAATAAACATCTGAAACACACGGGCATAAGGAGGGGGGGGGGGTGGATTTTATTGAAGACTTAATCAAGGGGAGGGTTTTTTTTTACTTTTTTCGAGCCGGGCACAATTTAGATTTGGATTGGATTCTGTCTGACACAGGGGTTATCAATGTTCCTCACATGAGGGAATAAAATTGGATGTTTGTTGTCCACATTCCCAGTCAGATCCATCTCTGGCGGGGCAGCCCGCACTTGCCCTAGCATGCTAGTACTAAGGGACAACGATTGGGCCTTCCAAGAAAAGTGAGGAAGTACACAGATATGCTACGACATGTAGTTTATCTGTGTGCTAGCCCCATCGTGTTAGTGTGTTCAATGAAGGAAATCATTATATCAATCAATAAAATCAATCAATAGAGTCATGTGATATTAGACGAAAACATATGACATATCGCTCTTAGCAAGAGATCACTGAATGCTTCAAAGGTCGCATTTTAAGAAAACATTCCAAGTAACTAAATTGAGTAGTAGTAATGTGAGAAGATTGTTAGAATAAGAAATGCATGAAACAAATTTCAGTTACAATGAAACTTTAAAAGCAAGAGTTTATGAACAGTTTACCATGTAAAGTAGGGTTTCAAACTCCATGCCTGGAGGGTCACAGTGTCTGCAAAGCTGGGCAAAGCATACCAAGAAACAGTTTGGCCACGGACAGGTAAGCCAGCTCTGTGCACGTCAAAAATTATTATATTACTAAGTTTATATGTTCATAGATGTCAAAAGGCACTCCCAATAACACACATACATGTTCCATCATAGAAATAGTTGGTTTGGAATGCTTATTGGGTATGAATGAATTCAGAATGCACAAATGCGCAGTGAGCATGCTAGCACAGTCACATAGACATCAAAAGACGGAAAAACAGAATGAATTATGGACTTACAAACAACAAAATCAATACACAGAGCACATATTACATGCTTTACATATGAATTCCCCCCCTCCAAAGGGGTGCGTGTCTTCATAAACATGTCCGATGTAAGAAACAAGACGCACCTGTGCTGATTATCAATCACCCTCAGCAGTGCGTTCTTGTAGATGAGGCTGGGGCGGCCTCAGGATTCAGTCCTGGGGGGTGCCAATACACCAAGAAAAATATTCCCACTCAGGAGTCCCTAATCTGATTATTTCCCAACGCAAGTGAAAGGAAGAGTAATCGGATAATTAACTTCTGTGGAGAACAGGTCCAGATATATCAGCTCGAAGGCTTTTGCAAATGTACCGGTAGGATTTATCGATACAGCACTGATACCGCCCAGTGGGCACTCTGCTCTTTGTTACCGTATGACAGTCAGAGCACGGCAAAACTATGGTTAACTGCTAACGGTCTAAAACAACACATTTATGAACTACGCGCACAACTTTGTTCAAAGCATTTCAAAGTAAAGTGCCTAAAATATGGACCAAACATGCTTGAAACAAAATGAACTTCATCATTTAACGGGTCTGATGAGCTTCCACCCCACGTTTTTCAAGTTGCCCAGGGGAAGACATTATGTATTGGTCATGGCCTCGGCTGCGCAATCTATAAATTGATTCCATAAATGGAAATGAGATAAAGGAATGGGTAACTTGAAATCAGAAAGCAGTGTGAAAGAGTAAATACAAGTATAGTTTTCATTGATTTTGAGAATTTGAGAATTGTGCCACATGGCACGTTTGTTTTATTAGGGCCTGGTGTGGCTTGCTATTGTGCTAGCAAGAAAAAGGTAGCACGCATTGGAATTTTAGCCCTTTTTCTTGGGTTGACTTGTCATTACATTGGTACGTGCACAGATAAAAACAAGAAAGAATGTTCTGGAAAAGGCCATGGACGATTCATAAAATTTGTCTTAATGCAAATAATATTGGTTGCAAAATATGTCATTTTAATATGATCTGTTAACATCTGAACAACTGTTGAGAGAACATCTTTTGGTTTTTCATTAGCTTAAAGTAAGCACTGGAAAAACCTGCTGCTGATTAACGTGCAATGTTCAGTTTGGCAAAAGAAACATTTGGAGTTTGCTTTGAAGTGGACAAAGCTGTGAATATTGCGTCAAAGGCTTCCTCGTTTGATATCAGGAGCTTTTTTTTCAGACCTCGATTTTTTAATGAGCGCAAAGATTTTAATTTCATTTATGATCCAGCCAACATATCCCCATGCCAAATACAATTCCAATGAGTCTTTTATGGAAAAGCCAGGATATTAAATATTGTTGGAATGTGGTAGCGAGTGCAAGAGCCAGGTGTATATCTCCCTATAATTAGGCCTGAATTGAGTTAAACCTGAGTATAAAAAAATAGTGTCACGGTAGGTTAATGTTTTTTTGCCGACATCAATATACTCAAGTCAAGCTGCCTGCCAGCCCTGTCTCTGAATTGCGTTAAGTGGTACCAAATGCATCAGTTTATGATCAGGTGTAAATCATTGCCTTTCAATTTATCCTCTGACATCAAAGGCGTTTTTTGGAGCACGTCGATCCTCGCAGTGGCGTCCAAATAAGAGACACATTTTCTTCCCGAGTGCATGTGTTCACGAGGACGTGGCTCCAAGCCGCCTAATGAATTTGAAGGGGTCACCATGCGTCATGCTTTGGATCACCTTGAGATGTCCAAACACCGAGCCGCGTTACACAGCTCACCTGCTTTCGGTCCCGAGGAACAGGTGGAGAGTTCAGCCGGTCTGTTTTCTTGTTTTTAAAATCGGCCTGGTAACACTTTAGAATACCGTTACATGAATTAACACAAACTTGCTTTAATTTACAGGAACAAATCACTTGCTAATGTATTTACAAACCATTAGCAACGATAATGTGCATTATGTAAACCATAAATGTGAATTAGTTAGACCCTCACAGCTCAAAACAGCAGGGGAAAATAAGATGATCAGCTCATTAATTTCTGCATTATCGAAACATTAAAGCAATCAAAATATGTTCCTGTGCATTATAATCATTATATACAGGATTAAAATGGCTTCCTTAATGAAGATTACTTTAGTTTATACAAATGGAAGTACTTTTTTAATGATTTGTTTATGTCAATGTTCATGTTAATTAAGAAAAATGGCCTGTATTTTTCTGCCTTACAAAGGTGTTTATATTCTAATATTTCTTTTTTGTTTGTTAGCCCACTGCTAAAACCTTGCATAACATTGTGGCCCAGCACATTATATACAATACAGCATAACCATTTGGTTCAGCTCAACAACACTACACAAATTATATTTGATTTTTTAATATTTTTCATGTTGACAGCAGGGGACTCATTGTCTCTGCTAGTTTGAACCAGTCAGACATGCCATTTGATGGGGTTTAATAAAGTGTTAATCGTCTGAATAATTACGATGCTGGAGCCAAAGTTGTTTTAATCGGTCTCTGGATGCAATTATTGCCTTCGTTCATGTATTATACATCGATGTTTAATAGCGAGGCCCCCACTAATAATGACAATAATGACAGTGACAATACAATTAAAATGGAGGCTAAGTGGAATTCAATATAGAAAGCAGACTGAAATCATGCAGCAAGTCTGTAACCAAGTCGTGCTATGTCTGTAAAATCAATTTGCATGCTTATTATGCCAGATAATTACTTTAAGGTGGCATTAAAGTCTATGTTATAATCATCGTGTCTTCTTAGAAAAGCCACTTAAACCTGTCTCCCCAACACCCCCACCACCCCCACCACCCCCCCAACTGAGCCATCACCACCATCCTCTACAGATTATGAGATCCGTCAACAAATAAAAACATTTGGAAAAAGAGCTTCCGCTGCAAGCTCTATCCATAGCCTATTGTTGTGGAAGCATTTGCAGTTGTGTACGGTGATGAAGACCACCAACTGTTTCCGTCGGATTCTGCTAGTGACAATGAATACCGTCAGCCCAGTCACGATTATGAGTGACTAACGCATGGGTAGACAAAATGTCTAGTGTCTGTGGCTGCTTACTGCATGAAAAAAAGTAAGTCTTACTATCCTACATGCTCTACAAACATTGTCCATTTTACAATTCTGAGAGAAATGTGGTCTTCCTCAAGTGCAGTGCTGACAAGAACACCTAGTTTAAACACTGAAGTATTACACTCTCTCGACACAGAACTACTCAGCTCACACTCTAATCCAAATTTAGCAAAGTCAGGGATATGTTCACTGCATGCATATCATGTGATTGGAGTTTTCTTTCCGGGTTCCTACAAACATGTTCAAAGAACCAATGGTATCATGGATTCTCTTAAGAAATGGTTTCATGAAGTGCAACAAGATGCAGCCAAGTAATGAAACATACACAAGTTCTGATGCAACAAACAAGAAAAAAAAAACCTGAACATT
Source organism: Anguilla anguilla (assembly GCF_013347855.1). Taxonomy (NCBI): domain Eukaryota; kingdom Metazoa; phylum Chordata; class Actinopteri; order Anguilliformes; family Anguillidae; genus Anguilla; species Anguilla anguilla. Next base: position 29,017,294 of record NC_049201.1, on the reverse strand, counting down.
CATGAAAGAAGCCAAACCCAGGAAGCCTTGTAAAGACAATGACTAACATTCACAGCTGGGATCTCAAGGACCTCAGAATGATCTTTGCTCCCTATATAGTTTGCCAAATACTTTTAAAAGACTGCACTGCAGTGCTATAACAGCAGCCAGAAATACTGAGGATGCAGGTAATTGCCTCTACAGTGAATACACAGCACTAGCAGTAAATTGCTCAATATAAAATTCCCAGAATACTAAAGCTGTAAATCTGACCGCAGCTGTCATTAGTTGTTTAGAAAATGGACAGAACAACTACCCTTTTGGGAAAATACTGGTATTTACCTCGGATCTTTAATGCTAGCCCAATCTGAAAGTGTATCAAGGTGATTGAAAGGCTCTTTCTGGTGATTTGACAGTTTGTCCAGCACCAAGTGTTATTGGCTAAATACATTGAATAAGTGGCCTGATAAATAAAGTTCACACATCTGAATGGGGCTGCCATACAAAAAATGAATATAGTCAGGTGTGTGAGCGAAACAAAAAATTCTATTCAGTATTGGACATCTATAAACATTAACTGGTTTAGTTTGACTGCATGTGCTGGGAAGTTTGATTTACTGCAGGATTCACTTGTGCAGTACTTTAAAAGGGAAGCACACGGTAATGGATCCTGTATGATAAAATTGCAGGGGTGCAGGTAATATTCACTAAAATTAAAAAATCTCCCAAATTCATTAAGTATCTCAGTTTCTCAACTAGAGTTCTGCTGCTTCTCATATGAATGTTCAACGCAATGCTGAAATAAAACTAGTCTGTACAACACCCATTGCCTCTATTGATAGGTACTGCATAGTCCTGTCCAGATTGCTTACACAGACTTCAAACAGACACTCCACACTGCAAAATGTTAATTCGACTTTAACAGAGTTCATATTAGTCCAACAGGAACCATGTGTACACTGTAAGTTAATTTAACAGGCAACATTTTACTGTACACTAACTTGGACATATTTATATTATTATACATTACATCTGCTCCTTTCCAGAGAAGGAGCAGATGTAACGTATGCTTTTTCAGAGCAACAAAAAACCGTCCATCATTGCTGCCACTCAATGGCGAACATGCGCCATGCACTGTTCCCGAGTGCAAGGCAAGGACATCACATACGTTGCTCACCCTAGGTCCTGGCTGGTGTTGCTTTAAGGAAGTCTTCAGCTGCATAGACTAAATCAAAACATCCACAGCAAGTCACCTTGAGAATTGCAAGGTTGATGCCTGCTCACATAAGGCAAACACAAAAACAAGCATGTAGCAGGATCCCGTCATCATTATGCAAAAGGGATATCAAACGTAAGATCTGGAAATGTTCTTGTGGTATTAGATTAATTATCAATAAACTGTGTACAGGTATTAAGTTATTCATGCAATATAGTCTCATAATGCAGTGTGCTATGGTGGAGGAGACAACTCATCATCTGTCCTAATTAAGTGCAAGTGTTTTTTTTACAGTGTACCAAGTCAGTTTTTGTCATGACTGAAATTGCAGACTGTTTGTGGAGAAAACAGTGAACACAAGCACTTAATTGTGAGTCAATGTATGACGGTTTATTGAATCTACCTGTTTCAGCACAGACCCTAAGAAGTACCAATGATTGGTCGAAACATTGGAATTCAATGTTAAGTTGTCAAACCAGGTTTCACTGAGGTGTGCGGTGCGAGACGTGCAGTGCCTCACACGAAAGGAAGAATGATACTCCTGAATGATCAAAAGTGCTAATTCTATTTTTTCCTCTGCATTATTGAAGAGGAAATAAATGAAACATTCATGAGATCATGGGCCGCTTTAATATTCATAGAAATTAACTTTATATTAGTGAAACGTGTCAGATGCACGACAGTGTAGAGGCCAAGTTGTGTTGATTAAATTTCATTGTTTGATTTATTTGGAGTGGGGGGTGGGGAGAATGAGGAAAAACCATGGAAAACTTGGGACACCCATAATATAATTGTGTGTATCTGTATCTATGTACAGTGCAGTATCTATCTATCTATATACGCACACACACATGCACACGCACGCGCGCACACACACCTAAATGAAGTCAGTACTACATCCAAGGCTTAAAATACACACATTTATATCAAGACCATCTTCTGAGCTTCTGAGATAATGACTTGAAAGAAGGAACAAATTGTTATATTATTTATCTGCTTCGCAGACACCATTACCCTGGGTGACTTATACCCCTTTTCCACTAACGCGAACCTAGTTCTGGTGCTGGGCTGGTGCTAGTGCCGGTTAGCAGTTGGTTCAACTTGTGAACCTTCTAAGAACCAGTTTGCTTTTCCACAGGCTAGAGAGCCACGTCATTACGTCACTGTATACGTCTGTATACGTCTCCGCTTTCCCAGCAACATCGTTACCTATTAAAATGTATGTCCTGTAAAAATAAACTGTCTAATTGTAAAAAACCAACTTCATACATATACATGTAGCTGTATTATTACAGCCTTATTTACTATATCAACTTTAAGACAAGCAACACGCTCGGAATTATCTCATGGCGACCCATTAAATCCAATGGCGCAGACGTTGCTTCATAATTTCAAACTGCTTTCCTAACGGCTATTTTGCATCCTGCGACTTTGGTTACAACCGTGAGTATGTACGGATTCCTAGACGTGCTGATAGCGACCAGGCTTTCTCATATTAACCTCAAATACGCAAGACAGGAAACTTAAACAGTATGCCAGCAAATTTATGTCAAGTTCCATTCATTTATATGGGGTGGTCGATACACGTCCCCTTAGCAACCAAAAGCTAGCGCTGGACCACCTCTGATCTATTTGCTGGCACAGAAAAAAATTGCGAAAGTACTGAAAAAATAACCACTGGAGGATAACAAGGACATTTTATCCTACATAACCAGGTACAGGTTGTTACGATATTTCGCCTATTTCGTATAGTTGCAAATAAGTTTACGTTTTCCTGTCTGCTGAAAGAAGGTGGTCAAAAATAGGTGCTCTACCTGGCGGTCACAAAGTTTTAGTTGGTCTTGGTCGGTCACGATAATCCCGCCCCCAGCCCCTGACGTAAGCGGTTCTCGGTTCTAGACCGGCCAAGTGTTGGTGCCGCTTAGGAACCAGTTTTCCTGGCCGAGAGCCGGTTCTTTTGCTGTCGAAAAGCAAATAACTGGTTCGCGATTAGGCACCGGCTCCAAACCAGCCCTCGAAATGCCTTGGTGGAAAAGGGGCATTACATAGCCAACATTTTTACATACCGTCCATTTATACAGCTAGGCACTCAAGGACGCCATTGCCAAGTTCAAGGAAAGGGTGATTGTGTGCCATCTAAGGTTTGGTCCCACAATATTCTAGATACAGTGGAAGTATCTGACCCACCATAGTACTCCTAATTGAGGGTTTATGTTATAATCACTGTTGTACATTTTAATGCCTTTCATTGTAAGACATCAGCTATGAAAATCTGATGATGCTTTTAATCAGGTGCATCCAAACGTAGCTTTTTTGGCTTATGGCTTCAGTGGTAACTTCTCACCCAATGGAGAACACAGTTCAAACCAAAGCAATTTCAAAGCATACAAAAACTTGTACCCAAAACCACCTGATCTTGATTATGCATATTTAGGGAAACTCTACACACAATGCCATGAATTACATTACATTACATTACATTACAGGCATTTAGCAGACGCTCTTATCCAGAGCGACTTACACAACTTTTACTTAGCACTTTACATTGTATCCATTTATACAGCTGGATATATACTGAAGAAATGCAGGTTAAGTACCTTGTTCAAGGGTACAACGGCAGTGTCCTTACCCGGGATTCGAACCTGCGACCTTTCGGTTACAAGCGCAGTTCCTTACCCACTGTGCCACACTCCGAATGAATTTCATTCTCAATCTCTAATCAGATTTTGACTCACCAGATGAGGGGAAACTTTGAGACAGTAATAAATAAGCTAACTGTCAGGTAGAAAATATAACCAGCAGTATTACTGTTCTTGAGGGGCATATTTGAGTAACCCATATAATGTTTAACAAAAAATGCTCTGTGATGCCGTCTCTGTGCACAGGCCAGCATGGTCCTGAAATTGTTCGTTTTTGTCTTTACTCTGTAATTATTAATACTGGAGATGACTTCCTGTCATGCTTTCAATAATAGCCTATCAATATTTTTGTGTATGCAATAAAACAGCGATTCACAGGGCACATAAATGCTTCAACAGCATTAAATTACATTTTGATCGCAAATGATTGATTGAGTGATCAATAAATTGACTGGGTTGTATTTGTTGATGTTTCTATGGTTTTCAACGTGGGTAGCAACCCTCCTATTGGTCTATAGTGTATCCACCCAATAGTGATTTTGATTGGCATGTGGGTCCTAAATCACATTCATGCTTGCCTTGAAAAAAAGGAGTCCCTACAAAATTGAATGCCCCGCCATGCAGACGTGCGCTAATTAAATATGCAGCGCAGATGAAGGCGGAGAGAGAAAAGAAAAAAGACCAAACGCTTGAAAATGGGCCTCTGTGTTTCTGCTCGGTGGCTAATTTTGCTCTGGCTTAGGGGCAACCTTCTTTCATTATTTTCTTGTTAGGCGACGACTCCCTGGTGGACTGGAAGACGGCCCCTCGCTGCTCCTCGAAACAGACACCCGTAGAGGGGCGCGGGCCACCGTCTTACCTGGCCAATAGAACTAATTAACCACGGCTTCCTGTTGCCGACCCCCACCCCCATCCTCCACCACTTCCCATCCCCTGCAGGGCATGCTGGGATGCGTGAAGCATCCTAAAACCGCTTCATATAAAGGGAGAGGGTGTGGAACTAGTGGCACACTTTCTAACGTTAAAAATCTTGCAATAAATGTTTTACAATTAAATAATTAAGGATGCCATATTTATTCAAAACAGTTAATGAACTGTTTTACAGTGTAACAGAGCATCTTTGCAAACGCAGACAGACCAGAATGCCTGATTTTTCCTCTCCAATAATCAATAAACTCACATTTTCTCTTTCTGTGGCTGTGGTCGGCCATGTCAGAGTCACTGAGAGTCGCACCGAATGAGTGCCTGACTCACATTCACATAAGATTTTCAAAACCAGGCCTAGACTAGTAGTTAAAATGGACCTGCTCGATCAGTGAAATGCAATCACTTACTGAAGTGGTGCCGGCAGGATTCTCTCCCAAGGTACGCACCTGTTTGCGGAGTACGAGCCGCACATACCTCGGCAGCCTCAAGGTTTTTATCAAATAAAAAATACAAGTTTCAGACTTGAAAGACACAAAAAATGTAACAGAATTTGAAGGCCCAGACATCTTCATTTAATTGTTAACTCTTCTATTTCGAACAATTTCACATTATCTGACTTATTGGTCAATGGCTTGCCATATACTATGGCTTTCCCGCCTTTGTTCACTTTGTTTTCCCCTGTAGCACTGCAGCATCCAGCTTTTGTGAGCAAACATAGTACAGCATCAGTGAGCAGCACCTACGCAACCCTAGTGGCCCACTACTCAGTTCTTCATCCGATGAAATATTTAAACAAATCTTAATGTGTGCCCTCATACCATAGACCTCTCATGAAAAGCCAATGGACTGACAATCCAGAGCACTATAGCTGGGTAACAGCATGTCAGCTAATCGCTAATGAATGTTTCTTGTCAATTGTTTATATTAGCCTCGCTCGCAAACCATACTGTGATGCCATGTATAATTTAATTCAGTTTGTTGGAAGGCAGCTATGTAGTTAATATCGCATTGAACATAACCTCGTGGTTCTTCTTTAGTCAGTAGTTCCTTAGAACAGTGGATCCCATCCTTGGTCCTGGGGCCCCACTGTATATGCTGGTCTTCTTTTGTTGACATTTGCTTTGTATTTGAATTCTTCATTATCAACCAAATGGTTAGTTTTTGTGGCCATGTGTCCACACTCTCACCAGTTAGGAGTCTATTGATTCACCATTCACCTTAAAACATTTTACCACTATTTTTATGTATTTGTTTGTGATATATCACAATACGCACAATGGCCACATGGTGCTTTTATTCTTCATGGCATGCATAGCTATTTCTAGCATAATGTGGCTTAAACCACAAGAAGAGCAATTAAGAATAATTGACAGCTTGTTAAAATTCAGGTATTGCAATTGTGATTGGGACAAAACCCAGGATGCACAGGGGTGGGGATGTGGGGGTGGGGTTGGGCGCAGAACTGAAGTTGGAACCTTAGAGAGCTTAGAGAGCACATGGCTGCTGCACAGTTCATGCTGATTTAATTCTCACAGCTCACAAACTGTACCCCCCCCCCCCCCCCCAAAAAAAAAAAAAAACTTCATAACTATACACAGGGGTTATGCCCTTGGGCATAGTTCATTAAATGACTGCAGTGTATTTATAAACTGTTCCTACCAGAATGCTATGGCAACAGACTAATGTAAAATAAACTGTGACCTCACCATTATAAGCATGACATGATTTGGGCTCACCATATCCATCACTATTTTTTTTTCTTTGATTTTTTCAGCCGCTGGAGTTACTTCTTTGCCACCTACGCGGTTATAACATCCGGTAGTCCATCTGTGAGGAACTAATGTAGCAGGGACCTCTGCTGACTTCGACCCACCCACCCTACCCCTGGCAAGACAAGACCAATTACTTTCATTCAAGGATGTCATGGCCAAGGCTGAGACTTAAACCTGTAACTATAGGGTCTGACCTATGATTGTGATGAGCCAGAATTTTTTTCTTGCTTTTTTTCAATTCTTGTGCTCTCCACAAATGGAAAAATTCACAAAAACAAAAAATAAATTCAAAGAAATGCAGTATAGATATTACATTTTGGAATATAGTAGACACTCTTACCTAGAGCAACTTAAATAGATAACATTTTTTTTTTACATGCAATCCACTTATACAGCTGGGTATTTTACTGAAGGCATTCAGATTAAATATGTTGCTCAAGGGTGCACCAGCAGCAGCAAAACTGGCAATCCAACCTGCAACCTTTGAGTTACAGACGCAGTCCCTAACCATTATTAGCATTATAGTGCAATGCAGACCTCTTATCCAGAGTGACTTACGATGTAGACCAAATCCCAGACTGATTTTCAGGGTTCGATTCCCATCCAAGCCAGTCACTTAACCTGAATTGTAATTTGGAATGCAAAGATACATAAATCAGTTGTGTGTGTCTTCGAAGTCACCGAAGAAATCTGCCACACTTAAAGTCTGTATACAGATATGCCAGTGAACTGATATGCCTGCATTTTTCAGTTTTATTTAATATACTTTAAAAATATTAAAACAGTGCTCATACACTGCAGACAGTTAAATAATCTGTCCACATTTTTTTTTGCAGTACAATTAAACTAAGCTGTATGTTTTTATGCAAAGAAACGGATAGCATTTCTGTCATTGACAGAGCGTACTCATCAGACTCAGAAATATCATGGTACTGCATTTAGAAATAGTGAAGACCTGAATGAGGTTCAGTTCCTGAGGGGGGGAAAAAAACAGAACAAACACGATGCTATCGTGAAACATTCATTAATATTTATGTTTTTTATTTCGCTTCACAACTTAATCACCGAAGGCAATTCTCATCGCGTATAGAAAATGGTTTATCGATAAACAGAGCTCGCACCAACTCCCAAGGCAACCTTAAGCTCCGCGCCGAGCCGATATAGCTACGGGGCTCTCTGTTTATGTGTTGTGTCTGCTGTCTGCTTTCCTAAGCCGTTATTAAAAGGGTCGTTAATTGCACCTAATTGAAAACAAACATAAATCTACAGGATGCGAAGTGAAGTCAGCTCCGCCTGGCAGGGTGTAACTTAAAGCGCCCCGCGCGAGGCAAAGCAGGCAGCACGCTGGCTCTGTTTATTTAATAATTTAATTTAATGATTTATTTATATTGCACCTTACACACAGATATGCACCCTGAAGCGCTTATTAATACGTAAAATGTGATCAAGCCATTAACACATAAAACGAATGCAGCATCGTTAGAATCTCATACAGGAAAGCAATATTATATAGCGGCGCATTCAAAAAAATCCAGACATTTAACACCGCACATTGTATTACTTACTTGGAATGACAGACGGAGCAATCTGCACGACAATGCAGTCTGCACAGGTTTTTCACCAATATTGGACTTTTAGGCTGATGCCTGAAGAGCAGATATCAGTGGTTTATCTGATAATCATCATTGCACATGTATGCCATAGCTCATCTGCATGTGTTTCACAGTATTTGTCCTAAAAAGCAATTTGATTAAAAATTAATCTGACCCAAAACATTTAGTTGGACATGCAGTATCAAGCATATTGGAGCAGGTGGAAGTGTTCATTTGTTTAAAATGAATTTTACATGAATTGAAAATCATCTCTCTCTCTCTCTCTCCCTCTCTCTCTACAGTTAAGCCCAAAATTATTCATACCCATGCCAATTTTGAGTTATACTGAATTTTTATTTGACAAATAGGTTTCTTCTGGCTGGAAATGGCCTAAGAAGGTGAAAAAAGACAGTAAGATATTGTATTAGAGATATTAATGAAATATATATATATATTTTTTTTTTTTTTAACATTTTGACAAAATATTCCATGTCCAAAATTATTCATATCCTTTCTCAGTAATCAATGGCAAAGCCTTTATTTGCCATCACAGCAGTCAAACGGCCAACAAGCTTTTTGCACATCTCCACTGGGATTTTGGACCACTCCTCTTTTGCAAAGATCTCCAGGTCCTGGAGGTTGGAAGGCTCCTTGAGGTTCCCTCCACAGATTCTCGATGGGATTCAGGTCTGGACTCTGGCTGGGCCACTCCAAAACGTTGATATTGTTTTCCGTTAACCATTTCTTGACCACTTTGGCTGTATGTTTTGGATCATTGTCTTGTTGGAAGGTCCAGTGCTGCCCCAAGGCCAAGTTTTTCTGCAGACTGCCTGATGTTTTCCTCCAGAATCTTAATTGTAGTCCTCTTCTTATGATGCCATTTGCTTGGTTGACTGGCCCATTGGTTGAAGAACACCCCCAAAACTTTACATTCCCACCACCATACTTGACCGTGGGGATGGTGTTCTTGGGGTTGAATGCTTCGCCTTTCTTTCGCCAAACGAAAGCCATGTCCCTGTGTCCAAACAACTCTATTTTGTCTCGTCCGACCACAAACCAAAAGCTTTCTTCTTTGTCCAGGTGTGCTTTTGCGAAGGCTAGGCGAGTGTGCCTGTCTCGGAGAAGTGGAGTCCTCCTTAGTCAGTGTCCATGGAGGAAAGGCTTGTGCAGTGTCTGCTGGAATGTCTGCCTTGAGATGTTGGTACTAGAATTGCTCAGATTCTTCAGGATGGCCATGGTGGTGATCCTTGGATTCTTATTAGCCTCTCGTACTACCATTCTTGCCAGCGCAGGGATCACTTTTGGCTTCCTACCACGCCCTTTGAGATTTTTCACAGTGTGGAACTCCTTGTACTTTTTGATGATGTATTGCAGTGGTCACTGGCACTTGAAAACACTTGGATATGGCTTTGTAGCCTTTCCCCTTCTTGTGAGCAGCCACAATGCGCAACTGGAGGTCCTCACTAAGTTATTTGGTTTTAATGAAAGCAATTTAAAACATTGCACACCTATTTCAGGGCATCATAATGTTTGGGACAAATGGCTTCACAGGTGTTTCAGGTGTGTTCAATTGCTTCCTTAGTACAAGTATAATAGCTTGCAGTATCTAGTTTTGATTCTAGCCTTGTTTGCCTTTGGAGTCTGTTATTGGCATTTGTCACCATGAAGATCAGAGTTGTGCCAATAAAATTCAAGGAAGCCATTATGAGGCTGAGCAATAAGGGAAAAAGTAATCCTTAGGCTGATCAAAATCAAATGTTTGGAACATTATTAAAAAGAAAGGGAGCACTGGTGAGCTCAGAAATCAAAAAGGGCCTGGTAGGCCAAGGATGACCTCTACAGTTGATGACAGACGAATTTGCACCATAATAAAAAAATTTCCCAAACACCTGTTCGACAGATCCAAAACACTCTTCAGGAGATAAGTTGTGTCAGTGACTACTGTCCACAGAAGCCTTCATGAACAGAATGACAGTGGCTACACTGCAAGATGCAAACCACTAGTTAGCCACAAACACAGCATGTCCAGGTTACAGTTTGCTAAGAAGCACCTAAAAGATCCTGTAGAGTTCTGGAAAAAGGTCTTGTGGACATATGAGACCAAGATTCACTTGTATCATTGTGTTGGCCAGAACAAAGTGTGAAGGCCAAAAGGAACTGCCCAAGATCCAAAGCACTCCCCGTCATCTGCAAAACATGGAGGTGGGAGGCTGTTATGGTCTGGGTATGTATGGCTTGCACAGATACGGGCTCACTTGTCCTCATGGATTATGTAACTGCTGATAGCAGCACCAGAACAAATTCTGAAGTGCACAGAAGCATCTTATGAAATATCTGATCTTCACAAATGCATCCAAATTAATTGACCTGAGGTATAAAAAGTTATATCATTTCTGCATAGTGAAACCAGTGTATAAAAAATACCCTTCCATAAAAGCTGAGAATGACAATGTGCACCTTAACAACATGTGAATCGTTTGATTACAAATCTAAAATTGTGGAGTACAGAGCAAAATCAGGAAAAAAAAAATGTTTTTGTCCCAAACATTATGGAGCTCACTGTGTACATATATATACTGAACAAAAATATAAACGCAACACATCAATTTCAAAGATTTTATTGTGTTCAAAGGTAATAAACGTAAATCAGTCAACTGGAATAGATTCATAGGTATCTTGTGTGACCACCATTTGCCTCATGCAACGCAGCACATCTCCATTGCATTGAATTGATCAAATTGTTGATTGTAGCCTGTGGAATATTGTCCCACTCCTCTTCAACAGTGGTACGAAGTTGTTGGATATTAGTGGGAACTGGAACACGCCGTCGTATGCGCCGGTCCAGAGCATCCCAAACATGCTCAATGGGTGACATGTCTGGTGAGTTTGCAGGCCATGGAAGAAGTGGCCATCGAAGGTGAGCTCTTGCCCACTCACGTCTATTTTGTGACGCCAAACTGCAAACAAATCAAGACCTCGGTGAGGACGTTAAGCACAAAGATGAGCTTCCCTGAGGTGATTTCTCACAGTTTGTGCAGAAATTCTACAGTTGTGTAAACCAACTGTTTCATCAGCTGTCCGTGTGGCTGGCCTCAGACGATCCCGCAGGTGAAGAAGTCAGATGTGGCAGTCCTGGGTTGGCATGGTCACACGTGGTCTGCAGTTGTGAGGCCTGTTGGACGAACTTCCAAAATCTCTGAAACAACGTTGGAGGTGGCTTATGGTGGAGAAATGAACACCCATTACTCTGGCAACAGCTCTACAGGACATTCCTGCAGTCAGCATGCCAACTGCATGATCTCTTAACTCTTGAGGCATCTGTGACATGGTGTTGAACAACAAAAAACTCAACATTTTAGGATGGCCTTTTATTGACCCCATCATATGGAACACCTGTGTAGGGATCATGGCTTTTACTCAGCATCTTGATATGCCACACCTGTGCAGGAGATGGATTATCTTGACAAAGGAGAAATGCTACCTAACAGTGATATAAACAAATCTGTGGGGAACATTTCAGAGAAATAAGATCTTTGTGAACAAATCTTTGAGGTAGTATTTAAACGCATTAAAAATGGCTACAAAAATAAACATCCCATCATGCTCTGCGGCATGTATAAAAATGCTTAACAGGCCCAGTTGACCTCGATTTTAGATCAAGATGGCAAGAGGAAAAGATGTAAGTGACTTTGAAAGAGGGTTCATAATTGGGGCACGGATGGCAGGAGCTTCAGTAACAAAGACTGCTCAACTAGCTAGTGTTTCAATAGGAACAGTGACTAAAGTGATATCTGCATTTAGATCTATGGGAAAGACATCAGTAAATAGGGTCGGAAATTGTGGTCAAAAGCACACATTTGATGACCGTGACGCTCATGCATTAGTGTGATATGTAAGGAAAAACAGAGGAGCAATTCTTCCTCAGGTGACTGAGAATATAAATGCAGGACGTGATCAGACTACATAGAGAGCGACATTATAGTAGGGCTGCAGTGGATCAACCCCTGATTACAAAGACCAATGCACATTTCAGAGTTCAGTAGGCACTGGTCTTCAAAGATGTGGAAAAAAGTGATATGGTCAGATGAGTCATCCTTCACCATATTCTCGACAAGTGGACGAGTGCATGTTTGGTGTACAGAGAATGGTGCAGGCCTGAAGACAACCCCTATGCTGTGGGAGGCATTTTCCTGGCATGGTTTGGGTCCACTTGTTCCCTTACAGGGAAGGGTCACTGCAAATCATTACAAAGTTACTCTGATCACCTTTATCCAATGATGAAACATTTCTATCCCGATGGGAATGGTCTCTTCCAGGATGACAATGCCTCCATCCACAGCACATGAGGGGTCATTGAATGGTTTGATGAGAATGAAAATGATGTGAATCATATGCTATGACCTTTCCAGTCAACAGATCTCAACACAATTGAACACCTATGGGAGATTTTGGCGATGTTAGTGCTGTCCACCACCATCATCAAAATACCACATGAGGGAATATCTTACAGAATAATGGTGTTCCATCCCTCCAGTAGAGTTACAGAGACTTGTAAAATTTATGGTAAGGCACACTGAAGGTGTTCTGGTGGCTCATGGTGGACCAATACCATACTAAGACACTTTGTTGGTTTTAATTTCTTTAATTTGTCACCCGTCTATATATATATATATATATATATACATATATATATATATATATATATATATATATATGTGTGTGTGTATATGTGTGTGTGTGCATGTGTGTTTAGTCATGTAAAAACTTCTGATCTAGTTTAATCTTATACTCTGCCTTGTGTCATTATTTAATTTTTTGCTGACTTTCTGGATCCTTGTAAAAGAGATGATTTCATTCCAGTAAAAAAAACCTTGTTAAACAACTACACCCATAAAGAATATGCAGGCAGTACTTCCAGTTAAGCGAGGGTAACGATTCAAATGTTTCCAGAATACTATGATGGAAATCTCATATATCAAAGTATAAAACATCATTAGAGGTATTATGGTTAATTCCAGAGGAAATGGACGTCAGAACCCCTGTTCTCATGAAGGCAGAATCTGGTTAAGTGAAGGTAAATGACATAAGCCGGCTGGGGACTCCGCCAGACTGCAAACAAGCCTGCCTTCCCCATGGGCCCCTCAGGAGCACTAAGTTCAGGCCATGAAGTTGCGTCTGAGGTATCAAACCCCTTTGTAATGGGATTAGATTTCAGGGTGAGGCCTCCTCATTTCCTCCTTCTATGCCCCCCCCTCCCCACAACATAACCACAGATTCTCCCTCCAGCAAAGAGTTAATCTCTCTCACCTGGAATTGGGTGTCCGAGGGAAAGAGAACACCCCCCACCGCTGCCCCCATGAAGAAAATGAAGTGGTATTCGTGGTGACAGCTTGGCAGTTAAAGAAAAAGTTCTCTCAGAGCCCTGACCTCTCTCAGGGATCAGAAAGAAAGGGTGAAATGTGAACTGTTGCTATAAAAATAAGAAATAATAATGATCATATAATAATAAAACATAACAATTACCATCATCATCAGCTGCAGAAACAGCAGCATCCTCTAAGGAAATATGTATATTATAATCACATATAGCTAAATATCAATGCTGCCAACCAGTATGCGCATACTTACCAGGATTTTTATGCACAGTGGTCTCTTGGTGTTCAGCAGGTATTGCAGGTGTATATGAGGGGGACAAACATGCCGTCATACACAGTTGTTTAGATGAAGTTGCCTCCAACTCGGTATGTATGCTCTGTATGTATAAGTGGGCCCTCACATTGCTAGCTATCTTGTGATATCTAAGCTCCATTTTGCAAACTGCAGGCTCTTTGGCCGAACCTTCCCATGAGCTAAACAGCATGTTTTCCAACCATTATTTTCTTTATGTTCAGGTGAGGTCATCTCTTCAGACAGTTGGTCCTGTGTTTTTGGGCTCAACATTGTTGCTTTTGTGATGCTTGGCTCAACTGGAAAAAATAAGAATAAGAAGAATAGAGAAAGTTTTAAGGACATTTTGGGAAAGAACATTTGTCCTGACAACCCTAATCCACACCTCTGTTTTTGAAAAGACCATGCAGCATGTTGTTGTATGGATGCTGAGCATGCACAGTACTCTGTATATATTTCTGTACTGAAAGAATCTCCCCATCAAATCCCTTAGACATGACACTCCAATCAGTGTGACCAAACTTTGGCTCTGTCATTCACATCAGAAGTAAATTGTTGTTTGCAATCAGCTACAGTATAGTATACAGTATATATCTTCTCCTATAAATCCCAAAAGTCAACACACAATACATGCTCACCAACAAATACTGCTCCACACAACCCCTACGAATGCACAGTGCTGCATGAAGCACCCACACAAATACGCACTACTGCACAAACCTCCTAGAAATGCACACTACCGCCCTACACACTGACCAACACACCCTACTGCCCAACACACCCCTACAAATGCACACTACTGCCATACACACTGACCAGCACTCTCTATTGCCAACATACCCCTACAAATGTACACTGCTGCCCTGTACCCCTACCAACACACTCTACTGCCCCACACACCACTACAAATACGCACTACTGCCCTAAAACCCTACCAACACATGCTATTGCCCCACACACCCCTACAAAAGCACACTACTGCCCCTCACACCCCTAGCAACACAGTGCTCTGCCACAGACGCACCCAACAAATGCACAGAACTGCCCTGAACACTCCACAGCGTCATAATGGCCTGACCAGCTCAGACGTACCAGCAATAATGTTGTTATTAAAGCTGAAATATTTTTTCATTCAAATCAAAATTGCTTCTATTTTCATTCGATTTTTGCCTTCTCCTAATTTTACTTTCAGTGCAACAGTGTGTCCAATGATCCTTCTCCCTCTCGATAAAGTGCTGGAGATTCCACCACAGGAGCCTCCCGTTCGACTTGCAAAGCATTACCTGCCATATTATTGCATAAATGTAAACATTGATCTATGGTTTAATATTTGCGCTCCGGCAGCAATGACAAAGTGTTATTAGCTTGATAGAGGGCTAGAACGCGCACACACGTGAAAGCAATTATTTAAACAAGCCGTGACGGTAAATATATGTACACGTCCCAGGAAAATAGGCTTAAGCAAGCAGAGATGAATAGCTGAATTAGGTATCTCAATCGAAAAGGGGGGGTGGGGGGGGGGGTGGGGGGGGGGGGGGTGAGTAATGCCAATATTTTATTAGAAGATGCACCCATTAAAGTTGTTATGAGGTTACGTAAAGCAGGTGATTTACAACAACAGTAGACCGGGAGATGAATACATTACAACCACCTATAAATGATGCGCTCCCGAAGGCTTAAGAGCTGATGTATCTGCTTGGAAGGAATAAAATAATTGCACCCTGCTGTTTTATGTCGGAAGTGAAAAATCTGTCATACAACAGCAGTGCTTTGAGGAGTCTAAGAAACCTATGCATGGGTCTAACTAAGAGCAATGAGACAACAAGCACAGTTTGTGGTAAATTATAGCTGGAACAAGGGTATTACACATACACACACACCCGCAATCACGCACACACACACACATGCACGCACATAACAAGGCAATGTGTCCATTCCAGAATGGACCAGAAGGTGGGAATGGTGGAACCCTTGCGTACTCACACACGCACGCACACATGTACACACACAATGTGCAAAATGCAAACATTCACACACGTTGAAACAGGTACGTGCACACACAAGCACAAATGTGCGTACATCTAAACAAGCACACACATTCACACATACTGTACATATTACACATGTGCAAATGCATACAAGTGCAAAATCGTGTACACGGATATACCACACAAGCACGCTACACGCAGTGTATATATTCTCTTTCCTCACTTCCCACTGTCTTCAGGGAACAGTATTTGGTAGAGTGTGAAAAATGCATAACTTGGAAATGATGTACAAGTGCAGGGGTATTCCGGCGTGTCGTCCCACTATAGAATGGCACACAGAATGTGCTATGCAGTACCTTTCCCCGTGCCGTTTCCTGCAGCCGGCTATTGTTCCTAAGCTGCGCCGTCTTGCCACAGGCTCACTAATGAGATAAGATGGTCCGCTAATGAGCGCTACAGCAGGGGGAGACAGCTGTGTTGCGAAGGTCAGCCGTTTCATCACCAAACATGCTGCTGGACTTCAGGAGTCATTAACGAATAACAAACAGATGACTTACAGGAATGCTGCTCGTTTTTACGGGCCTCCGAAGGATTTTGGCTCTCCCGTACGCGTTAATGAAGGCTGCGGCGTGGGAGCGATATTCCAGTCCGTTCAGAAACAACAATCCGTATGCTATTTATTTTTTTTAAATGTGTATTGCAGTTCTGAAACGTGTATTTAATTTAATGTTTCATTAAATGTTTGTTTTGAAAAGCATTTGTAATTGAAGTGTAACCTATTGCTTTTGAAGGGAAGTTTTAATGCGCAGAACTAACTTTCCCGGAACAAACATTCGACCGGCGATTAATAAAACAAAAGTTCCCCCGGTGGCTATTTATGCTAAAGTGATTCCAATGGACAGAGGAGCTGCTTTTACACCAGCCGAGCTTGTGGGCCTGTTAGTCAGGCCCCTGTATTAAATCCAGCGCCACAGTCTTAGACGACTACCCCCTTTCATTGCAACAATTAGCAATCCTTTTTCAAGTGCGCCAGTCCTTTTTGTGTTGAGGTTCAATGCGTCGCTTCAGGTTAAGGTTTGCAGGCTACACGCAGCTCCTCAATAATCACAGTGTGCCTTTTTTTCCCACCCAAATAAGAGCCTTGTGTAAAATAATGACCCGCGTTTGTCTTTTAGACACAATATTAATCTCTGGCATCACTCTGCCTTTCTCTCTGTCATTTTGTTATGCTCAGGTTAAAACAGATTGACCTTCCTTCAGGAGAAATTAATTAATTGTCGGTACACATTTTATTTGTCGCATGAAAACCTGCCTCGTTGGTGAAATGTTTGCGTAAGTGTCAGCGTTTTCCTTTATTGGCGCGGACCCTAAATGCTCGCATTTTTTATTCCAGAAGGGCTTTGCATTACGTGTAACGCCCTGTTAACCGGTGATAAAGTGAATTTCATTTCAGCAATATCCAGAAGATGTAATCAACCTGCAATTTGCTAAGTGCACAAAACTATCATTTTTGTTAACATTGCATATTTGCTTGAAAAAAAAAAATATTGCATGCCAGAGTGTATTAACACCGGGACCCCTAATAAATCTTACCATCAGGCCTCTGAAAACCTTGTCACCGGTATCTGCCCTAATCTGTTTAATACTGTTTATATCCTCTGAAACTGCATATGTGGTGGGGAATAACTAATGTAATTCCTGTAATTTGGTCATAACAAGGCAATTTGTCCATTCCAGAATGGACCAGAAGGTGGGAATGGTAGAACCCTTGTGTACTCATGCACACAAACACACACACACACAGACACACACACGCACACACCTATCCTCTCCACCTCTGTATTGACGTGTCATTGGAGATGCAAGCTTCAACCCCACGTCTTGTGGGCATGGCAAACCCCATAACTCCTGTCCATTGGATATCTCATTGACCCCAGGGGCCAGGGGCTTGGGGAGCGGACCCTCGGGAAGCGGTCTGGCTTTTTACTCACTTAAAGGAATTTTGACATATGAGGTTTGCCGTATTTAGTCAAGTTAATGAAAGTGAGGGCCGAGTCATTAACCCCAGGGAGGCAGGGGAAGGGGCTTGATGCATTCAGATTGGCAAAGGGGCAATATTTCAACATGACAGGCATTACAAATGAATAATTAAGTGTTTAATAGAATGTTCTAGGGGAAGAGTATTCGACCAAGAGAAAGAGAGAGAAAGACTATGTAAAAATGATCATTCTCCAACCCGACTGCTCAGAAAACCTTCATCAGCTAAAACTGTGGAGCGCCGGCGAAAAAATCTCTTCCAACCTAGTGAATGCGTTTTTTGGTGGCCTAAGTGCCACAGCTACAGCTATCGCGCCTTAAAAAAGTGTTTTCGTGACAGACGCGCAAGAGTGGATCATGAAAATTTCAGCGGAGGATTTTTAAGCGTAGCAAGGCCGCCGGGAGCGCTGGGGGCCCGCGCGTGTTTTCATCGCGCTTAATGCTCCGCTAACGCCTCCAAAATAAATAGTTAACCGTATTAGCGCAAAGAATCCGGAGAGAGAGGCCCGCGACACTCGGGGCGCGATGCGTCAGCCGCTCAGACCGCACAGAAGGGAGACGAGAGCTAAATGAAACGTGCGTCTCCATGGCGGTTTGTGCTCCGGCTAACGCGGCTTTAAAAATAGCGCAACGGGTAAAAGTAAACACTGTCTTATTATCGAAGAGTCACCCTGAGTGCCTCTAAGTTCCGACACTGTCAAGTCTGACAACTTCCTTCCTGCGAAAAGCTACATTTTTCTTTTGTTCTGCACTTTTCTGTATTCCTTTTTACACTTTTATTATTGTGCCAAGCGTTCAGGCAGGATATCTAGCAAAAGCCGTTTTTCTTTTTTAGTATGGAAGCCCACTTCAACGTAAAAACTGACACACATGCACTACGGAAAGTAGGAAAAATGGCAAACCTGATAATGAAAATGGTGATTATTATTATTATTACTGTTATTATTATTATTATTATTATTATTATACTTCCTAAATCACAATCATTGTACTAATCTGCTTTTATTTTGAAGAAAGAATGTTTCAGTTTTATAGCATCAAACTCAAAACACACTCAACTGTTTAGACTGTTTTCCACAACTGTCCTAAGGGATCATACAAGGAACTGTGAAAAAACTTTTGTTTTTAAAAAAAATTCTTTTAAAATAAAATGCTGGAACTGAAAATAGTGTCACAACGGTTATGTGTTCATTCACATTCAAAAAATATGTTCTAACACTATGCCCTCAAATGAAATGCAACAGCTTCAAGCTGAAAAACATATTTGGGCTTAATGTATTGATTTTGATGAATTGCCTTGCTAATGCTGTACAAATGATTAAAACATATAATGTATCCGCCTCATAATTCTTCAAAGTAACAATAGCAGCAATTCTGAATAAAATTAAAGCCGCAAGCAGCGCTGGGAGGGGTCCAAGCATTGGCACTATTGCGCCCCCTATGGAGCAATTTTAAAATGGTTTTGTCCTCATGATCATATACCTTCACCCAACATATCTACTGAATATCATGATGATTGTATAAAATATTGATGACTTTTAACCAATTTTGTGCTAAGAGACGCTGTCGGATCACTTAGTTGCGTTGCCATGGATGTGTCCTGGTCGCTTGCCGTAAAGGCCTTTACTACGTCGTAACTCTTAGATGGCATGTCGTAGGTGGCCTGGCGTGTATGTAGAGCTGCACCGCTTCTGCACCGCAACTAAAAATGGCATGAGACTAGTGTTGTGACAATACCAAAGTCGTTTAGTATCACGATACTCAATACTGAAATGATACTTGAAACTTAAATGATACTGATTCGATATTCGGTACCTAACAAAACTGAAATTACTTTAAGAGAACAGAAACGTAATGTCCATAAGGGTTGACCTCATTTTCGAATTTCGAGGTTTATTAACAACCTGGGTTATTAACAACCTTTAAGTTGAAGCCTGTTCAACATATTAATAAGCATAGTAGTAGTAATAGCCTATAGTGTTACAACACTAAACAATAACCAAATGGCTGAAGCTATGCAGGTGTGGGCTTGGTTAGTACTTGGATGGGAGACCACCAGGGAATACTGAGTTGCTGCTGGAAGTGGTGTTGGTGGGCCTGCAGGGGGGCAATCTTCCCTCTGGTACAAATAAACCCCAATGCCCCAGTGCAGTGACGGGGACAAACAATATGGCAGACATAGGTGGTCCCAATAGCAAAGTTGTAGAGCACGTTCAGATGCATCGTTCTATGAAGTTTTGAGTTGATCTGACTTATGGTGTGGGAGCTATGACCTTTTAAACATTACCCTTTGTTATAGCGCCACCATCTGGCCGACATCGGTTTAGTGCCTGAGTAGTGGGGGGCCATAGGAACCCACCTACCAAATTTGGTTGCTATAGGACTTATGGTTGCTTAGCCTCAGACACTTTTAGCAGAGAAAAAAAATTAATAAATAAATAAAAAATAATAATTATAATAATCCTAACAGATACAATGGGGTTCCACCAGCTTCACTGCTTGGACCCCTAAAAATACCTATTCCATTGCATCTGATTTCTTCAAAAACAATTCCCTGGACTGATCTATGTTAGCTCATAATCCTCCATCCAGCAGTGGGCAGTACAGTGCAGATTTCAGGACTAGTGATCAGTCATCTATTACTACTTGAATGTCCAGCTGTATAAATATGAATTGGCATTAGATTCCAAATCATACAGTAAATTATTCCTGGATAGTCAGTGCCACCTATATTTCATGTTTGCTGTACACCAACATTTGGCCAGTGAGAAATGGTATGTCTGCTAAAGGGGCTCTAGATAAGGTTGTTGTCTTTTAAGTTGAGAAAATAAATAAATAACAACACATATATTTTAATAACGTGTGTTCTTTACATAATAATTGTGTGTTCTAGAGCAGCTGACTTTGAAATATGTGCAGAAGTAGGCTAATTTAACTTTCCCAGCAAACTGACCTATGGTGTCTATATATTTCTTGTTTCTGTGTGAGCATGAGCCAGGTTTTCATGCATATTCATACATGCATATGGCCAGGCAGCATGATGTCTGTCTCATTTCTGCACACCAACACAGCCCAATGCAAATATGCATCCAGTCAAAGCAATAATGGATGTATCACAGAAGCAGAGCCAAATCCTTGCAGATTTGTGTGTGTGTGTGTGTGTGTGTGTGTGTGTGAGCACACGTGTGTGTGCATATCTGTAAGTGTAACACAATGTCTGTATGTGTATATATATGCATTCAAGTGTGTGTGTATATCTGTATGTGTCTACATGCTGTGTGTGAATGTGATTGTATGTACATATTGCATGTATGTATGTGTGTGAGCTTGTGTGTGTGTATGTGTGTGTTTGTGTGTGTGTTCATGTGTGTGTGTGTGTGTGTGTTTGTGTGTGTGTTCATGTGTGTGAGTTTGTGTGAGCGTGTGTACCTGTGTGTTCATGTGTATGTTTGTGTCTGTGTGTGTTTGTGTGTGTTCATGTGTGTGAGTTTGCCTGTGTTTGTGTGTGCGTGTGTGCGCGCGCGCGTGCGTGCGTGTGTGCAGTTGTCTGTGGGTGACAGCTGAATTGGCACAGAGGAAACTGCAGTCTCGTAGCAGGCCTCTGTCTCCACCTGACTGCGTCTGCCCGCTCTGCTTTGGGCCGTCCATAAATTAGACGCCAGTACATCTGCTTTGCAGCGCGACGCTAGCTTGTGTGTGTTCAGTGGTTTTGGCGTTTGTGAAAAATTGAGTTCAGTTTGCTGAGTTGAATTCTTTACACCCCCAAACCCCACCCTCCAGCCCTTTTATCACCAGCACCTCCCTATACAGATTATATGACAAGGGCTTATACAATGCCCCTCCACTAAGGCCATTCACCTACTGAGGAAACTGGAGAGGAGAGAGTATGGCCCCTTATATAAAAAAAGAACAGATGTTCGGCTGAATAGAAAGCACATGTGTTCTGCTTTTCAGTGCCAGTGAAGCCGGGCATGATGCTGTGTTTCCAAAGAACTAATCAGCCTCTGTGTGTAAACACTGGCAAAGAAAGGAAGGAACTAATCGCATTTCGGTTCCAGGGGGAGGAGGGAGGTTCAAGCAGTAGGACCCCATTAAAGCTTTGTGACAGCCAATCAGAATCAGATGCTGCTGTCGAGTTTCGAAGGGACAGGTATTTTAGCAACAGATTCTTGTTTGGATTCGAAACAAGCTAAGGGCCGAAGGACTAAATTGTCATCTACAAGAGACAGAACTTGTTCCTGTGAGCGATGTATATTCATCATCAAATTAGACGGTCTGAAGGATTTTGAAGGACATTTGGAACCTGCCTTTTATGCTCTAATTAACACAAGTGATTCTTCAAGTTAATTAGATTGTGAAGATCTGTTGAGGATCTTAGCAGACATTTCCTGCCCGTAGGGTGTAAATTGCTCATACATACACACACCCCACCTATCCATCATACCATATATACCTTACCCTTTTATTTCTTGCAATAAAGACACATTTTCAGATAATTATGCAGATAATACATGATAATTAAGTATACATTTTTCTTTAAAGGTAGCAACTAAGGCAGTAAAAGGTAGTAAATAATACACTGTTATCAGACACGTAATATGATTTCAATGTTTGCTGTCATCATGCTACTTTTCGGTCAGAGAGCTGTAATGAACCGTTCATGTAATGTTTATAACTGTCACTTAAATCACTGAAGAGGAATACATTCTATATAATTTCACCATTCATTTGCCAGTTTATTACCTATTTATTTCCTGCGCCCTATCTGTTTGCCAACTCCTTTTCAAATAAGTCATTCTTATTTAATGAATATTCATTTATTCAAGAGATTTTTTTTTCCTAGTGTTATAATCCAGTAATAATAAAGTGTGAGCACAAGGCTTTAAAGGCAAGGCCTTTTCACCAAAATATAAATGATAGATGAATAAATGCATGAAAATACCAGGAATGTAAGAAACAAGTGTACAGCTTTTTCAAGAATCTAACAGAAATGGAAATGAATGGGAGAAGGGAGATATTTTGTCCATGTATTGATACTCGGCTTCCAGTAAGTATTTTTTGTCGTATGATTGACCAAGCAAAAATCAAGTTTTAAAAAATTCACTTACGGTGAGCTGTGTATGAACGTGTTCACCGTCTTCTGAAAGAAAAGGCCTCTTATTGGGGTCAAACCAGACGTGTAAACTCACAGATTAGACAGACTCTTAATACTCAGCTTTAGTAGTTTATTTCCCCAGGATTTGAACTTTTTGATTTATTTATTTTTGTCAGACAGGACCTGGAGTTCACTTTCACGAAAGGCACTTGTGTAATTCATGTAAAAGATTTGGCTCTGCCTTCCCACCCAGTATTTCTTAATTAAGCATTCCTCCCCTAAAGCAAGGAAGCAGGCAGAGGTAGGTTTTAAAGGTTTTACAGAACTGCATGAGCAATGGAATACAAATAAAATGTATGTGTCTTTAAACAAAGGTACATTAAAGCATTAGGCTACATCTGTAACATGCACAAGCAGAGTTAACCTTGTCCTGGTGATTTTCTATGTAATCAAAGTAACCAATGAAACAAAATTAACTCCTTCATTTTTATTAGATTTCCGGACAGTAGGAAGTAATTGTGAAGTAGCAACAGTCTCTTTTCCCTCAGTGTTGCAGGGAACACAGAACTGAACTCAGCATGCTTGAAAAACTGCAAAAAAAAACTTTTAACATTAAAAGGCGAGCATTGTAAAAGTGTTCTGACCAATGAAATACAAGCTGGAGTGTCAACCGTTTGATAAAAACTCATTTTCATTTGCAGGAACATCTTACATCTGTTTGTCATAACTCAATAAGACAAGCAAAGTAGACTTTATTGAGATGTGGTGCCAGATTAATCTGGAGGGTTTAAATTGTAATTGCAAATGCCTTTCAACAGTCTATGTGCGTTTGATTAAATCTGGGCCATGGTCCCCCAAAAAAACCCTCCCCTCTTGCTGAGATGCAGTAAGTCAGAAGTTTTAGGGGCACGAATTCTGGTCGTGACTGGAGTAATGACTAATCAGCTACAGAAAATGATTTAACACTGATTGTTCTCTGTGAAATTGTAGTGAACAATACGTGTAGGTAAAATCACTGTTTTGATGTGTCTTAAAAATGTGTAATATCAGTATTTGTTTTAACATGTCTTAAAATGTGTAATATCAGTACTTATACTGCTTAACCAACTACTGTGTTCATTACATGGCTGGCTAAAAAGTTTGATGCAGTTTTTAAAGAGAATTAAAGCCAGAGGCTACAGCTGAACCACATTGAATTGAGTATGGAAGTATGTGAGTATGCATGACAAGAAGACAGCAAGGCAGTCCGCTGACATCAAAGATACCTGACCTTCCTACAATGAATAGGATGGAAATTTGGGTGGTCGTGCCTGTGCTAGTCCTCCTCCATGCTTGTTTCTTCTTCAGTTTTCTCAGATATTTCTGGTATTTCACTGCAGTTCTAGTTTCCATTTCTCATCATCCATCCATCATCTATACCCGTCACGGGGGGTGCTGGAGCCTATCCCAGCGTGCATTGGGTGAGAGGCAAGATTACACCCTGGACAGGCAGCCATTCACTCACACATTCATACCTATGGGCAATTTAGAGTATCCAATTAGCCTACCTGCATGTCTTTATACTGTGGGAGGAAACCGGAGTACCCGGAGGAAACCCACACAGACACAGGGAAAACATGCAAACTCCACATCAAGAAAGTCAAAATTCGAACCCACGCCCTTCTTGCTGTGAGACGACAGTGCTACCCACTGCACCACCGTGCCGCCCCCATTTCTCATCAGCTTCCTCAAAATGTAGCACAACCAAATGATAAACACATCTGCAGAGGCCATCTTGAAGAAAATGACCCACAATCCAATGTTACAGCAGTGGGGTCTGAGTTCTAAAGGAACAGTAGTGTGAACAAGTGGTCTGAGATCTCATCAATGCTTAAGTGGACCAGAATACCTGAGTCCACCTACAATGTAAATGGAAAAAAGGGCATCATTTGCAGCTGGTTCACTTTTTGGTTCAAATTTTTATTTATTTATTTGAGTTTAGTTCATTTGAAAACACCATTAAGAACCATCTTTTGCTAAGGCCACAGTTCTGTGTATCCTGCTACCTGAGGCTTTATTGGTCAACCTTTCACACAATTTTTTATTTATTTTTTGCCCATAACCCCTTAATTGGCTGTAATGTCTAAATCGGATGGCCAAGATGGCCGTGTCTCAGCAGTGACCACTGCATGTCACTTGGACACATAAAGCCTGCCTGCTCAAGCTACACGTTAAGTGCCTTTTCTGATTCATTTCAACTTCAAAAGGAAGCAGCGGCTTCATATGGTGTTTCGGAGGAGCGCAAGTGCTTGTCTGCATTCTGCTAAACTGATTGCAGAGGATGCAGCGATGAGTAAATACAACAAAATTCTAAATTCATTCAAAATTGGGAGATAACAGAAAAATTAATTCAAAAACCATAATTAAGCATGAAAGCCCAAAAAAATATACTTTTTTATTATTTAAATTGAATAATTGAAATAATTAAATTATAACTGAATAATTAAAAAAATGTATATAATATGAATAAATTATCAACAGAATAGATTATATTCCAATTGTACATGTTTAGGAGCAAAGATCATGTTAATTAGTAATGATCAAGTTTGGAGCTGGTATGGTGAGTTTCCCATTGAGTCTTGTGTGAATCAGAGCTTGCTGCCGGCATCAGACCACAGCTCGCACTCTGAGAACCCCGAGGAGAGATAAGCGTGCGTCTCTGCCACAAGCTCCAAGCTGCTCAGGTGTTTCCGGGCAGATTTCCCGATAGCCAGGCTCAGCAGGGGCCCAGGTTAATTATCCTCAGGTGAGCCTTTAAACAGCACAAAAATGAGCCGCCAGTTTGGAGGATTTTTTTGCCAGATTTTTCCTGCGATCACACAGAATCTGGATGCTTAATTTACGGAAATGTTTTTTTTAAAAAAGAGCATCGTGTGTAGGCCGAAAGTGACAAAGGTAGAAAACGGTCAGATAAAGGAGTGTCTTTCATCTACAAAAAGTGACAGTTTTTGCCCAAAGAGCTGGAAGCATTATGCAGAGTGAGTGATGACCCTTGCCACGAGTGAGCCAGGTCATGAGAACTGATGGCTCACTGGGGCTAAGAACGTGACTTACAGAAAGCCATTTGTAAGGAAGCCCATTGATTAACATAATTGTATTTAGAATAAACCTGTGTAACTCACTTATTGAGCTATATCGTTGAAAGAAGGCATTATCCGTCTCCTTCTGCATAATCAATCCCCCGACTGGGCAAATGGCAAATACCACAGAGGTTTTTTTTTTTTCTTTCTTTCTTTAATGCGCTTAACATATTAATTGATGTTACATTTGGAAATCATATAGACTAAATTGTTCCCGGGTAGCTGGTGCGGCCTGACCTATTCTAAATTTGACACGGTGCTTCACAGCTCCATTCATCCCGCTGATGCGCCCATGAATATTTCAGACGCGCGGTGCGGTGAGCTCCACGGCGCTCGCTTCAGCGGCGGCCGACGAGCGCTCCGAACGGTCGCGCGGGCCTTCCCGAACTGACTACCCGCGCGCGCTTCCCCTGATTGAAGTTCGCTCGCGGTCGGCGAGCGTTTGCCATCTGCCCGGTCGGCCTACCCAACGCACGTGCGCTTTCGGTCAGGCACATGTCTGCGGATATCAAAGGGGTAGTTTCAACAGGCCTTGCGTGGAAAATAATCAGTGATTTAAACCTCACTCCTACACTCCATGTGTATGGCATTTCGATGAACGGATGACCGAGTGGCTCATTCAGTACGGTAAGCATGGATTTGTGCTTACCGTACTGAATTCGTTAACATACTATGTGCGTGTGCAGCAGCTCACCACAAGTGGTTTTGTACCACAAGGTGGATGGTGGGATTCATTTGGCCAAGGTTTGTGTCAGACACCCATGGACTACCAGCGAGAGATACAGTACACCTCCACTCCAATCAGCATTCGCTCTGTCCTGTAATTCTGAGTGGTAGGTAGTGTGTTGTAGTGTTGACTCACAGACTAGCACACTGGAAGAGCACACAGTGCTGCAGTGCTCTATACACTTGGTTCTTAACTTAGCTGCCAATTTTATGGGAAAAAAAAACAATGCAAACAAGCATCACATCCCAGGAAATGGATGTGATGCACTTGTTATGTCCCTGGCACTCACAAAGCGTATTGTCAAATAATTAAACCATTTCCCATGTCCTATTGTCCAACCCCCAAAAACATAACTGGTTAGTGACTGCATTGCCGTTATATGTATTTGGCCATCACTGTAAGTATAGAATGTAAAAAAACAAACTTTTCTGTGCAGTTTGAAGAAATTAAAAACACCAGGAACTAGTATATTTTATTACTTCTGAAGAAGTCTATCTTAAGATATCTAATGCATTCTGCTCAAGGAATGTCACTGCCCTCTTAAATATATATGTGATTTGACGTGATTCTACTCTGAAAGCACGCCATTTTATTTGATATATACACACAACGTGTGTGTAATATGAATCGCATTAAACAAAAATGACAGAGCTGATCTGAGCATTTGCCTGCACAGTGGCCTGACTTTCATTTAAAGCTCTTATTTATGTAAATATTCATCAAGTATGTTAATATTTAATGCACGTATATATATATATATATTTTTCTTTTTTTTTTTTTTCGCTATAAATGTTGGCTTACGTTTACTGAAAAGGCTGAACACAGCCAGGAATGCCACAACTGAGAACTGCTATGAATTACAAGTCAAATAACACACAACAGAGGGCAAGCAGGTGCAGCCAGGAGCACCACTGAGTTCTTTTTATGGTCCTAAACAAACTGGTATTTGGGTCCCTTCCCTTTTTCTTCGATGATATTGTGAATTTGGCTTGGGGGGGGGGGGGGGGGGCGCTAACAGTGGCTATAAGCTAAGAAGGGGCCCTTTCGCAGGAAGCAGGGTTCTACACGTACTGTGTATGTTACGTACACGACGGCAAGGCACAGGGTACAGTAATATGGCAAAGATATGGATGCACCAAGCGTTCTCCCTTTTCCAGTGAATAATATAATATCTAATTACCATCACGTATTCACACTTTAAAGCTTTTTTCAGGCTATGACATGTTTTCATACGGCTGGAATAGATGAGGTGATGATAAATGTTTCAAAAAACTGCTGTGAGATGCAAGAATACTCTGACATATTTACGTACGATGCAGAATAAGATATTTTTAAAGAAAAGAACTTAAATTGATATATGTTTTTTTTTTTTTTAAATAAACAGATTTGTGAGAAAGTAGGCACCATCGACATAGACCAAGACTTTGATGGTGGGGGATTTTTACTTTCCTGATACTGGATCCATGTGTTCAGAAGCCGTGCATTACAGAGAACTCCATCGCTTTCTCCGGCGATCCCAACGTGCCCCTCGGGGTAATTTGATGGAAACATTATTCACAAATTACCTGGTGCACTGTGTATAGTTTGTTTTTTTCTTTTTCAAACCTGAAATGAATCCAAGTTTCTGCTTATGAGACATGTCTCTGTGGGAGGGGGGTCTATCATTACTGCAATCATTCCTAGCCGCTGTATCCATTTTTCTTAAATGTGCACCCCCCCCCCCCCAAAGCCCGCACTACTATTTCTAAACCATTATCATCTAGTGCCGACTGTGATCTCCACATGCAATCTGCATCTAGTTGTAACTGTTTGCTCTGGGAATAGACGGCAGACACCTGCCCATGAGATTTCAGGGTACGCTACTCCCAAACTAGCCAGGCATATCAAAGCTGCATAGCGGAGAGGGGAAAATACATATTATAATGAGAAAGTTGGAAGGAGAGAAAAAAAATAAGAGGAGGGAGTATTTCCCACCTGGCTCTGAGGCCTAATAATCTACACGTTCATCCTTATCATCTCCGTCATTACGGTCATCTGGGAACGGTAAGCGCAGTGTAAATGAATGGGATTGGTTCGTGAGATGACTGCTTTTTGATATAATTTCACAGGAGAGAAGGTTACCACGGTTTCAGAGCGATGGAACCTGGAGGGAGGCGGTGGTGGAAATGAGCGCCTTGAGGAGGGCCGGGGGAAGCGGGCTGTGTTTTCATGGTTCTGACTTGGTCTCCATCACAACTGCGAGCGTTACAGCAGATTCAGCCCTAGGTCCTGCTTGCCAAATTTCTCATGCGGGGGCCGTTCATCGCACGGTGCGAGCCCAGGGGGAAATATTCGTGCTCCCCCCGACCGCATAGGAGTTAATATCCACTGGAGAGACACATCATGCGATCAAGGGCCACCAGTTTCCCATCATACCATGCTAAAACGTCCCTCATCAATCCTTTCAGCTAACCCAAATAAAAGGGGGCATCGGGGGGTTTTTACGATTGCTGGTTCCAGTATTTGCCTTACAGCGCAGTCTTGTGATTCGGGACAAAGCCTGGAAATGAGAGGGCCCAGGGCATTGCTTCTAGAACTTTCTGGAGCAGTTGGGCCTTTGGCTCTGCAGCGATGGCAACATTTTGTTATGAACAACACAACTGGGAATGAAGCCTGCAACCTACGGGTTGTAATTTCAGTTAGAACTGCCCCTGTCTCATGCCTTTGGATTTAGCTACCTGTGGAGGTGCTTGCACGTCATACAGTCTCAGGGCCACTGTTATGACTCATCCCATGATTATGGAGTGACTCACACTGTATGAGAACCTATATATAAAATATATCAATGATAAATATTAACATTATGCAAGTGGACTCCATCCATTACCAAGCTGGGCCGAGTCGAGAGATTGGCTTGATCACTCGGATCTCTCATACCCAGATCTGTCATACTCTAACCAGGATGGCTG
Organism: Anguilla anguilla; assembly: GCF_013347855.1. Taxonomy (NCBI): domain Eukaryota; kingdom Metazoa; phylum Chordata; class Actinopteri; order Anguilliformes; family Anguillidae; genus Anguilla; species Anguilla anguilla. The sequence continues at coordinate 28,987,588 of NC_049201.1, read as the reverse complement.
CAGTATCCACATGTATAAATAGATAATATGAAAGCTGTGAAGCTCTTTGCATTAGCTTTACCTGGATATAGAGATGATGTAATCAAATTTGGTTCACTACATGCATTATTGTCAGCCCCCACACTGACCTCTCAATTTCTCAAAAACAAGGTCAGCAACTGAGTGAATCACATGAGTGATTGTCCAACAGGTTTCATGGAGGCAGTGCTTTCTGAATGTTTCATTGTGCAGAAAATTAACACGACTTGTTACCAGAGTAGTGTGTTTGTATCTTTAATCAGCCACCCATGTCTTTGAGTATGGTTCTTAACATGAAGGTTTTTTCAAGCTTTGACAACTGGGCAAACTGCAAGTCCTTCTGACTTCATCAAAGCAAATGTTTCCACGGCACTTAACTGAGTTGCCTGAAATAACTCGGAGAGGTGATTCCCGACCTCTCAGCATTAAAAATTAGCCTGTGTGTTCTTATTTTATTTTTAATGAAGAAAAGCGACCCAAAAATCCACCCCAACGCCTGAAGGGGAAAAGTGGCGTAGCTATCAATAGGTTCGGCTTGCTTTTCCGACTGGTCCTTACACAGAGATCACCGATAAACAATAAAGCAGTGGACGTATGTAATTGGTATTCGTGTAAAATCATGCGACATAGACACATAGGGGTTTTCAAATAATTCCGCGCGGCAGTAGAAACATTGTTCCATTAATTCATGGAGAGGGTCCCAGAGGCGCGCGCGGCGCACCTTTCAGATAGTATTTCATTAATCTGAGGTTTACAAGGAAAGGTAGCAGCCATCTGGGCCTATTTCGCAGACTGTCTTTCAACGTGGAAAAATATTCGTGCTCTCTCACCAAAAAAGGGGAATTCATTAAGAAACACCCATCTCGAGCCCGTTGCAGATGTCGCGCATTTGCTCTGTCTCTGACCGTCTTTCAGAAGCCGACGCGCTGTTAATTGGCTCCGGTGTTTACCTCAAACTCTAGGGAACACATGCGTTGTAGTGTGTACAATATACGCCTATGTTTTTGCGAAAATTATTTTTTAGCAGTACACTGCATAGGCTGTGCCCTAGGCAAAATTGCTTTGTAACCAAAGTTTTTAGGCTGTGGTGAAAGAAAGAAAAAAAAACTCACATAACCACCTCTCTCACAGAAAAAATAAAGCCAGTACCAGGAATGATACTCTCAAAAATGTTTTCAATAGCTCTAATCTAACTTAAGATATTGCATTCACATCTCTGTAAAATTCTGGCCAATTTCGTGAGGGAGACTAGAGAGCACTTGTTCCCCCCTCGAGTGCAACCTGGCTGTGTTTGAGTAATGTGGAGCTTTGATCAGGATCCTTATTACATATAAAAGCCTATCACGCGAAATTGGAAAGAGCCTTTTCCATCTGTAGGAGTCTATTTCTATGGCAGAATCTTAAGGAAGCATCCAAAAATATCCAGATAATCAGAAAGCATTGAAATGAACGGCGGTGCACTGTATTGCGGGTTCTAAATATACACGCTTTATTTATTTATTTATTTAAATTAAGGAATAGACCAACTATCCACTGTGTCGCTACCACCCTCTTGTGGTCACACCGGAAAACCACCGCATTCAACAACATAATTTTAGCTGAGGTCTGCATGATGCATGCTGATAAAACGCATCAACACGAGTTAATTAACTCGTGCATCGTCCCCTAAATGTTGCGGGGCAACCTTTTTCTTGGATACTGAAATCCAACGCAGGCGGCTTCCACCTAACGGCACTTACTGGAGGATCTGGCAGACAGCCCCAGAAGTTCAGTCATTCAGTTCAGTCTTCAGCCTTAACATATAGGAGCTGTATTTAAATCTCATTCCCTTCCTCATCCGTTTGAAAGAGGTATGTGGCGGAGAAAAGAAAATGCCACCCGCTTGCAGTCTGATAGAGCTAAATTTGATAATTTTAGCTGAATGCCCCGGTAAACAGTTGCTTGAAGCATAGCGACTCTTTGTAATAATAGGGAAGTGAGAGTTTAATTTCCTGAAGCATGTGTTCCATCTTTATTAAAGCCCGGGACCAGAGCTACTCAATCGAATTCATGCTCCTTGTTCGTTCACTTGGTATGCGAGCCGAAGGACAAAGACCGGGTGCGCTTGAGGTTACAGTTTTTAAATGAGCTGCTTCCAAATGCGCTGGCGTTAATTTAGAGAAAATACAAATTCAATAATATAACAAAAACATGCTTAAAGGGAAAAGGGCGAATACAATAAATGAAATTTAATACAAAACGCTTCTTGTTCGAATACATTATTTTTTCAATAATATAATTTGATCGAGATATGTCAAATTGAAAAATGGTTTTGACAGATCATTGGACGAATAACGAAGCTGACCAATCACAGCGTGCACACTACTATGACTGTTTAATGTCTCCATAAAAGAAAAATGTTGTGCAGTTTAGCCTAGCCTACTGATATTTAGGACATATTTCGAATATGTATATATTCTCCAGGATAACCCTGTGGTTACTGACCTTTGACCCATCATGTTGTTGCAGTGGTGCAGTGGTCCTCTGGTCAGATTTACCTGCAGAGATTCAACGAAACACTGAGCAAATTCTTGAACACCCCCAAGCAGACAATATAAACAATGTTCTTCCAAGAACTAGAACCAGAATGGCAGGGGAGTCCAATCTTATCCAGAAAAGGGCCGGTGTGGGAGAAAAACACTTTTGTGATGTGATGAATTAAGACGTCAATAAGTAGAATCGGGTGTCTTAGCGCTGGGCTAAAGCAAAAAACCTGCACCCATACCGGCCCCTCTGCTGTATGGGTTAACTTTTTTTATGTAAGGGTGTGATGTGACTGTTTAACCTGCACCCAAGGAGGCAAAACACGTGGTATAAGCACTACGTTTTTTCACCATGATGCCATCTCTACGATGTCACAATCAACAAAGGACAGAATGTCCACAGTGAACCTGGCATAATCACATAGATATGGAGCTATGCTTGAAGGAAGGAACACGGAGGCAAATATTGGCTGACTAAATATAATATCTACAGCTGACATTTCAAGCTTTACATTGCTGTTCGTAAAGTGTCTCAGAGTAGGTGATCGAGGACCAGTTTTGCCTTTCAGATTATAATGAATAAGTTTGTCGTGTGGACAAGGGAACCCGAGCGCTCCTGTTTGCAGACGCTCTAAGAACGCGGTCCCTGGTCTTCAGCAGAGGTCTCCGAGCACCTGGCAAAGTGTCCGCTCAGCAGTTCTCCATCTTGCATTGCGGTGCAGTTCTGCGCTCTGCGGCTCCCTGCAACGTGACTGAGCCGAGGACTTGGGAGACTTCCACCTACAGCGTGTGATCGTTAACATGCTAAATTCACGCTGATCGTTGCTGGTTAAGGGCTAAGCGCGAGCGGCTCCCGGGACAGAGTCTCGGAACGCAGACGATTCGCTGCGGCTTCCCCTTCCTGCCGAGCAGTTTCGCCGGCGCACGTGAGCCTTGTTCCGCCAACTGCCCGCACAGAGCGTAGCGCAGCTATCAGGGGTCAGGTGGAGGAAAATCAAACACGCCCCTCTGGGCTCACCCTGTGATTTGACTGAATTTGTTACTACCTAGGCAGACTTTCAGAAGTAGGTTAGATATTGGCAGTGGTAGAGCTGCAGGTTATCATCAGTGAGACTTATCACTCTCGTCTTGCCAGCACTAGCTCTACTGTAGTACTGTGCGGGTTTGTCACGACTCATGTAGGCTTCCAAAACTGGTCAAAGATAATGGAGGAAGCAACCTAAAACACTGAACACTGCCCAAAGAAGGTTGAGATTGAATCACGAATACCAATAATGTTCCCTTTGAATTCAACATCTGCTCTTTTTTGCTTCTGTTTAATATTTGACATTTGGGCGTCTTTAATTTGGGCTCTTTTTTTTTTTTCTTCCACTGCCCATTATTTTTATTTCTTTTCAGTAACATATTCCTTTTCGACATGTTCCCAAAATAACTCTCCTTTCTACGTAACGCTACGTAGCATTGCCTGCACGCTTATTTTAAATTTTTAATTTAGTGGTGGCTGAAAGGAACACAGCGGTGAGCAGAAACAGTGGGGGAAAAGTTGGCCGAGAGCAAGCCCAACTCATCTGTGTACAGGCGAAAGAGGAGGGCCCACGGAGTGACCCCTGGGGCACAGCAGTCATTAAAAGAGTGATTAAATTATGGAGTGACAGAGACAAAGTGAAAAAGGCAGCCGCTCCAGTCTGGTGAGTTAAGGATTGTGTGAGAATAATGACCCCGATCGTTCCTGCAACATTGGTTTCCACTATACCCTGGTTACTACACTCCTCGAGAAAACCTAGCTTCGATGCCGCATTTTCTCACTCAGTGGCTCTAACTGCGCTTAGGGATTACAACGTATTTGAATCAGGAAATCCCCAGAATGAAAATCATTATATCCAATTATAAATAAATTCAGAAAGCAAAATAGTTTTTTTTCTCTCTCGCTCTCCACTGATTCAGTTAGGCTTATTAAAATGAGCATAATTGGAGTGTAATCACTGTTCATGTGTTTGAGTTTTTGTGTGCTAGCTTGCAACTATTTACAATTTAGAGAAAGGCAAAAAGAGCAACAGCACCTGTTTAATGCTTGTGAAAAACCTTGCCCCAGTCACTGTGGAATCGCATATCCAGCATCAGAAAAATACCAAGAAAAAATGCATTTGTTGGGGGAAAAAAATGGTAACATTCTACCGCTGACATTGATTTTTGCAATGAGTCCAAGACGTAAGATTTTTCCCCTTATCCACAGTGTGTGCCGGTTATGTGCCTGGTATGGATTATTCTTTATCTATCAACCAGGCCCAGAGCTCAGGAAAATAAGTACTGAAGACCCAGTTAGGAATCCTTGAAGTCCTCAGGTGGTAAAAAAAGAGCCTTACATTAATTGTGTTATACGAATTCAAATGGCTACATATAGAGATGGATTATAGTACTGCTTCAGAGCGAGAGCTGCCCGTTGCGGGAACAACTCGGAGGCGACAGATATTGATCATGTGTTCAGTGGCCGGGAGGTTTTCTAAAAGGTTGGCCTCCAGACAGCTGGAGAATGGATCGCGGCCAAGAGCGAAAGCCCAGAGTACAGATTTGCATAAGCGACGAGGATCCGCTAGCTTTTGCTTCATTTTTTCATATTGATTATTTACTTTCTAAAATGATTTTTTTTTAGTTAGGTTGTAAATTCACTGCTTTTGGTTTTATTCTGAAATCCACCCGCTGGGCAGTGAACTGTTGCTAGCGGAGTTAGGGCAGCTGGCACGGCTGAATCACCAGCATCTGATCAAACGGAGGAGTCATTATTGTTCAAAGATGCCAGGGATATCCTGATGACCGAATCCCTCCCTGCTTCGGCAATGGTATTATTAATCATCATCTGGATTCAATAAACATCCGTATGTAGTTTTGACTCACAATTACGTGTTCAATTGTGTGTGTGTTTTCAAACAGTTTGGCTAGTTAATTTTGTTGTTGAAAAGAAAAACACGAATGCTTTCATTTAATATTGAGACAAAGCTAAAGATTGAACTGAACTGATGGAGTCCAGGCTCATGTGTCCTTTGATACCAGTGCCAGCTCTGGCACAGTCAGTATTCCATCCACACATCAATGCACCGAGAGGATGTGATTTGGCTGGATACATCATATGGGAGCCTTCTCCTCAGCTCTTAAAAATTAGATACTTTGTTCCCACATAAAATTTTTGCACAACATAAATTTACTTTTCTCGTGCTCATAATCACAACATATAGACAATTGTATATAAACATGTTTGCATTGTCACAAAATGTAGGTCTCTACTACTGAAGAGCTGTTATTTTATTGTACTATTATATATATACATATATATATGTGTGTGTGTGTGTGTGTGTGTGTGTGTGTGTGTGTATATAGCTGCTAGGACTGTGACTATGATTACATGTTAATACAGTAATTTGTATCAGTGCATTGTGATTACGCATGACTACAATTGCTCTTTGCCGCAATATGATTGCACATCACTGCTATGATTGCATATTGACATTATGAGTACACATTACTTCTAAGGCTTAGGGTAGTTTTGCTCATCACATTAAAAGAGTCTTATTGTGCGAACCCACAGGCATACTGAAGAGGAGAAGGAACAAGAAGAAAAAGAAGGGGTAGAAGAAGAAGAAATTGAACTGAAACGGTGAAAAGCATCCAAATTCTCAGAGCGCTGCCTCTACCTCGCTGGGGTATTACAGCCCTGATCTCAAAGGAAGGCTTTATAAATCCCCACGCAGGCCCGCCTGATGAAAAGCAGCCCTAAACGCTTCATAAAGCTTTCATAAATATGCAATCGGCAGGCTAAAAGCTATCGCTAAAACCTGGCTCAGCTCTCATTATCTTAACATCCACAGGGAGACTCTCACACAAAGGATACAAGGGAATAAGTAAATCCCTACATTTCCCTCTGCAGACTTTGGATCATATGTGAGGATTCCCTTTCATCTAACCGTTCCCACTAAGCAGAGAGATACGCACCGTTGTCATCCAGCGTTCTTCAAGTGACACTTGACACGAACTTCAGGGGGAAGCACTGCTTGTGATCCTCAGTGCAGAGCCTGATATTTTTTTCTGTATTTATTTATTTATTTTTTTATTTGTTTATTTATAAAGGTGACTTATGCATAGTTGCTTAGGTATTGCACCTGACTATAGGGACTGAAGAGTCATTTTGACAATAGGTTTTCATATAAATATATACATTTCCAAATGTTATTCAGTATTAAAACATAATTAATATAACCTGATGCATTCATTGACACATTATTATCTCATGGTAACATATATTCCATTTGTGTGATAGTACTTAAGTACATACTCTGAACTACTGAAGTAGTTTAATATACACAATGACCTTCCCTTTCAGTTTTCTCCTTAATGTACTGATTCATCTAGTGTTCGTATGGGGAATGTTGTATGTAAGCCATCATGGGTACAGTGCATCTCAGATGTTGTAAAACAAAAAAAGTACTGTCCATGGTAAATGAAATATAAACAAATAAATAAATAGAGAGCGAATCAAACCCCAGGTCAACTAACTAGTAGCCGACTGTACTCGACAGTCAGGTGGTAGCATCGCTCCTGGGGGCTGATGTCATAGCGGACTCCCGTACTGAACTACATCAGCAGCTGTACTGTCGGGAATAGCAGGAGACAGTCTGACTGGGGAGCTGTCGGGAAGCATCAGCATCAGTGTATCACATTTTGCTTTTTGCCGTTCGGCAGGTAATGCACTTTCCACAGTAAATATAGCTATTGCGTACCTCGACAGTTTACCTTCTGTATTTGCCTAAGACCGAGGGTTTTTGAGTAACAGTGCACGTACATATAAGTACACTTAAGAAAATTGCATAGTCTACTTATCCTTCCTGTAACGAAACAGAACACAGATTGTAAATCATATCACAAATAAATCCCTCATTATGACTTTAATCTCCCACAGGGCAAGCGGTTCATGATTGGAGACACAAGAGGAAGATGTCTTACATTTACAACTGGCAAACATCTGGTCGTCATGAACCACTTTTTTTTTCTCAAAGGCACAATGCCAAGTCCGGAGCTGTTTGCTTCAACATAAAGTTTACCTCAGGATTGTCATGTTGCCCGGTTACGAGGTAGCATCAGGTCATGTTTGAGAACTTAATAATAGAAATCTGTTTGAATAGCACACATGCACACCTACTGTAGCACATTTATGTGCTTATTTAGTGTTACCTTTGTCCAAAAGTGACTTACCAGCCCGTTATGGCAAAAACACCGGGCGCGAATAACAAGGGTACATACATAAAGCACCTGAACAGAAACATTGACACACACTAAAACCAACAAGTCCCTCCATTACAGACACAGACGGTGATGCCGTCCACAGGTTCATGTGTGTGCATTCAGTTCGCTACAGCATTGGCCAGGCATGCAGGACACACGGTGCACTCCTTCTTATATTTACATTTTAAGCACCTAGCAGCCTATATAATCCAGAGCGACTTACACAGCTTACTTTCTTCGTATATACAATCCAATTACACAGCTGGATATTTACTGGAGCAATTCAGGTGAAGCACCTTGCTCAGTGGCACAATGGCGGAGCGCCGACCGGCAATCACATCAATCTGGCAACCCTGGCATTGCAAGCCCGGTTTCCTAACCACTGCACTACACCGCTTCTCGTTGCTGACATTCGTTTAGCCTGTCCTTGTCACGTTACAGGGTGTCTCAATTGCACCCCAGCACCGGCGTGCATCATTTGCCGTTCATTCTGCATGGAGGGCTAAACTCCAATGAACGCCGCCGCTCAGGTTGGTCGCATTCCTTGCCACATCTTCATCCTGTAAAACGCGGCTCTACGTCAGCAGGGGCCCTGTTATCGGCAGCTAATGTGCATCGCAACGGCCGCGTGCGTTTCTCCATAAAGCCCAGGTCCCGCGTACATTGAGCAATGCCCAGATAAGACGGCGGAAGACCATTCCTTTTGACATTCACAGCGGCAGACTCATCAGTCATGCTGTCAATGGCTGAGCCTAAGCCTGGCTTTGGATATATGAGAAATAATGATGGGGTGAAAATTGCTGTAAGGCTTTAGCCTTAGCCTCGGTTCATGGGAATTGTGTACGGAGGCACGCTCTGCATTAAAAAATGGTTTTCTTTTTTTTTCTTTTTTTTTGTTTTTTGGTACCCCAACCTATGGCATTTATTTCTCCTTCTGTGTGCTTACGGTACTGTACTTTTGTTCTCTATCTGAAACTCTGTTGCTTTACAAAATGTGGCCTCACAGTTCAAACCAGGGGATATTTCAGAAGCAGATGTGTCTCTTGGGTAGTTTTAAGTTTCCAAACAAATGCTAAATCAGTCCATAGTGTGACTATTAATATTTACATATACAGCTAATCTGGACACATGGATATTGAATAAAAACAAAATTCCATTTCACTGACTATAAACAACAACCACAGTGTAGGGTCATGGTTAGGGAACTGGACCTGTAGGTAGCAGGTTGATTCCCAGGTTGGCTTCTGCCTTTACCATATCGTTCAGGGCACTCAAGCTGAAGTGCTTATATATCCAGCTGTGTAAATGTTCTATGAAAAAAATTTTAAAAGTATGCTGCTCTGTTATGTATAAATGCAGTCCATGTACAGTAAGTGTAAACATGTTTTGTGAATAAGCTTTAAAATGCTATTCATCTGGCTCCAAGAATTGCTTCATACTCAGGAAAAATGAACAGTTCGCTCGACGGATGACTGCATACGATGCCGATTCCCTGCACGACAACATATACAGCAGTGACACGTTGTCTCATTTCTCCCAAGAGGTTCGACAGGTTATGATGGATCATCCTGGGGAGGCTTTCATAGAGGAGACGGACTCTGTGACACACAAGCAGTCTGGTGGAGGTAAACCGCCACTAGCCATCGATACCTCTGCAGGAGCCAGAGAAACAGACCTCGGTCACATGAATACAAATGGTCAGAAAACATCTGTAACCCTGAATATTATTTATTTTTTATTTAATTTAATTAAATTTTTTTTTTTTTTTGGGGCGGGGGGTACTCTCATTGCAACACGGTTTCTAATGAGTTCCGTTTCCATTCCGCACTGCTTACTACTGGTTACTGACCGGGAGCTGAACCTGTGATCAGGAGTCCGTAGACTTGAATCCCTCCATTGCTCCACTAGGCACAAGATCCAACCCGAGGTGCTTCTGTTCGTTCCCGGCTGTGAGCATGCTCAGCAGGGGACGATGCGCTTCGGCAGCAACCTCAGCGGTATCGTCTGAGCCGCGTCACCGCGGTAACGAGGGAAGGAGCGCGGCGGGTTTCGACCGTGGCCCTCGCCGGAAGCAAGTCAAAACCAAGAGATACGACTATCTCGCTGAATCAAAGGCCAAAGGTCTCCAGCCGGGGAAACTAATCAAACTCTCACTCAAACACCACGACGGTGATGTCAACTTCTGTAGTAGATGGTTAAAGCTCTACCACCTATTTTGGGCTTTGTGTGGGTAAAATCTTTCCATGTATAGGGCTGTACTGTAAAAGAGCGTTTTTAAACACAAATTGCTCCACTGTGGAAGTACAAAGAGCCTGTGCGTACATGTTGCCTAAGCTATGAAGTTTTTTTTTTTTTCAATTCCACTTCAAACAAACAAATATGGACGATTCAAATGCCAAGGGAACTTGAAACATTGAAGCCCGTTAGTTGTGGATTTAATGAGTTTTTCATAGAACGTTCCAGGGTCGACAGTGGATGGTTGGCAGGCATCTTATTAATACCGAATTACCTCACTCAGCACAGAAGGCCTACAGAAGAGGATGGAAGAACAGCAGAGAGCTGCTTTTAGCGTCCCTGAGGAAAAATGTGACATTTTCAAACCAACGTGTGGGTGGGCAGACATCAAGTGTCTCGGTTCCTTTATATCTACATTCAAGGTTTTGATCACTGAGGACACACAGCAGTTCTGTGATCATCTGTTATGCCTGAGAGCTACATGCAGTGAGGACAGGCCTGACTGGAACTAGCATGGGTACATGGCTTTTCAATGCTGCTTTAATAACGGCATGGCCTATTTTCAGTATTACAAATAATCAAGTATAGCAATAATATTTGTTCATCATAAAAGCAGCAATAACATATGCTGCTGTGTTTTTTAAGTTTGGTTGATCCCCTCATTAGTACATGATTAGCACCATCTAGTGGTAAAATATAGATATTGTCATTACTTTGAGGGTGCCCAAAAAATAGAATAACATATTTCACAATTATTGAGAAAAATATATAATTGTACAGCAATTTTTAATAGCATTTACACTACTATAACTGTATATACATTGCATCTTTAATGGGCTATCTAGTTGTTGTGGTAATGAATACATTTCATTTCTCTTCATTCATATAGTTTCCTCTCTGGGCTGTTTCGGCAAAACTCACTGACTATAACAACAAAACGTTGTATTTTCATAGCAGCAACAATCATTCCTACTTTCTTTATATAGGAAGGACATTGGCTTCACGTCCCATAGTACCCTGCAAGTTTTCTTAAAAGCAATGTTCTTTTGGGAGAAAATAAAACTTTTTTTTTTTTAAAGTTGAGCCATAGATTTAAAAAATCGGCTTGGTAAATTGTTACCTTGCTGAAAGCTAACCTTTGGGCAGGGAGAGCCAACCAGGCAAAAGTGTTCAGCTTCTGTGCCAGGAAGTGGATGGGAGAGCAAAGTGTTTTCAATGCATATAGATGAGACCCCAGAGAAAAGGTCCCTCACATAGATATCAATGATCTCTCACTGTAGCTATCAGGGAGATATCGGCTGACAGGGAGGAATGTCAAGGTGGCTATAAAAATGATGGATACAATTTGTAAACTTGGTTTCCCTCTTGTCCTTTGTTTCGTATTCAAGGTTTGTAGGGGAGGTCATTAAAAGAGGAAGAGAAAAATAACTTTGCCTGGACAAAATAATGGCTGAGCCAGGTAAATTGCCACATTTCCTGGCGACTGTCCCATTTGATAGACAGGCGACACAGACAGCACTTCAAGGTTTCAATGATGACAGCTCAAAGTGAAAATTTCAGAAAATAGTAATAGACTTCGGCTTTCATCCAGCGCTCATGCATTTTACTCCCCCAAAGGTACGGGAACCCATAAATCCATTACCTTTAATATTTAGGAAGATGTCCACGAGCAAATGGCCCTGTACAGCACTGTATTAGGCAACATGAAAACATCTTTATAAAAATGTTGATTTATGTATGAGGTGCTGAGCTGAGTTTCTTTCAGAAACCATTCAGTTCTGCAGAAACATGGTCTTCGGGGTCTTCTAAACCAGTATTCCCACAGGCAAATTCTCTGTGCAATAACATCCAACAGCAGCCAACCTAAACACCACCCAAATGTGTCCTTAAACTTTGTTGTATTTTTGACGTTGTAATTTTTAAAAAACCATTGTTCTGCTGGCGTACATTTCGAGGCAGATTAGAGATGAGTGGAAGAGGTTTATTTTCCAAGTTGATAAAACGAGACAAATTACATTTTAATTTGTCAGGTGGGACTGTAATATAGAAAATCTGCATGTATTAAATGCTTCAGCACTCAGGGAGAGTGAAAGCCTGAAGATGTCCTACCAGGAGTCGTGTCTAGAGCATGCATTATATTCCTCATTGAAAGTCACTAAATTGCCTCATTCAAATCCACACAGAATTTTTTCATTTTTTGGGAGTGTTGGAGCGTTTTTCGAGAAAGATCCCAGACTCCCCTGACACAGACGGGGGGAAAAAAAAATAAAGTCACATTTTCCACATAAACACCTCCGCAGTCTGCGTCCGTGGATATTGATCAATTAATGAAACGGTGCTCCTCTGTCATCCTTTTAAAAGCTCGGCTGACAGCGAGCGTCCGTGGACTTATTATAGCGCGTATTCAAGGCGCGGGAGCACGCCCCAGACTGAGATAATAAGGACTGTATCTTTGTCTATGCGCTGTCAGGGGACTGCGCTGCGTTAAATGCTGGAGGCACTTGTCGGATGGCCTAATAATTTATCTGGAATAGCTTCCCGGGGAGAAATCCATAAGAGCTCAACATCTGGAATTCTGGAGATGTAGTCCACCGTGTAGTGCACAAATGGTGGTGGTGGTGGTGGGGAGGGGTGGGGGGGGGGGGGGGAGGGGAGGGGGGTTGAGAGGGTGCAGGGTGGGAACCATTAGCTGTAATGTAGGATCTGTTATGTTCCCTCAATAAAGGCCCCTCAGTACATGGTCAACGAAGTCATATTTTTAAAGATAGCCAACCAGACTCGTAAGAGTAGATTGCTGAATGGCTGCTCCTTTCGCCAAAATCAACACATCCATAGACAGCACTCTAGGCAACGAGGAAGCCGTGCTTTCCGAATAAAAAACCAGGATAGAGATTGGGTGCTAGGAACACAGTTTTAAAACACAGCTGCTCTCAGTGTCTTAGAGGTTGTTTTTTAAGGAATAGAGCTTCCAGCCAAGAGGTTGCAGTCTCGTTGACCTACTTGCAGTTATACCCTTGAGCAAGGTTCTTCTCTTTAATTGCTTCAGTAAATATCTGGCTATATAAATGGATGGTGTGCAAAATGTGAGCTATATTTCTTCAGCAGAAGCTCCCTGATAAAAGATTTTAGGGCCGCTGTCTCCTTTCATTAAGATTAATTAGTTGTTCAATTAATTGTTCTAGGCACTAAAACAATTAATCAATTGACCATCTAATTAATCTTAATTAAGCAATATACTTATCCGTGTTCAGAAAATAGTTAGGGGAACAATTAACAAAAATAAGGTGAAAAAAACACACCTGATTCAAAGGCTTGTAAAGGCTAGCCACTGTGCAATATTTGACTGGTGTGAATGTTTGTGAAACCATTTTCTCTTGTAGGTTTTTATTCACCTACAATTTCCATCTCCCATTATTTGTGAGGTAGTGGTTTGGACCCCGTGTATGTGATTCGTGTGAATGCCTTCAATGTGTCAGAAACATGCTAATAATACCATGCTTGCATTAGATTTACATCAGATGAATAAAATTGACACACAATCTAAACTAACGAACGATTAACAGTTCAAAATACCTTTTACATATTTTCCGTATTTACTGGAACTACACCAGCATAAACAGTGAGTTAGCAACAGCACAGACGGAAAACATTGCCTGAACGAGATGTCTGGGGACACTGTGAAATGTTTTGTAGGGCCTAAACGTCACCATAATTTACTCATAATCCGTCAGTATCCTTTGAAATGACCTCACTAGGCACGCTCCAGTCGCGACCCAAGAGATCACGCTCACAGTTTCCTCATTAACCCGGGTGAAATAACGCAGGCTGTGTCTTTGATGTTTCCAGACAGCTACGAAATAAAATATTATGGTTATTAATCAATTACAGCGTTCACCTTCGGGAACGTAATTTTTCACTAGACCTGACTGGAACGGACAAAGGACAATACTAACGATTCAAGAGACTGAGATCAAGATGTTAGTTCAACCATAAAACTGAGGCCAGTTATTTCACAGCGCATGTCGCGCAGCCACCAAACCGCACGCGCCGAGGCAGACCTTGTCTGAAACCGTGCTATAAATAATGTATGTCCTCAAATTGTCTTTCAAATCTCACAGACGTCTGGAAAAGAATCCTATTTATGTTGCGAATAAACTGAACTGATTATAAAACTTTATCACAGCCAGTGAAATGAAATGAGCCTTCATAAAGATATCGGTTGCCAATGCCATGAGGTGCAATGGAATTGCTTCAGGTGTCAGTTTTGGTGGATTTAAACGAGAATGATTGCGTGAATGCTTAAAGAGGCAATAGAAACGCCACAGTGAACAATATATATGAAGACATCGCGTGAACCACATTAACATTCGTGAAAAAGCTCTCCGTGGAAACGCATTTTACAACACTCTAGGTCAGACGACATCAGCAGTTCATCACCGCTAAATACATTTCTTCAATGGGGAATTATGTACATGCATGTGCTCATCCAGTGTGTGTTATCCATCCTGCTTTTGTTCAATTAGGGCAATAACACTGAGTGTTTTGGAAATAACGATGGATGACGCAATATCTTCTGACCTTTCGGCCAAGAATATTTAAAATCTAAAGTGGAACTATACTGCATGTCTTTGAGAAAATCTGACTAATCCTCAATCTGTCTCAAAGGACGGTTTGACATTCTGTTCTTCGAATGATTTGTACTTTAGGTACTATGGGCCACTAGGGGGAGGTCCTGAGTAGTTCTCTGTGTTTGCTATTACCACATGGAGATGCAAGAGCTACCCTATGCCGACTGCATAAGGCTGAGCAGGTCAGGCTGGGTCACAGCCACCTAAACAGGATCCTTGCCCACCCATTAATCTTGGCTGAACTGACCACACCCAGTTGTGAACGCCCACCTAGGTAGGTCTGGCCCAATTAGTTCTATGCAGGCCCAACTATATGAATATTTCTGTCTACCCTGCTGTCATGTGGGGATTCCCTTTTCCCTGTGGGAAGCTGATCAGAGACAAACAGGGCTGCTGCATTAATATACACAAGGAGATCAGGTCTCCAGTGCTTGAGCACAAACATGTCCATCTTACTGAGTAGACCATAGAACAGCAAGCAGTGAAAATGTGACTGCTTCCTAAACGCACGAGAGGTCTGCATGCACTGCTTCCAACTGCCGGGGAACACTGCTTGTAACCGCTTGTCCCCTGCATAATGAGAAATGGCCATCTGCATTCTGAATGACTGAGCAGGCGGAGACTACGCATACATTACCTCAGCGCAGGGCACGGTTGTCACTACACGTGCTGTGAGGTAAATCAAGATAACGGACCACGCTGCGATTCTCCCCGCAGGTGTGCATTGTAACACTGTGTGGTCAGACTTGTAGCGTGAAGTTGGCAGGTTCACCTCCCAGGCAGGGCACTGCAAGCACAGGAATTACCTGCTTCACTTGAACTTGATGTAATATGTGCAATATGTCTGCTCTGGATAAAGGTAGCCTATGCATGGCAGTTAAATAAAAACACTTACAGGCATGTTTTCTTCTATTAATGAACAAAGAACAATCTTCCTGCTCATTCTACAAGGTCAATAACACTTTATACCCTTTTTAAACCCAAATTCTCTAGAGAAGATCAATCAACTTTGACTGAATAGCACACCCGATTCATAAATAATGGTTCACAAATAAAGAACATTTTTATACCAGCATTATTAGTGCCAGAAAAACAAATTATGAGTCAGTTCCTTGAGTTTTACAAATTTGAGATTTTTAAATGGCTATTATAGCCACACACACACAGACAAATCAAATGTTAATCCTCAATGTACAGACACACCGAATGGGCTAAAATGCAGACAAATTAGCCCATGTGTTTCTCCCTTATAGCCTTATCCACTGTTTTTGACTGACTGTTTTCAATCCAGAGAAATGTACCACTTTAGAATAACAAAAAATTAAAAAGAAGTGATTTAAAGAGGCATCCAGTTGTTTGTTTTCACATTCCTTGACATTTTTCTGCAAGGTGCCTTTAATAACCGGCCCCGGTCTACTCTAGGCCTCTTAGGACCGAGCAGCAATTGGCTGATGCACGGGAACAGGCGTCTAAGAAATCCCCATGCAGTCAGTCTAACCAGCAGGGGTCAGCGTGTATGGCCTCACATTCAAATTAATACAATTTTAAGTCAATTTCATCGAGCTGAAATAACTGCAAGTCTGCACTTGCTAATGAGGTCATGACAGCTCGGGGGTAGGAAAAAAAAAAAACTATAAATGGATCCCTGGCCATTACCACACCTTGAAACCATTGGTCTAATTGAAGGAAAAGCATTCCAGGGACACAAAATTAGTGTGACATGAAATGCAATTTAGTTGCAGGTATAAGTATACAGATACTATATATCAATTCGGGAGGGGGTTTGGGCAGGGTGTGAATAGTTATAAATACATATATGAAAAAAACATATATGAAAAATTACCATACATAGATACTAGAAATACACTTTCCCCCCCAGTTTTTTTAAAATGTATTTTGCTTCATGGTATACACTGCAGTGCAAACAGGAAAATTCAAGAACTTCTGCAATGACAACGAGAACAAATTCCAGAAGAAGCTCAATAAAAAGAGGTACTTGGAGGAGTCTGGTTCATAAACTTGTCTTAAGGTTGTTTTGTGTTCACAACCCATGTTTTTACAGCCATTTCAACTGCTACCATTTGTAGTTATGTTCTGTTATGTATTTCCTTTAAGTGTGCTTTTGTGAGTTTTTTAAAAAGTTTTTTTTTTAACATTATGTCCAACAAATCAACATATCCAGATTGTGAGACACACATTTCCTTCAGAATAATATGAGGCAGAACAAATTTTGATACAAATAGGGCAAATGTCATTGAGCATGAATTATTCAGGTCCCTGTTAATATTTTTATTTGCCTGTGAAATTTATTACCAGATTGTTACATCCCACAAAGAAATCATGAGTGAATCGTCAGTGACCTCAAATCACCAATTTGTCCTCTGCCTCCTCAGCTGTCATTAAAAACACATCATTTACTTTTATAAGAAAAGAAATAAAAATAAAAATGCACAAAAAAAAGGATGCTGATACAAATTTTTGTAAGCATTTTATTAGCTACAAGAATCCTTTGGGCAGTTATATTCATTACTCGTGTCTCTGGCTAATGAGCAGGGGTGGAAGAAAGGTGCAGCCCCTCATTTGCATAATTTAATAAGGTAGCAAGCGTGTCTTTGCACATTTCGCTGTGAGATTATAGGAGCTAATGACGCTCAGGAGCATATGCATGGCCTGTCATACACAAATGTGACATTCTACATGCAGTAGTTTCAGTGATCTTTTTAATGGGCCATAATGAGCAGGAATGTTCGCTACCATTTACTTATTTTTCTATATGCAGGTATTGCTTAAAATGGATGAACACACATGCACACACACGCATACACACACACACACACACACACACACGTATATTTGGCACATTATCAAAGTAATATCTCAAGCTTGGTTGGTTGCTCGCCTCTTATCCATAACTGCTTATTGAGGACAGGGGAAACCCCTGCATGAATTTTGCCAAAGAAAAACACACTGCCTGCAATGACAATTTTAAACAGTCAGTGTTCACTCTATAACACTCATTTTAGACTTTTTTTCTTTTTTAAATATAGAAGATTATACATATAATCATATTTAATTAAGTTCTTTGACCAGGTCTTACACAGTTGCCACTGCAGAATGTTGAATGTAATTTTGTCACTCCTAATACAGAGTCCAAGCTGTATCACTGATGTAGCACAATGTTCATACAATGGACTCTACAAAGCAAAGCGCTGACTAAAACTCCAGTTTCAGACCTCTTAGTGGTGGAAATAACTGTGGGTCAACCTCATACTATCGCTGCAGAGCTTGATAACTTTTCTGCCTCTCTACTTCCTGGTTCTACTTTACTCTACTTCCTGGTTCATTTTAAAAGAAACACTGAACACAGTTTAAAAACATTTTTTTTTTTTTGAAACACGTAAAACAGCTTTGTAAAAAATGGTGACCCTAGTCCATGACATGTTGACATAAAAATACATGTCTCATGCTCAAGTATGCTGCATATGACAAGTGTTTGTTGTCACCTCCCATGACATGTGTGCCATAAAATGTCACACTGTTGAAATGCAGGAAGATGTAACCTGACACAACTGACATGCAACAGTAATCC
Organism: Anguilla anguilla; assembly: GCF_013347855.1. Classification (NCBI taxonomy): domain Eukaryota; kingdom Metazoa; phylum Chordata; class Actinopteri; order Anguilliformes; family Anguillidae; genus Anguilla; species Anguilla anguilla. The sequence goes on along the minus strand of NC_049201.1, from coordinate 28,969,325 downwards.
GACCTTCAAATATTAATATATATTAATATATAAATAAATTATATATATATATATATATATATATATATATTTTTTTTTTATTTTTTTTTTTTTTATTATTTATTTATAATAACACAGCAATGGGTAATACTGGTCATTATGCCATGCACATGACAGCTTTACATAGAGTACAATATTTAGTATACAGTAATAAGCAAAGTGACTTGTTTTACCTGCAATAACAAATACATTCATGACCACTGTATTACAGCAGCATTAACAACTATATTAGATAACAAGGGGAACTATAACTACTTTTTAGATGTTTGCATTTATTGGAGCCAGAGACAGCCGACAAATGGCACAAATTAGGCCAAGACAACATTTCAAAAACTGTACATTGATACAGTTTTCAAGCATTTCAATTGTAAATAAGAGTTAAAAGTTCAATAATGACTTCTTTTTTTTTTGAAAATCCAAAATCTCAAAGTCTGTTTACAAGTCAATCTACATAATCTGGACAGCAGTACATCATAAAAATCAAAACAGGCTGAATTTATACTTTACAGGTTAGTAAAATGTAAAAAAAAAAAATGTATAGGGATTTTTGACATTATTTCAATCTAATTTCATTTGTATAGCGTATTTTACAGCAGTTGTCACAATACGCTTCACAGACAACCCTGGCCTAAACCTCCACAGGAGCAAGCCTAAGGCAACAGTGGGAAGGAAAAACTCCCTGTGGCAGATGGGTAGAAACCTCGGAAGGAACCAGGCTCAAGGGGGAAACCCATCCGCCTCTGGTCGGCTCAGGGTGCCGACTGGTAACCAACATGTCAGTCAGATTTATAGGGTTTATGATGTATTTATTCTGCATACATACTGCACTGTATGTATTCAGATGTATGACCGTATTTAATGACCAGCTGGCTTTACAATAGCTGGTATAGGGGTGTTCAGGGGTTCATGGCTTAAAGTAAGAAAGTACACTCTAATGTATTTCAAATGCATTGTTTTGATGTCCTGCTTATGAATCTGTACTGTGGCAGTGCACCACGGCATACCAGTGCACCCAGCGTCATGCTCAATTGTCACTATTGTCTCTCCCAGTGAGGAAGGCTTTTCGACAGACTGGGATGACAGCGTCTAGTCACATACTAGCAACCGGCAATGGTAGATTGGAAGCCTTGCTTGCCTGTACTCTCATGGATCAATAGTGGAGGTTGAAACAATGAGTGCTGTTAAATTTGGCTGGAAATTAAAAATTGGGAGATAAAGGGGGGGAAATGGTGGGATCTTGAGACAACTATCCCTGATCACTTACCTGATTATATTTTTCATAAGCCCCCGTCCTGCACATTTCACAAAAGGCCTTAAAGGACTCAGAAAGGGAAAATCTTGATTTGAAGTGTTTCAAAGAACATGGCAATGGACACTGTTTATTACACCTTATTTTGCTTCTCAGAAATACAGAAGAATAGGCACAATTGCTTGAGCATAGTATTGTCTGACAGCACTGTTATTCTCAAGATGATATTAAAGAAAATAAGGGACAGCTCCTGGGTCACTGACAACAGCTCTCATTTTACACATCATTTATTCTCTAACTTTTTAATATCCACAGCCAAGGAGCTAATATATATATATATATATATATAAATATATATATATATGATCCACTCCAATATCATTATGTTATTAGTTGATTCCACTGCCTTTAATCAGCAGAGTAATTCATCTCCCGGGACAGTAAGCTTCTCTCATGCGCAATTACGCCGCGCACTACGCTTGCTGATTAGGCAGAAACACCAAAATAATTCATCAGAAAAATTGCAAAAAGAGTTCATCAAGCGTGCGACTCTGAAATCCCACTCTGGACCTCTGCTTCTTAATAATTAAACCTCGCAATTAAGCCAGCTTACCATACGGATGAGGGTGAGGGGGTCCATGCACTATTCATGAGAATACATAATTATGCGATATATTCCCGGAATTAAAAAAAGGCGAAGGAAATTCACAACGGGGCTGTCAAAATGCAGACGTTTTTATTTGGTTCACAGCGCTTTTTATCTTGCGTGTGAGAAGCTTTCGGGAGAAGTGGGCCGCGTCCCTTCGCTGGTTTCCGCGGCGCAAGCTTGCAGGTCGGTCAATGGATTCTATGGGAGGGGGAAAAAAACACACAGATGACACGTTTGTAGCCGTGTGGGGCACCAGTATCACAGAACAGAAAATGCAGCAAATGTATTCCGATTAAAGACAGGTCTGTCCACTGACTGAGCATGTGAAAGGTGAAGAACTTAAACTGAAAAGGAAGTCGACTATTGAACGGCACGACGAATTATAGGTTAGTGTTTGGTGGGCCGAATTGCCCTTGTTGGTGCCTCAGGCCTATACACGATACTGGCAGCTGCAGACAAGGTGGCCAAAGTCTTGTTTTAATCTGTAGCCGTGGCTTGCAGTCTCACAGGCTGCCTGTGAATAGACGGAACTGGCAGTCGAAAGGAACGTGTGCAGCGCTTCACAGAAGCGTCTGTCAAGAACTAAACGTGTGATGATCACAGGGTGCTGGGCCAGCACCCCACACGTACCGACTGCTTGAACACTGGAGCCTCTACTTCTCATAGTTTTTCTTTTTTGATCATAGAGGTCATGGAGAGGGCTTCAGATCAGGGACACCAGAAGGCGTTGAAAATAACAAGCATACACCAGATTGGTCTGTATGGTAGGCTATTTGCTTAGTAAAAGGTTATCTGGGTGTCGAGAAACAAACAAAAGCAGCTTTCCTCATCAATTTGGACGTTACCACAACTGGGACATTACCAATCACTTAATGGTAAGGTACAAAGTTGCTTGCACATCAATGTGTATTTCATGAATAAAGCCCCATGCTTCATAATCTGAGGATGTGGCTGGTCTCACGTTACCATTGGAAATATGTTCCTTGATTAACATTAATATGTGCAGAAAAACCTGCATATGCACATTAAAGGGCATTTTTATTTACAGTTACGATTATTCCACACCTCTGTTACAATCATACTGACTAGGTGGTATGAATGTACCATTGGACTGCATGTACTTTGGTTTAAATTGTATCCGAGTCAATTAATTATGAATGTAATCGAAACGGCTAATGACATGTCACTGCTGTTTGAAGTAAAATTTCATAGTGCTAGGCAAAATATTTCCAGAGCAAAATCCAAAAATTGCTACATTTATCTCTCCCCTACATTAAGACAAATGTTTAAAAAACAGAATGTGAAAGGAAACGTATAGCTTTACTCGATTTCTCACCATTAAGTTACACGTAAAATGCGCCAGAATGGTTCAAGAAAAATACATAGACAATAGACAACATTTTTCTCATTAAAAAACAAAAAAGGCCCTTGCAACTTAATGGCGGCAGTGTCTATGACAGAAACAATGGGAAGCAGGCACACAAATTGAGTTCAGAGCGGAAAATAATAAGCATGAATTTGATTAACTTTTCCGCCCAGTACAAGCTGGTGTTTCAAAACTGATGCAGGCCACATGTACCTACCTGTGAATCACGGCGCGCTGGAGAATTGCTCGAAGGGACTGCCCCGTTTTCTTCATTTGTCTAAAATAAATAAATAAAAGAGGAGTCGGGTGGTGAAGTCTTGCAGTGAGATCGGTTTTCAAAGCAACACAAGCGACTCGTTAAGACCAAGACAAAAGATTCGAGCATTCAGGCAACATTTTAAATATTAAGTGCATGTGCGAATATTGGGAAGTGCTGACTGCCTTAAACAAATTAATACAACATTTTGATTCATGATGATGTAATTACTCTCAGCAAATGAAAATTCTTCATCCCTGATAAATCACACAAAGGAAATCTGAATTTCTAGAGAGGGATGTGAATATTCATCTTTGCACAGGCTGTTCAATTATTTCTTGCAGCAAAAGTGTTTGTCTCAAATATATTATGCAGAGGGGAAAAAAACACAAGTAGCGTATTTAGAGTTACTTATTTATGAGGTGAGAGTATTGGAGGGCACAACGGTTAATATGGGAACCATATAAAGCAAATTAACAAAGTTGTCTGGGGAATAGGATTTTGGCTCGCACTGCAGTGCATTATCACATCAGCAAACAAAAGCTGAAAACTTCCCAGGAATTTGTCATCAGACCTAATTAGGCGCAATCCGCGGGTTCACTGAGTGCTTTATGCTTTCAAGGAAGCTCAGCAATATAAAAAAAGAAATTGCAGCACTGAATGCGTTGTTGGAATGACCGAGTCCACACACGGCTTTCCTGGTTTCTTGCTGGGTGGAATACTTCAAGAAATACCTTTAAATAAATAAATACCAGACACAAAACAGCCTTTCTATCAATGTCATGTTCATGATTTACATGGATAAACTTCAAACTGACATAAAGGTTGTCATTCAGGACTAGTCACTCCTGACTGAATTTGATATAACATTCTTTAAATTGGCACATGGAATAATTTAACCATAAAATATTATAGAAGAGTGCTCACAAGCGTGTAGCGTGTTTATGAGAGAGAGAGAGAGAGAGAGAGAGAGAGAGGGAGGGAGAGAGAGAGAGACCTTTCATCTTTGATTCCCTTTTATTTAACAGTTAAAGGAGACATACTGTTATCCAAATATTTCAAACATAAAAATAAGAAGAAACAAAATCAAAACAAGAAAATAAAAACAACGAAAAACCTATTACTAACCACAGAAAAAAACAAAAGCCAATACAAGCCAAAAACAGACTAACCCATTCAAACAGTCCACTAATGACCAGACTTTATGGAAGGCACTCATTAGGCACTCAAATGGCCCCCTCCGTACACACCACTGCCCATACTCTTCTGAAACCCCCATAGTCCTTTGTCATTTCTGCATGAGTATGGCTCCATTAGACTTGAAAGAACAAAGTGTCTAAAGAGCAGTCTTGCACAAAATGAGGCCAACCATATAGCCAACTTTTAAAATTCACTAAGCAACTGTCTATACGAGTACCCAGGGCCAAACACAAACACCTCTTCCAATACAAAAAACAAGTCCACCAGTCAATTACACTCCGGGAAAATATGAGCTGTTGTCTCACCCTCGGAACAGAAAGGATACACTGTTCCCCCAACTTCTGCTGATACTTGCAAACCAGGGAATACCTGCCAGCCACTCCCGTCCCGGGAAGCGAACCCGTTCTCAAACTCTTCCCGAACCGCAACAGGCAAAGCCCACCATAGCCCACCCAGTTTTCCCCCAGTGATTCGCCCTGAATGAGAACCTATTTGCTCTGCCATAGTGCATGCTGTCCTCTGACCTATCGGGCCCTGCAGGTGAGCCAACTTACATAGATCAGCTCTGGGAAAAGATAATGCAGAGCATTGGAAAAAAATGGCTCCAGCAGTATTAATGGGTTACAGAAAATGGGCTCGTCCAGGACCCACTATCATGGGACCCGACCCCAATCCAGAGGCCCCTCCACGGACTTTGTACAGCCGTCTGTACAGCCGTCAGTGCTCATGTTGCCTGGGTTCAGGAGGAACCAGCGAATGTCCAGCCCCAATCCCCCCATCCATCTCTACAAGCTCTACAGACTACAAGCTGGATCCCTCCAGCAAGACATCTTCATGATACAGCCACCTCTGTACTGCCCGCAACCGGAAAGTTGCCACTCTGCTTTCGAGATCGATAAGGCCCTGCCCCCCTTGCTGGAGTTGCTGATATAATACCCCTGCCTTCAGCCAGCGCTGTCCTGACCAAAGAGAGAGAGAGAGAGAGAGAGAGAGAGACAGAGAGAGAGAGAGAGAGAAATTATATACCATGACTGAACACATTTCACACCTCCAATGAATCACGATGCTTTACTACCAATATCAGCGGATTCTAACAGCCCCTGTAAATAACTGGGCCGTTGTTTGTGTTGCCAATAACCTTTTCAAGGAGAGTCATTATAGACCCCGTGCAGTCTGAACAAGTGCTGAGTAAAACATCATCAATTTAAGGAAAATTCCTTTGACATTGTTAGAATTTGCGTATTGGTGATATACTGTAATACGCGCTCAGGGTCCTGTTTTCTTGTTTTGTGCAGTATCTCGCTTTTCAGTGGCTAAACTCGAGTTCTCTAGACGACGGGACATTACGTGGTGACATTCCAAAGCAGACACAGTGCAGTTTAATGTGATTGAATCAACTCCTATATGCTCCTACTGAGAGACATCGATCAATTTATCAAGGAGACATACTGATTTTTGCCATGCTAACAGCCTCAATAGTCCAGAATGCAACAGCATGGCTTTGCAGCGGATTGGGGGCATCGCCACTTGCGTGGCCACTTTCTGATTTTTCTAGCTAATGTGAATCTAGCTGCCTGTGCACGCCGCACCCATCTATGTTACGAATAGCGATAGCATAAAATATACTTTATCCAAAGTCATGCAGGTTAGGTTAATATAGGGAGGCATTAACAGGGTGTAGGTGTGAAAAAGCACACATGCTCAATAAAATTACACTTAATAAATGCATTTTATTATTATTATTATTATTATTATTATTATATTATTATTAATATCTCATAATAGGCCCTGAATTAATTGCACATTGCTTAAACATGTTTACTAATGATGTAAGTGTTCTAGCCTGGAATTTTCCTTTAAAACCAACACAAACCAGGAGAATGAGAGGTTTCCTATTTACACCCAATGGAAATGGCCATCAACAAAGTTTATTAAGATATGTGGGTTAGCATTCTGAAAAAATGTGTAAATAATTCACATACTTCGTCAGAAGGATAATCATTACTGATGTGATGATGGTCTGACTCTCTCTCTCCCTCTCCCTCTCTCTCTCTCTCTCATCGCTTCCTCTCTGTCATCAGTGAGGCCTGTACAATTAAGGCTAATAAAATCAAGGCTGTCCTACATTAAGAGCCTGGGTGTAATGTACTGAAACATGCTGAAATGTACCGGAATAGTCATAATTCCAATCTCAGCACCCCTGCTGGTTTTCTCTTTCCTCGGGAGCAAAGATTTTCCTCCAGTTTCTCCTTCTCGAGTTCCCTCTAGCTCCAGTTACCACAAACCCCAGCCTCAGGGGCTCAAGCGCTGCGCAGCTGAACAGGAGAGCGGAGCCAATGGCTCAATGCCACAGGGAGGCCTGTGTGGACCTTCCTTCAGCTCTTATGCAAATCCAGTTCAAATCAGCCAAGGTTACTGGAGAGCTGCTGAGCCCAGTTATGTACGAAAGTAGTGTTCTATAGTGCTGTAAGACATGTGGGGGGGTGACCAAGTCAAAATAACACAGAGGCTGCTTGTCACCAGAATGCCCTGTAGAACTGAAGCTAATTAAGGTGTGTGTGTGTGTGTGTGTGCCCACATGTGCGTGTACGTGCGTATTTCTGTGTGTGCGCACGCATGTGCATGTGCATGTCTGTGTGTGCATGTGTGTGAGAGAGAGTCTATGTGTGTGTATGCATATGTACAGCTAAAACATTTTGAACCTTGATGACCAGGTCTCTCTCATTTAAGTCACCCTTTGACAGATACACTCTGACAGCAACAATAGATAGGTGCAGCACACAGTGCATTTTGAGGCCTGATAGAGCACATCTCTCCAGTCAGAATACCCTCACCGCCCCAGCAGGAAGGTTTTCAGTTATTGTCGTGTTCCAGACAGCAGAGTATACTACGCCCGACCAGAAGCCTGTAAAGATCTTCCAAAATCAATTGCTAAAATTTAAACATGTCATAGAAAAAGTCACTGTTTAATAAAAGTTTCCTCAGTAGTTCAAAGGGAAGCATTTCAGTGTAGCGCTGAAAATGCTGAATAGGGACAAGTTTAAGGACAGCATGTTTATTTGCGTCAGTTCTAGCACACTGAGCAAGAGTGATGTTCAATATTAAGCCCCAGTCTTGGAATCCCTAGAAAGATTAATATCTTGTAGCTACTTGGTAGAGATGAATACAAACACAGATCCTCCACGCAGTCTATTTTTTCCCAATTCCGGAGTGTCGGAGGATAGATGAATCATAATAAAAACACATTTTCACCTGGCCACCATATCTAGACGCGCAGGGGCATTTACTGCAGGAATGAGCCGTCTGGAGATTAATAGAGAATCTTCCCAACCGTACTGTGTTTGCAAGTTCCGGAAGCTTCTGCCCCTTGCTCCCTTGCAGACAACGACCCTGTAATGTGAAGGACACCCATGGCTCTCCTCCTGAGCGGGTTGTTTCCCATTGGTTTTCCAGGATGCGAGGCAGACCAATTTCAGCGCTTTGCTAAACTTGCAAGCGTATTCCCCGCAGCTTTGAGGAGTACATCCATTCCGCTGTCGATTCCCGCAACATAAATGGGTTTCTCGTGTTGCCCTCTATGCAGATGCGTTTCATAACGTCCCTCTGTCTGCCAAACGTCACGTCTCGTTTCTGTATCGCCTGCAGGAAGAACAGTCTCCGCAGAGGGCGAAAACATTCTTCATTCCGAGTCGTGCAAACGCCTGTCAAAACAACGCACTTCACGGCGGTGAGGGTTCCTGCCCCCCCCCCCCCATGTTTTGGGAATCTCTGAAGGTAAATTGTGTGTGTGCGTGTGTGTTGTTTTTTGTTTTTTTTCCCGTTTTTTCTGTTTTTCATTTTCAGATCAGTTCTGCTGTCGTTTTCTCACACCTGGAGTTACTGCAAAGGGGGGTGACACCACAGCCCGCAGAGCTTCAGAAATCATTTGTCGTTGATAGAAATTAAAACGAACGACCTTACTGCCAAACATCAGCATTCCGCTCAGGGACTGGCACTTCCTGTGCTGAGGGAGTGGTGGTGGGGGGTGGGTGGTTATGGGGATGCACATGGTCTGCCTTTTTCCTTGGGCAAACCATTTTCAGTTGGGGAGAAAAAATTTTTCACTCGTCTCCCAATTTAAAATGCCATACAGCAATCAAAGGCTTGTCCTATTGCTTGTCCCAATGTCCTTCACCCTTCTGGGAGGGCAAAACATCCTCCAAAACTTCTGAAACCCCCCTGCTCCTTTTCTATTTAAATGACGCATTGCCCTGCCGGACATTTGTCCATGCTCAGCATCGGCACAGCCAGGAACTTAATATGGACCACATCACCACACCTAAAAAAAAACAGTTCGGTAGCTGGCTATTTTAACGCAGTGTCCATTCTCAATCACCTGCGTAATCTACGCAGACAAAAGACAGAGGAGCGACTCTGAATTCCACAAATTGTTTCGGGGGTTTTGGGAGTCCCCAGACTGGCCATGAAAAAATGCTCGATTTGTCATTGGACGCTCTCATAAAAAAAGCTGTTTTAGTTGTGTTTGAGGTTGGTAAAGTTACCGTGTTAATTGTTCGAGGGAGAAGAGTAAACCCTCTAGACAAGATATCCCTCCAGAACCAGGGTTCAGTGACTGTGTTTAATTTCACAAACTGCTCCCAGCAGCCAAAAAATGCCTAATGCTCCAAACACAGGGAAAGTTTGATTTAAAAAAAATAATAGTGAAAATTTTGTCATTATCAGCAACAGAAAAAAAAAAAATCTTGGCAAGAGCCAAGGTATACAGCATTATGAAGACCTCTTGGGTTCAGGATTTTGGAACACACTTCCATTTTTCATAAAATGGCCATTTTTATGATAATAATTACTGTAACATTACGATAACATTCAGTTAATAACAGTGGGCTAGCTGTTAAATTTTTTAAAGCCTTTAATTTGTTACAGGCTGTTTTTGCTGTTTTATTCAGAGAGCATATGTACTGCTTGCCACGATGCAGCTGCAGCTTCTGAAATAAACAGAGTCAATTAATTATTCAGACTTAATCAAGTTCGAATAAGACAGAAAGCTTCGATTTTGCGAGGCATTCCAAAAGCGGAGACCCAACTTTCTATCTGTGCGTGAAGCAGAGACAAACAGCAACGTTTCCTTTTGCTCTCAAGTGGTTCAATAGCCTCGCGAAGGAAAACAGAGCGCCTTGCTCTGATTAATGAGCGTACACTGTCTAATGAACAGTAATCTAATGATATAACGCAGTCGCCCCCGAGCGCCCCCGGCAACACTCGCTACGGAAACCGGCGACTGTGGCTGGGGTTGATTAGAGTTGACCCTGAGTGTGAGGGAAGCTTTGAAACGCTGAACCTAACGTGGGAGGGGCGGCGGGAGGGGGGCGGCTCTCGTTGTAAAACTGATCGCGGACAAACGGGAGGAAAGAATCGCGCGGGTGGGGAGAAGAATGGGGGGGGGGGGATCGATGGAGCGATCGATGGGCGTTAGATTTTATCACAAAATTCCAAGGGAGAGGAAAGCAACTGATCAAATGTCCCCCCCCACTCGTATCGGCGCATCCAGCCATATTAATTAAGAGGAAGCGCTTAGCCGACGGACCAATAAATCAGCCGATATCGTTAATTAAAACAAACGGTCGCGATAAACAGAAAATGTTGTGGGCTCGTATGGATATACTTCCTCTTCGAGTTAGGCCTAAATCTTTTCCACAGGGCATTGACTTCAGTGCGTTGTCCATTGTCCGTTGCTCGCCTTGGGCCCAAATACAAGTACCCTGAAATGATTCCTTTCCAACAACAAATACATTATGCAAGTTGCAAATGTTAAAACTAGCCAGATTGTGTCTAACCCACTGTTTGAATGCACTCATTTAAACAAAATTGCCTCCAGCTCCTTTACGCAACAACATTTGATTCCTTTATGCAACATTGATTGCATTTTTTATGAGAGCACAACACCCCAAGTTGGACATCAAAATCATCCCAAAAGAAACTATACTGTGCCTACCTCCCCACACACATTTCCTGAGTCCTGCCACACCTCTCCAAAAAAAAAAAAAATCTAATCAAATCAAATCCCATTCCCCGAATCAAACGCCCCTACCTCTTCGCCCTCCTGCCCCCAGAGAAGAAAATAAGTGGCAGCCATTGTTGTTCAGCCCAGTGATAATGATCCTGCCAATTAGCAGAGTCTAGGCTGAGGAAAATAATTCAGCTCTTTTGTGTCTTGGCTATTCTCTGGGTCTATGTTAATTCTGAATCAGCAACGTTCCCATCCAAGTAAATGTGGCAATTAATGAAAAATCTTATTGATGTGGCCTTTACCAAGGCAATAACTGCCCCGTGGAGTCAATAATTATTTAGATAAGAATTACCTTTATTACAAAAGAGCACACTTCAGCAATATTGTCATTGTGCTTAAACATCTCCCTTTGTTGTAACTGCTCTTGCTTGGAATGATGGTTTGCATTAAAAAGAAATGCTTGCTTGCTGATTGGGTCAAAGGGAGTTGATGGCTTTGGGTTTCGGAACAGAATGAAATTGCTCGGCATTACAAAGAGCCAGCCAGGGAATGGGCTCATTACTGAGTTGGACAATGCACATGTAATGATTTGCTGAAATGTATCGGGACGGAATAAATGTATTTAAATGACACCTCATTACTGTAAACCATAAGTCCTTGGGCCTCTAATGTTAAACTGAAAATGAATTTGGAAAAAGATAGCCTGAGATATTGCTTATGGGTACACTATATGCAAAGAGTGGAAGAGGAAGCTGTAAACAGACACTTGGCTGAGCAAGACTGATTCATCAAAGATATTCTAGTCCAGGTAGATGAGCAACTTCGGCGAGTTTACTGTCTGTGATAGAGCAGTGCATTCTAGAATGCGAAAAGTGTTGTGTCTCCAAACCCGTTAATATGCACAAAGTGAGGCCTATATCCTGTTTGATTCTACGAGTTTTAAAGACACTGCTCATATTTTAGACAGCAATTAGAATCAGATCTAAGCCTGCTGATAAATATTCACGAGAGCTGTAGTTCAGTGCAGAACTGATTGGCCATTTCAAAGCCACGTCACGCTTCTTCTAAAGTGACTCGGACGGAAAGCGCCGCTCTTGCGATGATTGGAAGTTCTGTCACAGACTATCCCATGAAATCCCATTAATAAATCTATAGTCAGTTTAGGATGAAGATATAAGGCCTTTAATAATCCATTACGGTTTCATCATTGGCGCATGTATGAAATTTGACTTTTAAATGCCCGTTCAGCTTCCCCCAGCAGTTAATGGTGAGCATTTTAAGAGACTGGGTCTACTCAGGATAACTGCTGAATGGTAGACTGCAAAACCTCTTTGGGAGCATTTCGTTTTAATGAAAGGCATGATTCAGTCAGTCGAGCTGTAGAACACTATGCACTGAGTGGTAGCTCTGCTCTAATAAACAACTACGCACCTCTCTCTCCGTTCCAGCTGGGGGCAGTGGCAGCGTGTCGGCACCGGGGCTGAGGCAAAGGACTCCTCCAGACTCACTCGGGCTCGGCGAAGTACTGCCAGAGATCTGCCGGTGGAAAGGAAACCGAATGAGGCCAGGGCGGCATTTTGCAGTCGCTAAAATGTGCTAAAAGGAGCTAAGTCAAGCTGGTGCTAGTTTCACCGACCTTCCTGGAGCCCACTGAAACAGGCCTCAGAGTGCCTGATGTCTCGGGCTGTTTTGGGACAGCTTCACTGGGGGTCTGCTGCCCACTTCTGGTGTGAATCTTGCTGTGATTGCATTGCTCCTCTTCAATGACCTTGGCTTCAGTCTGTCAATGGAATAAGTACTCACAGAACTCACAAGACAGGCAACATGATCCAGCTTATGAGTACTTGTACTTCACTTGTAACCCTCACTTGTAACCCCAGCCTACAGTTAAATCAAGTTACTTGATGCAACTCTTTTCTATGCAGGATGCATATTGCATGCGACAAGCATTTGCATTTGGTGCTTTTACAATGGACTGATAAAACAGCATTACCACGAGCCTGAACTCAATCAACATTTGTTCTAAGCAATGACTCACAACCAAAAAAATTTAGTTCTTTACGTTAGCTTTGTTTCTTTACAAACACACTTTGAGGAGGGAAGGGAATGGACTGATCAACCAACTTGCGACACTTGCATTTCAGCATAATCGCGAGTCAAAGCTAAGGACAAATGCCAATGAGTTTGTTCTGGTGATTGCTGAACTTGCCAGATACCTGTGTCTATTTGCAAGGGAAATTTAAGGACGAACGTTGATTGAATCGGGGGCCATTTTGTTTCACCTTGCTGGCTGTAGGTTTCATTTACCGCCAGCGGTCTCTACCTGATCAATGGGCAAGTCGGCCTTCATCCCTCTGTCTTCTTGTACTTCTGTCGCTCCCGCCATTTCCTTCCTCCTGCCTTTGGCTCTGAACACACCGCCCTCTGAGGAAAGCCATTAATCACTGTTACTCCCGGCGCGTTGCAGTCAGTCAGACGCCCGCGCGCCATCGTCTTTTTTATTCCTCCGTTTTTTCCTTCAGCTTCAGAGGTGATCAATAATTCCTTCAATCAATTCATTTATATAGAGTGCACGGTGGGACTGAAGGTTATTGCAAGTCTAGACGTTTACTTTTTTTTCTGTTTTACAAGTCAACCCCCGGAAAGTTGCGCTGAATAAAGTATGGTTCTGACTTCTTAAAAGAGGATTACATTTTTACAATAACATTATATTATTTTACATAAAGAAATATATTATATAAGTGTAGTAAATTATTATTATTATTATTATTACTACATAGGCTGTGGAGGGGCCTGGATACTCTGACTTATTGAAAAACAAATACAGCTGTTTCACATACACTGTTTGGAGGGGCTCCTAAGTGATGCATGCATCTAACAGACTTGTGTAGGATCAGCCACACCTGGTCCAGAAGAGCCACATGTTCAGCTGACGTCTCTTATTACTGGACACTTCATTGATCAATTAAAGCAGCTGATTACACAGTAAACTCACCTCAACAAAAACAAGTGCTCCCCGAAACTCTCCAGGGCCGGCCGCCCCTGCACGTGCGCACAATGCAGTGAGGGGTCCGATGACCCAGCTTGGGTTCAGGTTACACAGCGCCAAAAGTGACCAAGGCCCTCATATTGAACCTCCAGCACAGGCCACTCCTGCAACAGTCACTACTCCTGCGAGCTCTCCTGACTGACTACAGCAACCTCCTACTGTTGGTTTTATGACTATAAAACTCTCTTTCATGTGTAAAACACAATGCCCCAAGAGTGTGACGTTGGGGGGGTTCGGAACCAGAGAGGACCACCATACAGCCTGCCATAAGTATAGCTTAGCCTTGGCCAGACCTGGACAGTGTCCCTATGCAGACTGCTACATCCAGTGCATTTTTCAAGCAAAACGAACAGCCTGCAGCCTTCAGCATTCCCCCCATTGACTCCCTTCATTGAGGAGCTGCAGAGATGTTGTGCAGACCCAAAATCGCTGTTCCACCACACAAGTGATAGCAGACATTTGGCTGCTATACAGCATGCAGGTAACTATGGGGTGAGCAGAGCCCCCCTACAGATCCAAATATCACCTCATAATTTCCCCTGATGAAACCCTCAAAGCAAATTCCCACTGTCCCTGACCATAGTGCCCTATGACAGATAATCTGCTCATAAGTGGTTATGACATAGCAGCCTACATGGATCACATTGGCAACTCTATGCCCCACCTTATTCTGGCCTTATCTCACACTGCATGAATCAGGTGATGTGATGGCTCAGACTCTGGGTGATGCATCACTCCAGGCTTTTGCTTTTATGTCAAGGAACAGTGGTATGTCGCCAGGTCAGGCTGTCTCAGTCCCTCTTATCAGAGAGAGGGTGAAGGATTCTTTGTTTGGTTCCAGTAGTGCCAAGTCAGGTGTTCAGACCAGCTGCACAGCAGACTCTGGAATGCAACATGCGAGTAGGCCAAGTTAGCCAGAAGTTTGCTGACTTGGGGAGAGGGTCGGTACCTGTATCCTGGCAAGGTGGTCCTTCTGGGCAATGCTTTAGACATTCTTAAGCGTTTCACTCCCTTCCTCCAGCTGCTGGAAGTGCTGACTGCAGCATCAGCAATATTACCATTGGGCCTTGTCCCCTTGCATCCCATGCAAATGTGGCTAAACGGTCCTGGAGTCCTGGTCCTGGTCACGCATATTCTTATGCAGACAGGCAGCACCTCTGCTGTCTATCAGCTCAACCACCAAGGGGGAACCAGGTCAGCAGCAGCTTTGTGGGTGGCACAGTAATTTCACACCTGGGCCTTTTGTCATCTGTTACTCCTCAGAGCTGTGAATATGCCTGGCACATTCAATCAAGTGACAGACTTTCTGTCCCACCAGAAGCCTTCCCTGGGGGAGTGGAGACTCCACCCAGATGTGGTGGACCAGATCTGCAAAATTCCATGGGTGAGACCCAATTGAAGTGGCTATCTATTAGGATGCATTTCTTTGGACCATTGCATCTGTGAAATATGATGGAGAGCTTCACACCCTGTTAGCTGCATGCAAGTTGCATGCGGTGGAACCTTGATGGCTCAGGGGTCATACTGAGGCAGAACCCATCTTTTCTCCCAAAATGTCTATCTCCTTTTCAGATAAATCAGAGGATTGTGTAGGGAACCTTAACCCCCCAAGCCTAGTATGGAAAAGGGGTTGTAATGGGAGTAACAGTGCCTAGTGTGTGTACTTCAAGGCATATGTTTGGGCAACAGCCAGCCTTTGTAGGACTGCCATGATGGCCACATGATGGCTATTCCACCCGGTACAGGTCTACCTCCTGGAATGCCTTGAATGGCATACCATTAAAGAATATATGCGCTGCACCAACCTGCACTTCACTATGTATTGTTGACGTTTCTATAGATCACCGTAGCCACTCAGCATGCTGTTTCAGCAGCCTTCTTTCCAGCACCCTTGCAGTCATGAGATGGTTAAGTTTCCTCATGACTATGCTGGTTTGAGCCATCTAGTGCTATAAGCACAATCTCTGATGGTCAGGAGGAATGATATATAATGAGAGTTACGCATGTAACTACGGTTCTATGAATTCCGGATGACCACCAGAGTTCCCTGTCACTCAGAATCTTGTGAGCGTCTGCTAAATGCCTGTAATGAAACCTGTAATGCAATGAAATGAGATGTGCAGATGATATGTAGATGATTTATGGGGGGCATGCTGCGTAAAGTCATCTACGTCACCCGTGACTTTGTTTTTACATGGTCTAGTGATGAAGATCCAGTGCTTTCAGCGCCGTTTCTCACGGTCAGGAGGAATGAAATACAACCTGAGGTTTTAACTTCAGCTAAGCATGCTGCAATTGACCAAGTGTGTTCAAAGACGGGCCTCAAACTGCACCTATCACTAGGATTCCCCTTGACGGTCATCCGGAATTCACAGAACCACGGTTACATGCGTAACTCTAAACACCTAAACACAAGTGTTTAAACACCTAGACCACAGAACCAGCAGTTCTGTGGTCTTGGGGTTTAAACATGAGGTTTAAATTCCAGCTAAGCACATTGCAATCGCCCAATTCGGTCTAATTTACGATTTGATAGATTTATGATCTTTGAGAACCTACCTCTTTACCAAGCATGCCAGTTGTGTCCCATGTCACAATATATTCCATGCCAGTCACACATGTAGTCATAAAGGCAAATCTCATGTTTAAGAAAGTGATGTTTATACAGTAATGTATTGGGACAGTGACACAATTTTTGTTGCTTTGGCTCTGTACTCCAGCACACTGGATGTGAAATATAATAATGAATATGAAGTTAAAGTGCATGTTGTCATTTTTAATTTGAGGCCATTTACATCCACATTGGGTGACCCGTTTCGGAATTACAGTCATTTTTATACATAGCTCCCTCATTTTAGGGAAGCAAAATTAATTGGACAGTTGGCCGCCTAGTTGTTTCTCGGCCATCAGTGTGTTTGTATCATTAGTTCATGCACAAGAAAGCTAAGGCTGTAATTCCTAACTCATATTCATTATTTTATTTCATATCCAATGTGCTGTAGAATCAACCAACAAGAAATGTTTCACTATCCAAATTGACTTTTACATTTAACTATACAGTACTGTGCAAAAGTCTTAGGCACCCTAGCTTTTTAAATATAATATATAATATATATTTGGTCTTATACTGACACACTAATGCAGAAAACAATATGTTTTCTGCATTAGTATGTCAGTAGAAAAGAGCAAATTTGAGATTTCCAAACATGAATTTTCCAAAAAATGAAATTGTATTTTGTTAAATAAATAATAATTTAAGTAATAGACTACTTTTCAGATAAAAACTTGATCAAGGGTCTCTGGGATTACCTGGAGAGCCAGAAGCAAGCAAAACAGCCAAAATATGCAGAAGAACTGTGGCAAGTTCTCCAAAATGCTTGGAACAACCTACCAGCTGATATAAAACTGCAGGACAGCGTACCTAAGAGAATTGATGTAGTTTTAAAGGCAAAGGGTGGTCACACCAAACATTGATTTTATTTAGTTTTTAACTATTTACTGCTCTTTATATTATTTTTTCGATATTTATAACCTTTCATTTCATTATTTTTGAAAGCATCTTAGCTGTACAGCATTTTTTTACAGGTGCCTAAGACTTTTGCACAGTACTGTGTATCTGCAAATTATTCTCTTTTCCAAACTGCACAAACATGTATTTTGAGGCTTTAATTATAGGGCTTTATGTGCAACAAACCAAGACACCACCCCAACATAAATGCATGTCAAAAAGATGTACATTAAAAATAATAATAATATTTTAAAAAAGATTGCTTTTGTTAAAATATATATTTTTTTTTAATGGGCATCATTCCCTGCTTTTACGGATCCTTTTATTGGTGCTTTCCTGTCACCTATTGGTAAAATAAAGGTACTACAGCATCTTTGGGGGAACCACTCGTTGAATCATTGAGTAACGGGGTAATGCCATTTATGAAGCTGCCTCCTTAGGTCAGAGCCACAGCCTACCCATAAAGTCTACAGTCCACAGAATTAGCAGTGCACTTTTCAGTTAAATAAAAGTATTCCTCTTCTGTAAATATTTCCAGAAGAAGGAGTTCCTCATTACAAGTAAATATCATCTTTATGATATACATGAGAATCAGGCTGTTGTGGTTACAAAAGCCCCAGCAAGCATCTGAAGTAAGTGTGCGAAGGATGGAGACGGCAACCTTTTGGTATGCTACGGGTTACAGCTCCCTGTATCTCAGGACAAATTGGATTAGCTTTATTGCTTTTAGCTGCCACGGGCTAATTCCGTTCTCCAGGGTAGCTGGGACCGAACCCATCAGTGATCACGACAGCGGGGCTCTTGTGAACGTTTCCAGACAATTGGCTGGGCTGCCTCAGCCCCGAAACGTTAGAGACGCGATGTCCAAAACGCACGCAACACATACACACATGTGCGCGTGAGCACCGAGCTCCCCCAACGGCATCTGCTGGAAACTGAGAAAGGATTAGCTTTTTAGCATTTGCAGGCCTCCTGAGTTAATGAGCCATTTTCCTCAGCGCTTTTACATTTTAATGGCGAACCCCAGCCCATCCCGACACGCAGACGTACGCGCGCACACACTGGCCGACATTAATGATTCTGACACGGTGTCACCCTGCGCTTGCCCGTCCCTCAGCGGTGGCTTAATGCAGTTAAAAGGAAGCCCATGGCTCACTTTTCTAACAGTTATAATGAGTTTATAGCCCAGCTTTGGTTTGCAGGGCAATCCGGTGTCCAAGGGCCAGCCAGGGAGGCTCTAGTGAGCTGCCTTTATAAAAAGGGCCCACAGGCATAAAGTGACTGAGGCGATGAGGTCGTCACCATGGTGGTTATGTGTCAAACTATGGCATCATCGCTGTCAGCTTGTAATTACTGTACTTAGCGGGTATCTCCACATAGCAAGGTCATGACACTGGTCACTGTTTTTTTTTACTTATTTTTTTAGTTCCCCCCGCCTCATCATTCAAGAGCATCTCATCTGGTCTACTGAGCATGTGCAGTCTGTTTGCACCAGTTTTGCTAGCAGCTAGCAGTTCAGTAAGTGGACTGCAGTGTGAAAAGAAACGGGCTGGTTGCAGGAACTTTGGAGCAAGTGCGTTACTGTGCGCGTAACTAAGCCTGGCCTGCCTGCCCTCAACGAATGCCCCGATTGAGTGCGTTTACGGTATGATTCGTATCCTTGAACCCTTGTACCCTGTCTGAAGCCTCAAAAGGGGCCGTGCTCTTTCTAAAGGTGGCAAACATGCTTCCCTGATGTAGGTCCATCTCAGAAGGGTGAGTTAAAAAGTCTGCACACACATACGCACACACAAACGCACACACATACATACACACATAGACAAACACAGACCTAAGGTGATTTGTGAAGTCAAAGGAATATGTATCCAAAGCCTCTCCTATATCCAGCACACACACATACACACATACACAAAGACATAACTCTCTCTCACTCTCATGCAAACACACATACAGTACATGCACATGCTCACACATGCATATACACTATATATAGACAGACTTGCAGACATGCTTCTCAATCTTCAAAAGGCCCAGGTTGTGGGGAGAGAGAGCGTATACCTGCAACCTGCTGAGAAGACGGATGTGGGGAGATGAGACACCTACCCCCCGCTGTCAGCAGATGTGGGACTGCGGAGGCCTGTTTGTGTGGTCTCTCTCTTTCCGGCTTGGCATGGAAGTAGGAATCCGCGTGTTTTTTCAGGTTCCCCCTGGCAGGGTTCTCCACCTCATCTCCCAGAGACCGCACTCTGAACTCTGGAGACTGAGGGGAAGCACAAAAACACAATATCGCACACAGACACACGCGCTCAAACATCACCTTCACTTATATACACAAGCACACGCGCGCACATTACACGACTTTGGCTACCCTCGCCTTTGTACATCCGAACACGCGTGCGTGTGGCCGCTCGCACCCGAGCTGGTGTGTGTCTCTGTGCCTACGTGGGTGCGCGCGCACACGTTTCGCGCTCGCGGTTAACGCACACAAAATAAAAACCCCCCAAACTTGTTCTCTGCTCCCCGTTCTTCCGTCTCGCTCTCGCGTTTTTCATTGACCTCAATTTTTTTCGTCAGCCGACACGCTCCGAAGCGCGGCGGACTCCCGCCGGTATTGAATTCATGTGTTTCCAATAGATCCTACGCGCAGTCAATCAATCACCCGGGAGCGCGGCTCGCTAATCATTTATTGATGGAACGGGCCGGCCGCGCATATCTAAGCGCATTCGTCTTATTTATCAAGCCAGATCAAACAATGGGGGATCCAAACGGGCTTAAAGGGGGGAAGCGGCTTCCAGGGGATAGCTTATTCTTCGGGGCAGACGGCAGACGCGTATTGATGAGAGCGGGGGGCTCGGGAGCCGGATTGGGGAAGGGGAGAGAGGGAGAGAGAGAGAGAGAGAGAGAGAGAGAGAGAGAGAGAGAGAGAGAGAGAGAGAGAGAGAGAGAGAGAGAGAGAGAGAGAGAGAGAGAGAGAGAGACAGAGAGAGAGAGAGAGAGAGAGAGAGAGGAGAGAGAGAGAGAGAGAGAGAGAGAGAGAGAGAGAGAGAGAGAGAGAGAGAGAGAGAGAGAGAGAGAGAGAGAGAGAGAGAGAGAGAGAGAGAGAGAGAGAGAGAGAGAGAGAGAGAGAGAGAGAGAGAGAGAGAGAGAGAGAGAGAGAGAGAGAGAGAGAGAGAGAGAGAGAGAGAGAGAGAGAGAGAGAGAGCGCACGCAAAAGAGAAAGAAAGAGGGAAGGAGAAAAAAACTGTTGTAAGAGTTTGCGGGCCTTCGCAGATTGCAACATGCACAGCTGAATGAATTCTTTGTCGTAGTGCGCTTTGGTTCTTTTTTTTTTGGGGGGGGGGGGGGGGGTTCTACACAATCATTAGGCAGCAAGGGTGAGATCTGGGCCTCAGAGGGGACGGAGGGGGGGTTTTTGGCTCAGTGCTTTTTTCCAGTTAGCCGCTGCGCTACTGGTCGACCCGCAGCTGGGTCGCGGAAGATTCAGCTTTCTTCTACAAGAATTAACTTCAGGCTAATGCTGACTGCTCACCTGCTAGCACAGGGGGCTCGGGAGGGGCACAATACTAACTCATACGTTTCTTCACTTTTAAACGTACAGGCGATGCCAGTTGACATTCCTTTGAATTTCACAGGCCTTCTGTGGGTTTCCGTACAAACTGGGGGCGGGCTCGCTCGATGACTGCAGCCCGGAGAGAAATGAGCGTTCAGTAACGCTTTAATATTCTCTCAGTGCATCCCACCTGCTCACTTTCTTGCGTGAGCTGCGAGATGAGAGCTCCGAAGCGTACATTCCTAACAAACCACTTTCCTGTGGCATCAGAGCACTGAGTGGCACAGAGCAAGGAGACCAATTGGGAGCAACCTGAAATTATATTTCCTCTCTTTTTGGTAGTTAATGAAACAATAAACTGCAATTCACAACAAGAGCAAAGTTCACACAATCAAAACCAAATGCATTTGAACAGGTTGAACAATAAACCGACTGGAACGTAACACGATTCTCTACCGATACAATACGAACAGAATTTTAAAAAACATTAAAGATAAAAAGTCAATGTTGGGGTAAAATGTCTAATGCAGGGTTGTCCAACCCTGTTCCTGGAGATCTACAATCCTGTAGGTTTTCACTGAAACCCTAACAAAGTGCACCTTGTTCCACAACTAGAAATCTAATTGAGCTGCTAATTCGTACAATCAAGGGGTGCCGAGTTAGGGTTGAAATGAAAACAAAATTGCAATGGGTTGAAATGAAAGGACGGTAAATCTCCAGGAACAGGATTGGGCAGCCCTGGTCTAATGTCTAAATGTTGTTTGCAAATACATTGGTCAGAGAGAATAGAATGCCCCCTAATGAAGTCATCTGGGACAAGCTGTCAGTGATACCAGCACATGAGCAGAGCAGTTAAGGGGCAGCATGTGTAGCCAGAAGGTTGCAGGTTTGAACTGCTGTGGGGACCCTGTCGTGACATCACTTAGCTGAGCCTGCCTCAGTAAATACCCTCAAGCATAAATTGATAATGAATAAAATGCAAGCTCTACAGGTCGCTCGGTGTATCATAAATAAGTAATGCCATCTAATGTAATGTCCGATGCATGGCATTGTTCTCAGTGCACCTGGCAGGGTAGTGTAATCACATCTTGTGCTGCAGCGATGAGCACACTGGATACATGTCCTTTCCACCACCGTGCTCCATTATTAACCACTGTTACCAAGCTAAGCTACAGTACACCCGTTAGCATCAGGAACCTAAACATCACTGTGCTGTACTGACCTCAGAAACCAGTACTGACCTCATTGTGCTGTAGTGACCTCATCACCCTGTACTTATTTCATCATGTTGTGTTGACATCACATTGCTCCATACCAGTATCACCCTGCTCTAATGACCTCACTGTCCTTTTGTGACCTCATAATGCTGTTCTGACCGCATCAACCTGTCCTGACCTCGTTCTGCTGTATTGACCTCATCAGCCTGTACTACCAAGTGTGCACCATGTGCAAGTATGCATCTGTGAACATGGTCCAGGTCACTGACTCAGCTATTGCTGATATATGAGTCGCCGGTACATTGAATCAGAACACTTCCTGAGGTTTTATGGCCTAAACGTGCTGCCCCACACTTCTTTTAAGGGTGAGAGGGAGATGTGCTGACTGGGCTGGTTTGTAATCAGTGACACTTATTAGCTGACATATGTTTTAAGAAATGTACGTAATAAAACATATTTTAATTCATATTCCTACAAAAGGGCAGAGAGATGCTAAGATGCATTTATGTCCAATGAGGTTACCCTGTTAGGGAATGCTGACTTAGAAAGAAATTCAAAATGCTGAAACAAATGGGAAAAGCCATGTACAGGGAGGGAAAACACTCTAGGAGTATAACAAACTCCAAGATAAGGCAAATCAGGTACTAAAGTTAGTTTGTGCACTTATTTACATAAAAAAAGTAATATTAGGACACATGTCCTAACACGGTCCATGACAGAAATAGGGAAGATCACGCTTTTAGGTCTGCGTACAGTGCCGCAGTATTGAATGAGCAATACTGGATTACCTGAAGGAGAGATTGCCTGATAGCTGTCTCTCTGCCTCCACCTTCTGGTGCAAAATGGGAAGACAACATAAATCTCAAAACAGAGGTCTACATCAGAGGTGGGAAACGAGGGCCATATCTGTTTCTGGTTTTCATGCCAACTTCTGGCCTTAATTACTTAATTAGCGCTAACATTTATGCCATCTGACATTTTAGCTACATTTCCTGATAAGCACATGAATGACAGCCAAAGACTGTCACATAGTAGAGGTAGAAACTCAGGGGATTTTCAAGACCGGGCTTGGTACAGTGTTAGGTACTATGTAGTCTGTAGGTAATCAGAGCACAAGGTACAATTTAGTCAAAAAATGGGCTGAATGGCCTGTTCTTGGTCATTATGTTATGTTATGTTGTGTTCTACTGTCCTCATATGAAAAATTATATGTGTGACATAAACAAGTGTTGGTATATACAGCTAGTTAGCTCATTTAGCCTGGGTGATTTGGCAAAACAAAAGCCTGCATACACACCGGTTCTCCAGGATTGGAATTGTCTTCATTATAGCCTTACGGAGACCAAAAAACTGAATCATAAAAACTACACAAAGACAAATACTCTCTCAATAATACATTAAAGAACAGTAAAGATCCACAATGATTTACATTTTAGATAAAATGTGTCAATGCATAGATATAATGCTAAGAGTGATTATGTGTATGATATTATGTATGTTACTGGCAGCAAAAAACAATTAAGTTATGAGTTTTAAAATGTCTCCATAATAAAAATGCAATAAACCCAGATATACCCACACACATGTTCACTTGCACAAACACACACACACACGTGCGCATGCATGCATGTACGTACACACACACACACACACACACCCACAAACATAAATATTGCATTCAGCAATTACTGTCTGAGTCCATTATCCGTTTGAAGTTATCCTGCTTTTAGTGATTAAAGGTCCTTACATTTAAATAGTGCTTATTGTGCACAATCAATTCATCCTAAAGCAACACCTGCAAGTCATTTTCCCACTAGATAAATTGGCAAAGGTGAAGCTGTCATTTTTCTTGTTTATTCTGAACAGGCATCCAATATTTCATGCTGAACTTCTCTCAATACAAACAGCTGAATGTGCAGGTTGTTTGTGCATGTGTGTGTGTGGGGGGAGGAGGGGGGGCGCTTCCGTGTGTGTGTTTCCATAAAAATTTCATTGTGTGTAGAAGTTACACATCTTTTTCTTCACCATCCTTAAATGGCCACAATACTTCAGATGTGTACCCATGTGAGGGAAACCTAATCACAAGAACAAATTGTCCCCGTTTGAGAGAGTGAAAGACGTGTTTATGGTCACGGTCTGTGTCGTTCCGGTCTAAGAAAGTAGACGTCTTGCCCTTTGCAGTCCCGGTCTAAGAAAGTAAATGTCACAATCTGAAAAAATTAAGGACTAGGTGGTTGTGGACCTAGTCCAAGAGCGAAAGCCTTGTTTATCGGGTACTCCTGCACGTTTTCAGCCTGAAAGATACAATTCCAGTCTAAGAGAATGAGGCTTGATATTTACGGTCCCTTTCTAAGAGAGTGAACAGCTTCCACAAAAAGTAGTCAATTACGGGTCTAACCTAACACTTCTCTTTGTTTTCACTTCCTTATTGCAGTACACTAAAGGCCTTTTAAATGCAAAAAAATTAGCAAGTCAATTACACACAAACTATTAAACAAATAATAAAACATACATTAGTAATCACAGTAATCCAGACTGCCTGAGAATTTCTCTGCCGTTTGCAGAGCTAAAAAATTAAAATTGTCGGAGCGTACTCACCATTTCTTTCGCATGTTTGCTCTTCCTTAATGGCGGGAGAGAATCACTCAGGACTCTAATTTGAAAAAAGACATACAACCATTTCATAAAATGATAATAATTAAGTCGGTTCACACTACATGCTGTAAGTATAGAGAAAAAAGATAGCTATTTCCCCGCAGAGAGCACAACCCAGCAGGCATTACAATGTTTATGATTCCAGATTATCAAAAACAGTATTTCTGTAGCCTTTAAAGCCTTGTGTACACTCCCTGAATAGAGTGTATTTTCTTAGCCATCCTGAGCATTATTTTTGTCAATTTTGAGTAGGGCTGCTATCACAGGACTTGAGTCTCCCTGTCGCACTAAAAAGCACTGGTCTATTTCCTCTAATACATTTGAGTTTGAGATATTCTTATCTGCTCCTCGCTATTTTCCAGGAATTCAGCTTGGTCACACTTTTTCAAGGAATAGTGCTCCAGTTTTGCCACAATGGTGAAAATAATTATTTATTTTCTATTCCCACCAGAAAAAAAAAATTCCATTATGTATGGAGATGACAAATGTGTATGTCATGATCCATAAATAAGAGACAAAACTGTCAAACTGTGTTTTACTATGTACAAACAAATATCTTTCAACTTGTAAATTGTCGTTTAACTGAAGGTGCACTGATTTGTACAAATGCATACATATTTGTGAATACATATTTTCCCTTTTTCAATCAAGCATTCCCAAATGTAAACTTGGCTTGTGAAGTGTTGAATGTGCATTTGCGGATCAAGTGACATTGTGTATTCAGTGATGCAAGTTTGTGAGTTTCCTTTTTTATCATTTTTTTTTAATTTGAGACTTTTCTCTCGCTGTTCCTCCACATGCAAATAGCTGGCTGTCTTCTTCTGTGGTGGCGGTGCTCAACCAGGAATAATATTGCCAATATTATTGAGGCTAATCTCCCTCCATAATTCTGGAGCATTGTGTGATAACCTTTTTATAAGTGGCACTAATTAGGCATAAAGATGAAGTAGCTGATTGATTGATTGATCGTTGCATTATTTATGTGCTTGGCTTGGTCCCATTCCAGGGTGTCTCAGCTTACGTTTAACCCATTCTCCATTCAGCACACCCATTTAGATCAGGTACCTTGCTGAAAGTTAGAACAGCAATGCAGCACATGTGATGCTACCTATGTCCACCTGTGTGGACCTACTGTCCACAGCAAAATGCAATGAATGGTACAAATCAAGTCACTGGTAACTAGAGACACCAGTTTATCTAGGGCACAGGACCCAAAATGATTTCAACTTGCATTACCATCTAAATCATCATGGGGCACTGTTGGAATTGGACTGCTTCAATCACCTGGCTAATACTATCAGTGATCAACTGCGCTCCTCATGAAGGCAATTAGTTGACATAATACACCAGGTAGAGGAAGGAATGCGACATGGACAGAATGTTAAACATAGCCGGTCCTTGAGCAACCGATTGCAATGGCACCCTTCTGGTACACTTCACACTGACTGAGTTCATAGAATTTTCACAGTTTGCAATGAATCCATACAGGTGCAAAAAAAAACAGCAATAAGCCAGACAGAAACATCAACTGCAGTCTGAAATAAACAAGGAGAATCCTCTGTCTGTGGAAAAAAAAAACAACTGATGAGTTGACTGATCTGAAATTTGACAGAGGCGTTCATGAGTGAGAACTCCCTTGAAGACATTCGAAAAAGTTGACGAATCCTAAATTACGTGCATTGTAAACACGCACGTAAGAAATGCCATGAGAACCGGTTGTGCCAGCTGATGCATATCTGTGGTCACTTGCCAGTCGCAGATGGCACGGACAATTGTGCAATTGTGCAAAACAAGATGGAGCAGGTGGCATTCTGCTGTACTGCCCGGTTCCCATTACTTCCATTTCTACTGCTGATTTGTGTACCTGGATACGGGCATCACACTGAATACTGCCGTGCTGGCACAGATGCAGGACCTGCTGTGACTAAGACAAGGGTTCAGGGACACCGGTCAAACTATTTGTGGAGCGTGAAACAATTTTGTTTGAAATAATCCACTGGTTTGAGAGTAAAGAGATCGGAATGCATGAAACAGATAGACAGCACGGTCACGTTAGACATTCATAACAGCAAACCACTCAAAGAAGTTGCCAAGAAACTGACAAGGCAATTGCTGGCACACAAAAAAGGCACTCTATTGATATTTGGGACAGAGACGAAAATTGTTTTCCAAATATTGTGCAGAAGGCAAAACGATATTTTCTTGTTCCAACCAACACCGATTACAGAAAAATAGATTTTTAAGCCGACACAACTGCTAACTATATAATTGTTTTGATTATTTCATTTTTGACCCGGTACTATAATTGCACTTTTTATGTGTAGTTCCCATCGCTCGAAAAGAAAAACAAAGTGATCACTCAACTCTACAAAGCTATCAACTACAGGTCTGGATTTCTACGCTGTGAAAGCAGCATATGAAAGGTCACTGCAGCCAATCATTGACTGTGCTTAATTACCACCAATTGACGTACATTATTGGAGAGGGGCAATGCGATAATTGACTGACTAGAAGGCTCTATTGACCTCTTGTTGAGGGATGACTGAATTGCAGGTGAGAAAACCGCCCTAGATAAACTGGTGCCCCTACTGCTAACAAAGGACTGCCAATTTTGGAGGGGAAAGCCTGACTCTCCTATTGCTGTAGTGCACTTGATTTAAAATGTTATTTGGTCATTGCAGCTCAATCGATTAATTTAAAAAAAGCACTTACCCCTGCCTGTTGTCACGGATAACCTCCCTGGTGGGAACCCAGTGGAAGTACGGCAGGAAACGGAATCTCTCCGTACCCACGGCGACATAATACTGGCCATTTTCCAGCTCGGCGGAGCCCAGTAGGGGAGTCCCTTTCAATGTGCAGATCCTGGCACAGCGAAAGCAATGTGAGCAAGACTCTCCAGCCGTGGGGCAGGGATGCCTTTTATGAGAGAAAAGCCATTTACCTTTACCAGTGAAAGACCATTGGTCTTGGGGTCGCTACGGTTACAGAATCAAATATAAAATTTATGGCTGTTTAACTGAAGCTGTCACTAAACTGTCACTAAATTCTCACTTCATTTTTTATGGGAATAAACCAAAAATTGCAATGATCCATTCTACCAGAACCAATTAAACAGTGCTGAATATGTCAGTTCATCAATATATGGATCCTAATTTAAAAACTACGCAAGCTATCCTGAGTAAGATTCATCAAATTAATCATTTCATAAAGCAGGGCTAGGTAATCCTATTAGCAGAGTGTCACACCCTGAAGATTATATCTCAGTAATCTGTAAATCAGGGGTATCAAACTCTAGTCCTAGGCCACAGCATCCACCATTTTTTGTCTGTATCAGCACTTAAGTGCTTAATTGAGCCATTTATTGACTGAAGAGTCGATGAGCCTCACTCCCAAGGTTGAAAGTGGCTGTTAATTGAAAGGAAACCACACACTGCAACACCCCAGGCCTGGAGTTTTGGATCACTGGTCCAAACCAAAGAACCCCTACCTTGTTCAGGCTGGTATGAGTACTCCTGCAGCTGGCAGCTGCTGGGGGTTTAAATTTGGTGCATACGTCTCCATTAAACTTAATTAGCTGGTCAATTAGCTCTTTCAGGTCCTATCGAACAACTAATTTGTTTTAATCAATTGAATCAAATACCTGTCTGTATTAGTCATTCTTTTGATGGACACAAATGAGAGACAGCAAATTTACTTGTGCCTTTCTGGAAGAATGTTCCAGATCAGCATTAAGGAGTGGGGAAGGAGGACCCTATTTGTTTCTGGATTTCCTCCCAATTTACTCTCATAATTATTTACATAGCCCAATCATTTACAGGTCTGAAATTTTAGCTACACTGACTGATAAGCACAAATGATAGCTACAGACTATTCTTGGGTTTACAGAAAGATCTGTTATAGTTACAGAACATTCAGTAAGTTCAATCTGAATGGTCTGCATTACTCCTAGGGAGACATTTCACAGGGGTGGTGTGCCAGAGGGAGTGTTGTTTTTAACTTTATTGTTGGTGGGTATTTCACAGTTTGGCTGTCTTTGTTCTATAGATTTTTTATGTACGTTTTTTATGAAATGAGATCTCAGATATAAGGAAGAAGCACATTTGTTCAGATTTGTGGTCTGAGAATTGACCTCCCACCTCTCGGGTTACTGATGCTCTTAACCCCAATTAATACACTAGTCTTCTCATTGTAAGTCGCTCAGGGTGAAAACCTCAGACAAATGCCAGCAATGTAATGTAATGTAACCAGCAAGCATAGCATAGGGTGCTCCGTTTTTCGCCGTCCTACCTGTACACAGCCCCGGTGCGCAGGTGAACCTTCTGAGTCACCAGGGCCAGAATGCCATCCCAGCTTCTCAGAGTGTACCTGGGAATCAGTACGCGAGCTGGGGGAACCAGCACGTCCCCGTTGGTGAAGACGCTGCAAAACAGGGCAGAGCGTCCCGTGAGCACCGCGGCGTCCGCTCGGCTCCCCGTTCCCCGGCCATCTGCCGCCGCCGCCACCACGCGCTATCAATCACAGACACTTCTGAACTAATCGGAGGACTTCTGCTCTCGATCGCAAAACATTATCGGTCCCGGATAACACATGGAGGCTCCAGCTGTTCCGGGGTTCCTGGAGAGTCGGTCTCCCTTGACTACCCGTTGAAGCGTTAACAGTAACATAACCAGAGTTTTAACGCCAAGGTCATTTGGTTTTATTGAGGTCGTTCCATAAAAAGACAACCACGGTAGAATGTCAATGTTTCTGCCTTTTAAACTTTTTTCTCTTACTGGCCTTTACACCACGAAACAAAACATTACTGTCGTCCATCATCCTCCTGGGCCCTCGCTCAACTTTATAGAGGAGCTGGATGTCCTGCTGAACTCCTTCTCAGAGAATGACACCTGGGCTACGTTCTAATCGAAGTTAAAATGCTCCCCTCACTGAGCCCTCCAGTGACTTATGATATGACACGAGAGAGCCCTTATTGAATGAGGGGAGGGGTCAGAGCTGTTTAAATTTGGAACACCCTCACGCTTATTCTTCACTTCAACATTCATCAGCAGCGAAAAGGAAGTTTCTATGGTTGGCCTTTGAGGACATCTGTTAGGCGTTCTGTATAATTATTTACACATGCTACAATGCATATAAACATGTGTTATTTATTACAAACTGGTATGTTATAAATAATTGCGAATAACTTGCAAAAGACATTGATAAACTGGCATATAATATATCGTTAATAAACGTGTTATCAAACTTTATGAACAAGCTTTATTATTAGTGAGGTGACCTAGAGGAATTTTTTTGTCATCATTTTTTTACATCTTACATTTCACCTCAGCCATATATATTGATTCATTTTTTCATCTTACAATCTCTTAATGGCTACAAGGCTTTAGAGGGGCTTAGTCCACTTTGTGGACGACAGCATCAGATTAATGTTTATATTTAATGAAACACAAGCAGCAGATTGGTGTATCCAGTCAAAAGGGTTTCCTCTGGTCTAGATCATCCCACCAATAATAAACTTGTTCACAAAATGTCCTCGGAACAAACACAAACCTGTTTTCTCCAAAAAACAACACATATAGTTTCCATACATTTCATGGTGACAAACTACTGTTAACGTTACTACACTTCTTACAATTGTAAGTTCGATTATCTGACATTCTACCGAGAAAGAAAGATAGCGTCAATTAAAATGAACTCTTCGAACCGAAGGGAGCATCACAATGCATTCTGGGCAATTTTGCTGCTCGAAGGAATGTTTTGTTGGAGAGAGGAAAACCGAGGGCTTGAGGGAGTGTAAATCCTCCCTCCATTTGCTTAAATTGAAAGGCAAACACCCTTTCTGTGGCGGCCATCTTACATCTGGGACATTTTGGTGATATCCCCCCAATCGAGGAGGAGCCCCCTCCAATCAAGGGGGAGTGAGCATAAAAAAGCCAGCATTTTTGGGAACTGGAACGCAGCCCTGGTCCTCACATTTCTCTACTCGCTCAATATTTCCCTCTGCCGGTCACCTCCCACCCACCCTTGACTACAGCGACCCGCCCTGGCCAGAACCCCCCGCCTCTGCCTTAAGACCCCTGCAGCTCATCTAGCACTCTGCAGCTCGCTTGCCGTTCAAACTCCCCAGGTCCTCACACATGATGCCTCCTCTCCGCCCCCTCCACTGGCTCCCTGCCGTAGCTTGCATTATGTTCAAGACCCCAGCGCTGACCTCCACCGAGAACTGATTTACTCCCTCCTACACCTAGCCCGTGGTCAAGCTCTACCCCCGGCTCAGCCAATCTGTTCAGCCAACACGGGTCGCCACGTAACTTTATCTCTGTGAGGATCCAGTGCTTGCTCGAGATCACAATTCCTTTCTGCCCTGGCACCCGTGAGGTAGAATGACCTCCCCACCACCGGCGGAAGAGCAGAGACACTTTCCATATTCTGGAATAGGAACACCTGGAATTCAACACTTACCTTCCCTGCACTTACCCTCAGTAAATTTAAAACTGAAAACTTGCTCTTACTTACCTTACCCTGATTGTGTGGACAGTAATTATTTGATAGTTTTTACTTGCTAATACATGCATGTGAACCATGTCAGGGTAAGGTTCAACACAGATAAGAATTGTGTGTTAACTGACCATTAAAGTAGAAACAGTGAACTACTAACACAAGATGCACATACACTTATATTTAGCAGACTGAATACATGTTTAGTTTTTTTAACCAAACCATTTAAACTCAATAAATTTAAAGTGAATCTTTGTGTAATGGAATACACAGCAGCCATCCATCTACTGGCTATTAAAGCAAAATTTTTTTGCCTCTAAATGGAATGTTTGCTGGTGTACAATAACTGCGGGGCATTTGGGATAAAATCCATACTCACTGGATAGTGCATGACTCATGAATAATTTTTCTCCAGCGCGCAGAAACAATTATTCTGCTGTGAACCACGGGTCGTATCTGAAATATAACAGGACCAGGTGATTACAAAGAAGCCAGCAGGACTAAGCTATTGCTTCCTGACTCCACTTTATACGGAAGACAGAAATATTTTTTTAAAGAGAAAGTCAGGCTCTCCCAAATCGATCAGTGTCATACCATGCAGGGGCGGAATATCGTGTTGCTATTAATGGAATTTCTGTTTGAACACTGAAATTACAGGGGGGAAAATGAACTATGTATCTAAATGTAAAGTGTTTCTCAGTAAGCAAACATTTCTGTATTCAGAATATTGTGTGGGATGTTAAAAATTGACAATGATGAAAAAAACTGAACATTTTATTCAATCTAAATTTTCATGTGCCAATGCTGTGAAAACAACTGCTCAAAGTGATCCAGTGCATGAATAAAGGATAAAAGTACATGGAACAGCCAATCTATTATGTTAAGCCACAAAGTGAACTACCTCATTAAAGTATAATTATTATTATAAGTCAAATCTTGAGAGAAATCTGAAGGAATCAAGTAAATCATTATCCTAATTATTAACACCCCCACTCCACAAAGACAGAAGATACTCTGGAAAAGGAAAAGCCAGTAAGGCACACCAGCTTTAATGAATGTTTCAACAGCTACTTTAATGAAGGTAACAAACTCCACTTTGAGGTAGCAGTAGTCAGAAAGAAAGAAAGTGTTGTTATTTTACATAGCAGGCAATCCATAAGCAATATTAACTGGTTTGTACATAGAATAGCTGTTGAATTTAATAAGGCTGATTACTGTAATTCCACTTTCTGACTAATGGTGGGAGTGTTGCACAGGGCATCGAGAGACATGTTCTTGTGTTACATATTGTAGTTTTTTTGGGTTAGTACTATACAAAATCCCTGACTTTAATAGGCTCATATGGCAAGCTCTGTAAACAGGATGAGCCATCCAGATTGTTTATAAATGATCTAAATAATCTGACTATTCCACACTAATCACACAAAATTAGACAAACACTAGTAAAGGCATTTATAGTAAAGGTATTTATAACTACTGGTTTTAATTATTTTAAGTGGTTGTTGGGGGATGCATAGGAAAACCACCCAAGGGTATTTTATGACTTACACTTCTGATAACTCATTTTCAAGTGATTTAACTTGCTAATACATGCATGTGAACCTTGTCATAATGAACTTAAAAGCATTCTAGAAGGCATTTATATTTCAGCCCCATAGAGCCAATACATTCAACACATTCCCTAGCGATTCATAATTAATAACTTACTAATATCTATGAGAATGCAAACTAGTGAGTTAACACAGATAAGAATTATGTGTTAAATAACCATTAAATTATAAACAGTTAAAGACTAACACAAGATGCACATACACTTATATTTAGCTGACTGAATACGTTTACTTTTTTATCTAAATAATCTAACTATTCCACACTAATCACACAAAATTAGACAAACACTAGTAAAGGCATTTATAGTAAAGGTATTTATAACTACTGGTTTTAATTATTTTAAGTGGTTGTTTGGGGATACATAGGAAAAACACCCCAAGGGTATTTTATGACTTAAACTTCTGATAACTAATTTTCAAGTGATCATACATTTTCCATATGCTTAATGTGGGTAATGTCAAGAGATGACCTTCCTGAAAAGCTATGTAAATCCAATAGACTTTTAACATATTTTAATGTTTCATAATACACTCCTCAATTATACATATAGATACAATACTGCATATGAATAATAGAACGATACATATATAATACATTAAAATATTCACAGCGTATGTACAATTGAGTGCATAAGGGGAGAGGGAGGTCAATAAAGGCCTAATTCAATTACCCCTTTCTTTAAGGAATTCTTAACAAGCAGTGAAGGTAAATTAAGTGTTCTGTGTTAACTGAATGGATGTAAGAGCGAAGGAACAGTACAAAGAAAACATTGAGATATTCAAAGATTGAGTAAAGTGCACTGCACAGTGTTTTTATTGCTGCAGCCCATAACTAGCCTAACCCGAGTGTCAGACATACAGCGGCCACTGGCCACTGTATGTTTGACTAAATCTTTAACAGAATCTTTAACAGAAACTTGGATTTGGTGAACTCTGGGCAGCACATATTGCCACACAGCATGCATAATCTGCCTGTTGAATACATCTACCGATCCAGTTAGCACATTATGATGAACTGTATGTCTGTCTGTGAAAATCTAAATGGAACTCACTTAAAAGTCAAGATTTATCGGAGACTAACACTAGGCTGATTACTGTACACAGCTCAATAGATTAAATATTTTTGCTTGGATAACACACTAAAAAGAATCAATGTGAAACATTGATCAGATCTATGAAGCAGTCAGAAGACTGGAGTTTTGAAATAAGCTACATACTGATAAACAATGTAGAAATACTATTTGTGACCCGTGAAAGCAATGACATCCTTAGCTTTAAAAGTTAAAAATTGTTTCAGTCATGTTTCTACTTCAGAATATCATTTCAGAACTCAAATAGCTCCATTAGACAACAGTGTGAGTGCATGCAGACAAACCACCATTAGACATCCTCATGACTAAAATATGAGAAATGTTCAAAATCACGTGGAAGGTACAGTACACATGCATCACCGCAGAACTATCCTGCTCTTAAACGGAACCAGAAATGCATTTCAAATTAAACTTAAATTGCATCATTACTTAATAATTTTTTGCATGTAATAAGACAATAAAGTAATGTCATGCTCCAAAGCAAATTGTCCACAGTAACAGTTAAGATCTGTAATATTCTACTACTCTGAATTGTACCAAATGGGTAGATTCAACCAGAGTTGGATGGGATGTAGAGCTAAATAGATTATTGGAATAAACTGCACGTGGTTTTATGGTGGACTTGCCGGTTTTTGGGTTGATTGTAGAACTGGGTGTTACTGCTGAGATCTAAGATGTACATGCATGTAGGTAGGCTATAATAATGACTCACACTCGCAGTTTGACAGCTGTAAGCACTTGGAATATACGTTTTAGTTCAAATCAGTATCGACCTGTTTTTTGTGTTTTGGACCATTATGTGTTTTGGACCATTATAAATGCCCGGATTATTATCTGCTGTATCATTTGCTCATGCCCATTGTTATGAAGCAGAGAAAGGTGAATAGTTGTTGAATTATTTCTGGGCGAAAATCGGCCAGATCAAATGTGACACAAAAAGATGCATCTATGCTCTGAAATTAGTAAAATAATATTGGTCTGACATAGCAGTAGGAGAACACGCTGACCTCCAAGAGAGAATATCTAGGCTATGTGGAGTGGGCGCTCGTGTAGGCTACGTGAAGGGACACTGTATAAATGAGGGGCATTTCGACACAACACCTGGGTGCCTGCAAGTAGAGTATATTTTGTGCACGCGCACTATTTCTTACCATCAGATTCTTCTTTCGTTGTGGTTTCTTCGTTGTAATCTGAAAATAACTTTCAAAAAATAGTGGAATTCTGTTAATCAAATTATTCCGTTTACATAGGCCTACATGCAAGGTTGGTATTTTTTGTCATTGTGCCAAACAGGATCACTCCACTATCATCAGTAGAAATTTCTCGAGCTAGAAGGATGCACAACTAAGACACTCCATCAGGTACGCTAAACCAACAGCGTTAATGTTCAAATTATGTTAACGTTATCAAAACTGTAGTCTACCTACTCGAGTTTTTTGAAACGCTCTGCTCCGGCTGCAACATATCTCTCCCCATGCTGCAGATTCTGTAAATCAAGAATTTTGTGCCCCTCCCGAGGGGTGTACACGTTTCTCACCGCTCCGAAAGGAGCCTCGACGCCGTTAGTGACTAAGCTCAGAAAGCTGTCGAAGGTTGACATCTGGCGCTGGTTGAGTACAAACTTCCTCCCTGGAAAGAAAGCGTCCCCATTCCGGTAAACAACAATAGTTTTCGCTGGAGGTGGCTGTGAAAGGGACGTTCTACCCGATGTCCCTGACATAGTTTGCGTCCAGTGCAATGCCGCGATCACAACAACCTAGCGCCGAGGTCAAGTGGCAAACGTTATTAAATTAGCCGCTGGTAATACGAGACCAGGATGTATGTGACTTAGGCACAGGCGTTCACTAGAGTGTGGCGCGTCTTATCAGGTATCACCGGGGGCGCGCGGCCGTCCACTGCGTTTGTAACAGTGCTGGCCCGGCTGAAGATTCTGCTAGTGAAGTGCCACGTGCGGTTGACCAGTGTTTGATGTGTCTCCAAGGAAACCATCTGATGTAGGAAAAGACCGTTTAAATCGTGTGTGGCGCTGGTTTTCCCATCACTACTCCTTAATAGATAATTCATGATCAAAAACAGCATCTACTCCAACTCCAGGTGCTAGGAGAGAGTAACTGCATCTGGCATAGGCTATTTGTTTTCTGGGACATCCTTCATCTCATATTAATATATCAAAATAAATCACAATGTAGAATAAATAAGCAACACATATTTGCATACTAAAATAAGAAAATAAAATTCAGTTCTCAGTTCTGTATCATATGGGGCTGTAATGTTACGAAGTAGTATCTCACGAGAAAATAGCTTTAAATTATTGCATGCTTCTTCATTTTTTTTTTTTTTTTACTACAAATTTGAGGTATTGCTACACAGTACATAGCAACCCTAAGACTAAATATCACTTGCATTTCATATGCAGAGTTATCCCGCTGTGATGGTGCTCTCACTGAACATATGCACAAAGTGAAAGTAGCAAAGCATACTGTAGCACACAATATTTCTTAGCTGGGCATGAGAATATTATGTTACATTTAACATTTACAGGCATATCTCTGAAAAACATGTAGAGAACAAGTCCTCCTGCCCCTGAGGATTCAATTTTTAGGTTATTGTGCAACTCTGACTATCAGTTTTGTTTTTTGTTTTTTAAAGAACAGACATCTGGACCAGGGGGAAGAGGAGTGAGTTGGTGTGACTGAGAAACCCTGTGCAATGCATCTCAAGAAAGTTGTTGAGACAGAAGAGAAGGACAATGTCCAATATGTGGTAAGGGATTGAATAAACATCCTGGAATTAGCAGTAGATATATTGTATTTAGTGTCTTTTTTACTTATTCAAGAAAAAAAAATGATGCACCCATCTTGTCACTTATAAGAAAAGAAAATACATGTCCTGGATGTTAATATTATCTCAGTGAGCGAAAGATGTCATGATAAATGTTAAGCTGTCTAGACAAACTGGCAGACTCTCTACTTTCCACAAACTTGATACATTTGGAGCTTTAAAACAGGTTGCAATGCTGAATGGTGGAAAAGCCCCATTAAATAATAACATATAACTGATCTAGGATAATCTCTTTCATGCTCTGTTGAATGCTGTCTGCACACCATGGTGTGTTTGTTGTTTACTGCAGAAGTAACCAGAGATTTCTCCCCCATGACAACTGGTTTCAGCCAGACAATTCCTGATCAATGGAATGCATAATTTATCACTCAATTTAATTATTAATGCCCATGGGCATGATTTAAATTCTGCCTTTCCTTAAGAAAATAATCCTCTTGTGCACATTCAAGCCCCATTTTCAAAGTGTCACACTTAAATAGACCAGTTAGACTGAGGTGCCTGTCACATCTTAAAAGAATATATCAACACTCATAATTACAAATGAATGTGTAAGTCAGTATTTGCATTCACATTCTTGGAACAGGTGAGCATAGAGTGAGACTGGAGACTTGCAGCGGACAAACAAAATTTTCTGAACAATTTTATTTCATACAGGGTATTGCAATAAAGCAATCATTTGGATCACACTTGATAATCCCAATTAAAAAGTATGTAATAATAATAATAATAATAATAATTTTTTAAAAACCGAAAAGATTTTAGTTGATTTTTCAAATCAAACCCAAGAGCTGAATTTTAAAATCACATCAAGCCAAATTTCATCAGGTCAAACCACACAGAAACTAAACTGGATCTTCTGTGGTAGTTGCTAGAGGCCCATGTTACTTGCTTATTATATTTGTGTGAATAACTCAAAATCCTTGCAATCCCCTGACGTTCCACTGTTCCTGCAAAGGATTAGCTAATTGCTGAGGAACAATATAAGTCAGCACATCCAATGGCTCCGTAGAACCAGAGTCGGGGAATCCTTGATCCACAGTTTAAAATTATTCAAGACCAGGAATGGAAGCTGCTACTATTTTTTGGGAAACATTTAAATGAAAAACACACACAATCTGCTACTATTTATATGAAACTTATTTCAATTACAAACACACATTTTACATTTGTCTATGTACAAAACACAAATATGTGTTTTGGAAACAATCTGGAAACAATCACATATTTGTGTTTGTACATAGACAAATGTAAAATGTGTGTTTGTAATTGAAATAAGTTTCATATAAATAGTAGCAGATTGTGTGTGTTTTTCATTTAAATGTTTCCCAAAAAATAGTAGCAGCTTCCACTCCTGGTCTTGAATAATTTTAAACTGTGGATCAAGGATTCCCCGCTGCTTTATGAAATTATTTTGCAAGCCTGTAAGAAGCAATCAATGGCTCTCATCCACTCAGTTATTCAGGCTGACCTCCACAGAATTTAAGATGATGTCTACCAGGTTTAATGAAGAAGCTTGCATTACATGACTTCCAGTCACTTTAACTGTTGGAACTTCTCTGAACTTTGGCATCCATGCAGTATAATCCATGTTTGATTTTACAAATCCTTGTTATTTGGATGGGGATCAATTACTTATGACAGACACTGGGGACAGAGCCTTCTGGAAAATCCAAGTCATGGGGATCTTTGAGCAATTGTCCTTGTACTGGTTACAAATTCATAATTACATGTTGTGTGAATGTTTGTCTTACGCTCAGCCTGTAGAACTCATGTTGTTGGAAGATCAACACAAAGGGAAAATATTTGGAGTGCTCCTGCATTTCAGTAAAACATTTGGCTAGAAACCCACAGGGTGAGTAAATAAGTTGCATTCAATAGGAAACCATCCTAAAAAATCAGTTGGAAGTTCCTAAAATACTTTGTTGGAATCGATCATTTCCAAGAAATGCACCCATGCTGAAAACCATTCATCATTCCCATTGTACAAAGCTCTGCTTCCTGACGGATTGGTGGTGCTATATCTATTATTAATCCCACATGAGGGGGTCAGTGCTCTTTACCATGGTTGGCTGTATGATGACTAACAGCATTTGGCCTGAATTCAATCAACATTCCGTCTTTCCAAACATCTTTTTGATGAATTCAGCTGTGATCAACATGGACACTTTCACTTATTATTAAGTCAAATATATGGGAAAAGGTTGATTTAACCCTGGCCTTTGTGTAAATGTTTTTATGGAGCAAAATATTTTTGTGAAGCATTGAAGGGAGACAGAGAAATTAAATTGTAATGAAAGAAACAGTGAAAGTGACAGTCACTATGCATTTCGATACAAAAACAAATGTAAAGACTACCAGAAATTTGTACCAAAT
This sequence comes from Anguilla anguilla, assembly GCF_013347855.1. Lineage (NCBI taxonomy): Eukaryota > Metazoa > Chordata > Actinopteri > Anguilliformes > Anguillidae > Anguilla > Anguilla anguilla. Next base: position 28,930,170 of record NC_049201.1, on the reverse strand, counting down.
TCCTTTTTAATCGTTGTCACATTTGTTATAAACATGATCCTGCAACTGACAGTACACCCAGAGGAAAGAAAGAACTGCAATTTGTTATCAAAGTGAAAAGGTAGAAAAAGACAGCAAGAATTAACAGAGAAGAGAGAAATGAAGATATTCAGTGCATTAAAGTTTGATTTCTGTGAAAATTTTTGGTTCCACTTCGTTTATGGTTCCACTTTTTTCGGTTCCATTTCTTGCAACATTTCTGTATCTTGAAAGCTTAAACATTGGTACACCAATAAATAAATGAATAAAAGGGTTTTAAAGAAATTGTACATGTATATGGCCTTCTAAAAAACAAAGCAATTATATTAAACAACAGGCTTGATTTTTGTTCAAAAAAAACAAACATATATACTGACAACAGAATCACCCAAACCATTGCTGACACTGGCCTCTAACAGAACTGTGTATCTCTGCTTGCATTCCATGATGTCATTACTGTTCATCATGCATATCCAACACCCCTGGCTAGGGTCACATATATGGCTTGCATTTTAAATGTTACTGAATATACAACTGAATATTTAGATTCAGATTAAAACCACCCTTGGCTCAAATTGTCCAAACCAGCGTCTACACCTGAGATTTGAACCTCCGTTACCAAGCTTAACTCCAAACCAAAAGCGTTGAAGTCCATGAATTCACGACCAAACTCACCCCCACCCTGCAACCCCTATCCTGTCCTCATAAAAACAAATGGAAAAAATATATCTGAAGTGAGTGAATGAGCACGACTGTCCTTGACTGGGCAAGGGACGTGGGAATGGGGTATCAGACGCTGTCCTTATCGAACTCGCAGACAAAGTACATTGTGAGGTGGCAGGCCACATCCACCCAGTCCCCAGCCGCCACCAGCTCAACACAGTCCTCGTCCTCATAGGCGTTGTTGGGCTCCCCCTCCCGCCACTTGCTGAAGGTGGTCATGGGGGAGTGGTTGACGTAGGCGAAGTGGCCCTCCTGCTCCAGGTCGTTGATGCCGATATAGACCCGGCTCAGGCCGGCCTGGGTGATGTAGGCAGCCACTGCGGCGTTGGCACCTTCGTCCTTTGGCATGGCCAGGTGCCCGCCCCTGCCCTGGCAGTAGAGCTCGGCGTCCGGGTAGCGCTTCTCCTCTTTGACCAGCAGGTAGAGCTTGCTGTCCGTCTCCTTGAGGCCGGCGACAGCTGCAGGGGAGGGCAGTGCTGAAAAATGAGCACTTGTGTTTCTGTAATCATGCTGCTGCATTGCCCCATCGCACAGCGACACACAACACACAAAGCTGAAAACAGGAGGGTGTCAGTTTAAATGTGCACCACAGGGACAAAAATAATAGTCCCAATGCATAGTTGCTTGAACCAAATGGCTAGGACTCAATTCTTAGCCATTTCTGGAATGTTTGTGTTACATTTAGTTTATTTACAGAAAGCACACAGTGATTTGACATATATGTTATGTGTTAAATTATTAAATTATTAGAGACATACCATTTTTTATGAACTTCAGGTCATTTGTCAGCTGAGTCACAAGGATATCCATTTCGCCAATCATCCTCCTTATTGGTGCACACTCACACGGTACGCCTGGGAACACATTTGGTGCAGCGTCCACAGTCAGTACGTCAGAAGTAAAACTCACCTGGATGCAACTCTAACATTATACCACAGGATCCATTTACTCACAGGGATAATTCCCCTGGATTCAGTTCTAATAATGTAGCCCAGGGCTGCCCAACCCTGTTTCTGGAGATCTACTGCCCTGTAGGTTTTCATTTCAACCCTAATTTGGCATACCTGTTTCTACTAATGAGCAGCTCAATGAGATCTCTAGCTGTTGAATGAAGTGTGCTCTTTTAGGGCTGGAGTGAAAACCTAGATCTCCAGGCCCTGGGCTGTGCAGCCCTGATATATTCTACTTCAGTGCACATTTCATCCTAACTGTATTAAAGTTGTTTTACAAAGAATCCATGATCCCAAAGCCAGCAGCAGGAAGAAAAATTATACCTGGGTCTCCATCTGGCCCTTGTGGTCCAGGATCTCCCATATCTCCCTTTGCACCTGTTGAGGTAACACTTATCAATTTTAATATGAACAATAGAGGGGGAAAAAGTGTCACAAACACTACCGCACTAAAACAAGAGGTGGAAGAGTGAGGCCTTGCGACCCCACCCCACAGTGGGTGGAGCTACAGTTGGCTGTCAATCACTCACCCATAACCAACACTGTTCTTCATATCAAAAGACTGTGATTGGATTATGGTGCTTTCTGGAATGGCAAACTGAAAGGGCTTTACCTTTGATACCACTGGGTCCCATTTTGCCATAACGTCCCATCAGACCTTTCTGCCCTTTGAGTCCAGGAAGCCCTACAAGAGCAAATAGCAGAGCATATAAAACAGGAAAGTGCATATGTGTCTAGGCAGTGCTGGTAGCATGATGACATGTGGACATATTAATCTGAAGACAGAAGTATTTGTTCCTAGTTGAGCCACTGTTATTAAAGTTATTTAACTTGAATTGCTTCCGTAAATACCGAGCTGTTTAAAGTGGTTAATTTGATTTAAAAAATGTATAATAATCTCAGGAACATCATGACATATGCCAGTTTGGATCCCATTTTATTATAAGACAATGTTAAGATGAGAAAGCTCCTGAAGAACTTTGTTGTTCCAAAGAACTTCTGTCCAAGTTACAGAAAAGTTAAAATAACTTTCCTGAAATGTGGTAACAGGGCTAGTTGAAATGCCAGTAACTTGACTGTCCCCCATAGTATGTGCATCCTCATACAGAAAAAACAAAGAGAAAACAAATTTTACTCTGAATGTTTACTGTACCAGAGCTGTTGCGTAAAGTGCAATCTGAAGTGCGACAACAAGGAAATGAGTCCACATTTCACCAAATACAGACTGCCTACTGAAACTGTGACAAAACTGGCATTGCTGACAGATTTTATGACCGCATGCAGTTATTGGCCAAGTATCTCCTCAGTAACAGACGGGCTGTTCTGCCTGGGTGGCAGCATGCGAGTTCAGCTGTCCCACCATCCCTCTCCCCCTCGTTATAAACAACCGCCATCATTAGCAGTAACTGTGCATATAGCCGCTCGGCTCGCACGACCTCCAACCCCTGCCGAGTAAACATTCTGGAGCTCTGGACTTCCTTATAGCGAGGTAACCGGACGACCAGAGGTCAGAGGTCACAATTTCACTGGTTATGACCTAAGAGATGAAACCCAGGGAAAGTGTATGGCTCGATGTAACGAGTGTTTACAATTAAGCCTTGTAAAGGCCATTGACTTGGTGTGTGTTTCACATGTCAACACAGTTACTCCAGGAATCATTTTCAAATTTAATGACTTCTCATTAAATGCACTATTTGTTTCAATCTTCAGTCAAATGCGGGAATTTTTTTTTTTTTTTAATGTTGTTTTAGTCCAGAATAACTTCTGAAAAAGACCACATGGTCAGTCTCCTTAGTAAAAAGTTCCCTTTTTCCTCCGCTTTTTCGGATGGTTCACTTTGTAAGTGACAGTTTTGGGTTTTGTTTATCTGGGCTTGTCAGTGACCACACTCATCCAGCACAGCACCGGAGTTCACAGAGTACTCAATTTTTACTCCTAGTCAAAGTTGCGTGCGTCACTGAAAGGCGTACCTGTCTCACCGGGGGGTCCCACTCTACCTGGCCTCCCAGGTGCTCCTTTCACTCCCTTCTCCCCTGGCTCACCTGTGGAAGGGGCACAATGTTAGGAGTAGGTGGTATGGGGTAACAGTTAAGGAGCTGTAGCCAGAATATCACAGGTTTCAATCCCGGGTTGGGAACTGCCATTGCACCCTGGTCAAAGGCTCTGAACTTCAGTAAATATTCAGCCGTTTGAATATTATTATTAATAAAATGTAATAATAATGGAATAATGCATTTTAATATTGAAAAGCAGCTGCTCTAGCAATCAATACTGCTAAACTACCAATGACAACATTACTGTTGTTTGGCAGAAATAAAAAAAAAAAACAAACAAAAAAATTGTTTTGTAACCCCTTTGTCAATATGCAGTCTGTTGTAAGTCAATATTATTGTAAATGTGTATTTGTTGAGGTTACATGAATGTTTGTCGTGTTAACTCTCCCACCTGTGGAAAGAATGTGGTATTCATCTATATTTGTCTCTCTGTAGCTGAAGGCATTCCAAATATTTAACAAAAATTGCTAAAAATTTAGTGCACCAAAAAAACAAAACAAAAAAAGAAATGCTACACAGTATGCAAATTCAACCCACTTAAACAGGTAGATTGACACACTACTTTTATATACAAGTCAGTTGGATATGAAATAATGCTATTTTTAAGGAAGCTATACAGTCCATTTTACAACATTTACCTTCAAAACATGTAAATATATATTTTTTTAATAAATCCTAGATACCAAAGATGGAAACACCATTCCAAACACATATCAGAGCTGGTTTAGTTTTACAACTGTTGGTGGTACACTAACCTTTCATAGGGAACAATGGCTCAAATTACAATGTATTAGGAGAGTTATGTTCATGTCTGAAACACCCTTTAACTTTGGTGTGGATACCTTTGAGACCAGGAACTAGGATCTGGACCGAGCAGGGCTCCTCGGGCAGGTGCTGGCAGGACGTCGACTCCAGCAGCGTCAGACCCAGCAAAGAAACCAGACTGCACAATGCTAACCCCTCCACTCTCATCCTGATGTCTGCAGAGAGGGGCACAGGTACAAACAAACACACACACATACACACACCCTGAAGACACTTTGAACACTTAGCCTAATACTAAGGACACACTAACAAACACTGCCACTGAAATGTGAAAGCATGCCCACACAATACATAATTACATGAGACCTCTCTCACACAAACACACACATCAAACACAGACATTGTAATGTCAGCCGTACAACGAAGGCACAAAGGCAGGCAGTGACACACGGGTGCTACCATGACCTTGAGATGATTGATGTTGTGTCTTAAAACACACAAGATATCGAAAAGCAATTTGTCAACGTGGTCAGAGTAAGGTCTTTGTAAACAGGTATTCACAGAGCATGACACTCTGTTTAACTACATCACTCACACAACCAACTGACACAAAACTCAGCTCAGACCACACTCCTAGCAAGTGATAACTTAAAACTTAGAAGCATATTTTGAAACGTAAAATTTTACTTAAAACAGTAAATAAATAAATACAAATTTTTCCAAATATTTATAATGATTCTACTTTCCGATAGTCAGCAAAAACACCATACCGGACGATCGCTGACGACAGCCACTTCTTCAGTTGTATCTAATAGGTTTACCAATTGTGGTTAAATATATAGAAGATTTCAGATAAAAATCTAACTAAGCAATACAACCTATAAGAAAGAATCAGCGTGCCAATATCTGGACGGGTTGGCTCTTGAACCTCAACAATTGCATACAGTTTATACAGCTTTAAAAACAGTAGGCAATAATTGTCTTGCGTAGGCACGATACACTTGCCACACAATAATGTAATACTGAAAGTTATCCGTTTCCTAACTTTACAACAAACGCGAACGATGTCGCGTAACACGTTCGCGTCTCAAAGAATATAAATCATACCTTTGGCCGTAAACTTCCAAGCCGCTGGAGCAACGCGCGCCTCTTGACGTGTGGCAGAACGCAAATGAGAATCATGACATGGCCGTTTTCGGAACTGTGCGTGCAGGAGGTCTGCGCGAGGGCTCGCGTTTTTCTTGACTGCACCCCCGAAATCGGGGGCCCAGAATGCAAGCATCCATAAACATTCGAACTGATAGAGCAACGACATCTGGGCCACCGGCAGATACAACTGCGTGGGAAAGCGCTGTGCCGTTGATAAGCTGGGGCCCACTGATAAAAACGACTAAAAATTTACCTTGAGGATTATGCTGTGGGTTCAATCAAGATGTTAGTATTTTACTTATGTAAGGCTGCTCCAGAACAGGAAACCGACCTCTGATAATCATCTTATGGAAAAATCAACCCTGTGTCCTAACAATGGGATGAATGTGAGGCATGTAGGGCTAAGTTAATGCAAACGCAGGTAAGACACTAAATCAAATATTCACAATGTTCTTTTAAATTATTATCGCAACAAAATTAGTAGTGACAGTTTTGTTTATATACCTTTTAAATGTATACATATTTAAAAGGTTAATGCCCCAAACCATAAGGACACGCTACACTCACTGAACTCTCCGTCTCCATTGCATTACTGCCCCGTAGTGGCAGAATAAGCTAACTGCACCCATCAAAACTCGAATCAAAAGACACAACATTTTTCCTTAACACTCAATAACAAAAAATAAATAAATACATAAACATTGTTCAGCATCACAAAAACCACTCAGTTTGGTGAGTTCACAGATAACCAAAACTAACTGAAACATTAAAGAAAAGTGTTGAGTGTGGTGCAGCCCATAGAGTAGTGGACTATCAGTCAGGGGTTCATTCTCCTGCCATGGCACCTTCTGAGCTGTCATGCCAACTGTTACCCCCAACACTTTCTGCCAATCTGAATAACGCAATTTTTAAAGAATAACAGTAAAGAACAGTTTAGATTGAATCCAGACCAATGTCTGCACCTCAGGTGAGGACTCATAAGCCACCTTCATTTTTCAATACTCAGACCAGGATGTGGCTTTTACCAAGCACCCGACAATGCAGAACTGTGTTCCCTTTCCCAGAACTTGTTAGTGTTGTAGCTCTATGTCTAGCACAGTTTCCATGATCGAGAGATGCATTTACTATCTGTGTTGTGATCTCAGATTAGGTTGTGCAGTTAGGTAGACACACATTAGTTTGGTGATTTCTCAAAGATCATTTTCCAATCTCAATGTCACCTTTATACATACTCTTGCACCATATCTTGCCATATATCTCTTCCCACAATGGTCTTAGAGGTCACTCTGGGTAAGAGCATTTAAAATATAAATGCATGCAATCATTATAGCTTAGCCTCATCGTGGTGCTGTTTAAAGAGGGAACAAACAAGGTTAAGAGTCATTCAAAGGAACAGCAGCTTTTCTCAACACATGCTATTCTCAACAACAAGGTAGTGACATCAAGTAGAGACTTTTTTTTTTTTAACCTTCACTCACTGAAGAACCCAGCAACGATTCCCATGTGAAGGTGATATTGACAATACCATCAAATTAAGTTTAACAAAGTAACCTTGAGAGGAAGGACTCCTCCTCATTATCAATTAGTGCAATGCCAACTCTTCAGTTACCATCCTGAGGAGTCAAATATTTATATAGCTCCTTATTGATATTAGATATTATTACAACTGTCTTTGGAGCGATAAGCTAATTACAGTTTTACTAGTCTGCATGTGGGGTGGCAAAATCTTTAGAAAACTGGGAAATCTTTAGAAACTTGTAACCATGGGGTTGTAGGTTCGATTCCCCAGTGAGGGTACTGCGAATGTACCAGTGAACAGGGTAATATCCAGCAGCATCAATGGACAGTATGTACATAAACAAACTGTGCAAGTTTGTTTATAGGTTTAGAGTGTCTGCAAAATTCCCAAATACAACAAATACATCCCTCACTCAACATCGGTTAGCATCTCCATACTGTAGATGCTGGGAGGAGCAGCCGAAATAAGCACCAGCAACAGGAAGAGCACCATTAAGCATGGTGTATTTAAAGAAAAACCAAAGCATTAGGTCAAACCAGACATTTGGAACACATTACAAATTTGTTTGGTCCAGCAGGAAACTTTGTTGTGACAATGCTCCAAAGTTAGTTTCACAGTACCGTTTCACATGAGTAAACAATGGCCGCCAATTTAAAATGAAAGGCTGTAATTCTATTTGGATAATTGCTATTTCCGCCACACAACACATTTTGTATAAACGCTTTCGTTCGGTAAAGCCTTGCTGAAACAATCGGGAGCTGGATTAAGAAGTCCTGTCTAGACCCCTTGTCTGTAGCTGTAGATTGCTTGAGAACAAAACAGGAACAAAAACAATGTGGTGACAGAACACAAATTTATTTTGCCCTCTGTCCTTTACAACTGGAATTCTGGGAATTCAAACACAACGTCTTTGCCCGTGAGCTTCTTGTAGACACCAGAGAAGGTCTCCACCTGTTAGAAAGAATTGCGCATATTTTAACAGTGAAGGATTACAGTTTGTGCAAAAACCAAAAAAGTGCAATTTGTCAGGACATTAAAGCGTATATATCATGGCAATTTGTTTTATCTGCTTTGCGACAATACATTCAAAAACGAATATACTTTGAAACATCACAAGCATTTTGATATAATTTTAAAAACCATGAAAATAAGATAGAGATCATTTAATCACAGGTCAAAGGTAATGCAAAACCTACCAGTAAGATATACAGAAATGTCTGTAGATTTATTTATTCTGTATCATGCGGTTCACTTCTCTTTTATCAGTCCAAGTGATCATAGATATAGTAATATAGCCCAGTGGTTCCCTCGCATTCCCAGCCCATGAATCACTTAGTGAACGAATACAATTTGTCTGTGTCCCACCCCATATAAAAACACCGTCTAATGTGTTCAGATATGGACTTGCATCAAAACAACTGTACACTGTAACGCAGTGCATGCGTAGCTATGTAAATGGTAAATGGGGTAATGGTAAATGGACTGCATTTATATAGCGCTTTTATCCAAAGCGCTTTACAATTGATGCCTCTCATTCGCCAGAGCAGTTAGGGGTTAGGGGTTAGGTGTCTTGCTCAAGGACACTTCGACATGCCCAGGGCGGGGTTTGAACCGGCAACCCTCCGACTGCCAGACAATCGGTCTTACCTCCTGAGCTATGTCGCCCCTTTGTTGTTTAGTTTGGCTGCTGTCTACGGACAGTTTATAACAGGGCTGCCCAACCCTGTTCCTGGAGATCTCCCGTCCAGCAGGTTTTCATTTCAGCCCCAATTGGGCACACCTGATTTCATTAATTAGCCACTCAATGAGATCTCTCGCTGTTGAATGAGGTGTGCCTTTGTTATGGCTGGAATGAAAGCCTACAGGAAGCTGATCTCCAGGAACAGGGTTTGACAGCCCTATTTTATAAATACGGAAAAAGTAAATCTTTTCTTGCACGTGTATCCGACAGCCCAGCTAAACCCCCTTCGACGGTCAGGTCAGGAACTTGCCTTGTGCTCGATGTTGTTTTGTTGCGCCTTGTCCAGGTGAACCCTGATGAGCCGGCCGCTGTCCAGCTTCACGCGGATCCTCTTGCCCACAATTTCGCTGGGGAAGACCAGGTCCTCGAGGATAGCGTCGTGTACAGCAGTCAGAGTGCGGCTGGGAGAGGTTTAAAAACAGAAATAAAATCAAGAGCAGACCTTACGCTCCACTGGGACACCAATATGATACAGTGAGTTTCACACTTCTGGCATGAGCATTTAGTCCTTTAACAGGTACCATTAAAAACGCTGAATTCAACAGCTTCCCTTTAAAACTGCACAACACCTGCTACTTAATGTTGACTAAATTCAGCAAAAACCGCAAACAAAATACACTTGGATCTAGCCTACAGTGCTCCAGCATATAAGTGATTTGCTAGTACCGAACACAACATTTAAGGAACAAGCCCCATTTTCTTTCAAAAATTACTATAATAAATTTGACACCAAATATGTGGTTTTAAATAACCTGCTTTGATGCCATTTTCAGAGCATTACAGCTGTAGAACATCAGCGCTTCTTTTAAGCAGCAATTGGCAGAGGTGCACATGACGAGCCGCCAGCGAGCTCGCAGACACAGTCCGCTTACCTCCTGGGGCGTTTCTGCTTGTTTTTCGTCCGACTCTTCCTGGTTGGCTTGGGTAGAATCCTCCTCTGCAAAACAACATTTCCCTCCATTACCTCAATGGCTTGTTACTGGGGAGCCAAATCCGACTGATCTCAAGGCTCAACCGTAAAAGGCCAATGCCCAGACTCAGCCTTTGGTCTCACCGAAGCCTCTTTCATTTAAGTGCCCCAGACATCGGCACTGTCCTCACCTGGGTAATGAACCAAAAACCATCCGGTTAACAGACCACCTCCCCAGCCACTACACCACACTGTTGCCAAACTTCCCATCAACTACATTTACAGTAACAATAGTATTATGATTTTAACCCAGATATGCAACGATTCAGACTATGACATGAGATACGTAAACACCTTAATTCAATTAAATGGGATACTGTTTCCTGTAAACACCTTATTTCAGATACACCTCCTACCCGGGAATCTAGATGTTCCAGCATGTTCTATTTTTCATGGAATCTTGCTCACACATCTCTCTAGTTTACCATGTCAAACCCAACAAGCTTGCATTTTTGGAGCAATGGCGAGTCACTTTTATCTTTTGGATATGAAAGACATTAATAGAATGTGGTTTTCTGGGCATACAAAAGCATTGCAACAGCACTGTTAAATAAAAAATGTTTACTGAGAAGATACTGAATAAGGATGGAAATGATCTGTTCAGCTATTCTGCAGAAGTGGGGGGGGGGGGGGGGGGGGGAACATAAGATATTGCAAAAGTGAGCACCTCTCCCAGACAATGTAGCTAGTGGGAAATTTCAGGCACGTCTTTTACAGACTTTATTTGGGGTACCCTGATTAATGGCTGTCTTATCTAATGGTACAAGTAAACAATTAATTTGGAATATTATTGTAACTTGGCTAAGAATATTCCAGAGAATACTGTGTGCATGCAAATGTAGCCAGTGACAAAAGAGGGTTTTCACAGTGGCCTAAAAAAAATGTATTGCCGATTTACCCAACCGCTCGATCACGGACCACGGACCCACCGCCAAAATCATGCTGCCTTTCATGCAGTGGAAATGATCGCAGGGAACAATCGCAGCAAAAACAGTCGCACGAGACCTTAAGTTCATATGCCGTGCCCACCACATCACTTTCTCTGCCTTCTCAATTTTTACAACAATGTTGAAAGAAGGGAGGACGTCCACAGCTTAAATGCAAATTCTAAACTGGAGCTATATGACGCTAATATTACCTGTGCGATGAAGACCACGTGCTTGCCACTGAATTTCTTCTCCATCTCTCGCACGAGCCGCACCTGTATCTTCTGGAAGGACTTTAGCTGGGGCACAGGCACGAAGATGATGATGGCCTTCTTCCCACTGCTGACCTCAATTTCCTGAAGAGCGCACATACGACCGCCATGTTACATCACAAGCTTGCTTTGCATTGGGCACTCAAACCTTTCCAATTGCCCCAAACTTAAGGGCCAATTAAATGTGTGCAGTAGATTGTATCACATGTAGCACTATAACACAAATGGCCTCAATATCAATGAAAATGAATGCTGAACCAATGCCAGCTGTTTCAACGACAATTGAAATCACAGCCAGTTTAAATATAAATAATTCTGATCCAGGATCGGATTCTAAGGTAAAAATTTATTAAAATAAAACGTAGCCATGGAACCATCCCACATGCCTAATATCTCAGCAAAAAACTCAACTTTTTCACAATTCCTAGGCTACTGATCAAAGACAATTTTCATTTTCTAAGGACATTTCTTGTAAATTACTTGAATTATAGCAGACTTCAGGAACATTTTTAAAATTCAAAATCCAAATCTAGTCCTGTTACCAGCTCATCAGTTATATCCTGTGTTTAAAAAAAAAATAGAATTCCAGTCTTTGAATGACAACCTTTTTAAAATTCCATGATTGAGATATAGGCCTACAGTGAAACAGAATGTTTCGGAAAACCAATATGCAAACATCAAGCACCTTCAGAAACTCATGACATATGAGAAAATACAAGAACCTTCAAGTGTTCACGTGCAAAACAAAAGCAATTTCACAATCTTAAATTCATTGTGCAAAGTAAAGTACGCCCAAGACTCCACAGTGCCCGTGGTAAACCTGCATTTAACACATTATCCACCTACACTGTTAAATACTAGAGTTAATCAACTTTCCTTGAGTAAATCACCAGCACCAAGCAGAGGATTCAGACCTACTAACTGCAAGTCCAGTTCAATTAAGAAAAATGGTAAAACAATGGTATATTTGCACGGAGTGAAAAGTCACACTGTCTTGACAAATGAGCCTGACAGCAACCAGCTCTCAGCATCACGATTTTACATCTAAAGGTCTGTACTGAGGGCAAGCAAGCAGTAAATTATATTGGGAGAAAGAAATGTAATGCTAATGTTTAATGTGCAAATTACTGATTGCACAACATAGTTTACCTTCCCGGTCCCAGCTTTCAAGACCATTAGGGGACAACAGGACACTGTCCTCACAGCAACAAAACAATATGTCTAACTCTCTATACTATGAGCTGTCTGATTTTTTATCTTGTGAGATGACTTTCAATAAGTCACCTTATATTCTGTCACAATTAGCCGATCGACATACCAAAACACATATACTAATGTGGACACTATACCAAATGACCCATGCAATATATCATCATATGGAGAGGATAAAAATAACGTAAGAACTTTAACATTACACATTCAGCCAGACAAACCCAGCAATTGATCCTCAATAAACCATTCAGATCACAAAGCTAGAAGGCAAATAATCTACGATAACAGCTGATCTACTCACCTTAGCAGCAGTGATATTGAGCTCCCTTAGTTGAGCCTTCAAGTCAGAGTTCATCTCCAACTCCAGAAGTGCCTGAAAAAGTAAAGACCTGCATTACATTACAGGCATTTGGCAGACGCTCTTATCCAGCATGAGCGCTCTAGCTCAGCTACAGGAGATAACTACAGGAGATAACTAGATGTGGTTAAAAGGTAACTTAGATTTTCTCGGAGACAAACACGTGTCTGTTTGACAGACACTCACCTGGGAAATTCCAGATTCGAATTCATCAGGCTTTTCGCCGTTAGGCTTCACGATTTTGGCGCTGGTGCTGAACATGGCCTATCTGTAAACAGAAAAAAAATATGGTACACAGAAATGCGATTGCCAACTGCATGATTTACACACCATGCAATCCATGCTTGAGGCAACGGCTAGTCAATCGCAAATGTCAAGGCTTCTATCTCACCAAACGTCTGTCTATGCTTCAGTGAAAAGATGCTCATCATAAAAGGCTACGTTCAGAACAATTAAATTAACACAGTGCCGTTAACTGTGCAACATAAACTGGCCAAGAGTTTATTTGTGCAGTCAACAGATTAGAGGTTTAGCTGTCATGCCAACACAAATATGTAGTTTTAGATTGATTGTACATAACAACACATAAAGCGAACTCTGCAGTAATTTCGCAGACATTTGCTGTAGGACGTTATAAATTACACTTGAACACTTCTGTAAACCGCGGCTATCCATCATCAGCTACCACCACATTTGCTAACTAGTAACTGTGTATAACAATACATCATGGGTCATCCTATTCTTTGCTAATGTAATTCATTTTGCCAGATTATCATTCGTGAATTACCTAGCTAACGCCAGAGACTTCGAGTGTGGATTAAACACATATGGAGGATCATCCGCTGTCAAGCAGACATTAATCTAAGGTATCCAATCAATTATATTGTATAAGGAAAGCAATAAACAACATTTGTGCATTTTCAATATGTTCAAATTACAATCCAAATCAATTGAAGCGAATCCGGTTAACTACCGACCTTATACATTGACGGCCTGGGTAGAAGAACGAAACCACGCGAGAGGCTGCTAAAATCACGTTATACTCAAGAACCCTGGGAAGACTTCAGTAAGGTATAAGGAAAATAATTTTAGCTGTAACACGTCACTTATTATTTAAATGAAATTATAACATAATTGTGTTACATAGCTGTGCTGCGTGTGTTCGTTCATTCGTACAATAGCACTTGTGCTTTCTTTTTTCAGAGTAACGTAGATCTATGGAAAATCTGCACGCATATACATTCGTTGGCATGCAATTAAATATTTAAGAGTTAACATATGTCGCTGCTGAACTGTACTACTCTGTTGGGAGTGTCCCATGATTTTGAAGAGAGAAATGTAGGCACTTTATATTTTGAAATGTGACCATGTTGAGACTCAGAAAGGGGCATATATCTTTGTCTAGACTGCCCACTGCTCATATTTTAATAAATCAGAATACTTCACTCTCAAAGCTCAGCTACAGTTACCATTAACTAAGCCTCAATTAATGTGGGTGACAAATGACTGTTAAACCAGGCATTCATACAAATGAAGGACTGATAACAGTCTCTTCATTTTAAATAGCAGCATTGTGATGGTGGCTGCTTAAGCCATGTATGTACAGGCCTAATTCATTGATACAGTATCTGCATATAGGGATTGATACCACCACTGGTGTCTGAATGTCTGAAGCTTGTATACAGTGGTATGCAACATATATACTTACAATAGCATGGATGTTTTGTTGATGTTCTAAGTTAAATAAGTTAACATAACCTCTGTGGGTAACAAACATAAACATGGCATTACATAATGGGCATTTAGCACTTTTATCCAGGCAGACTTACACACCCTTTTTTTTTTTTTGCATTTTTACACAGCAGCCCATTCATTTTTACAGCTGGATTTTATTTTATACTTGATGCAATTCAAGTCATTAAGTACCTTGCTCAAAAGCAGGTCAGCAATGCCTTACCTGGGAATCAGGCATGCAACCTTTAGGTTACATGGCCTGTTCCCCAAACCATTAAACCACACAGCCACCATATATACTTCTGTGAATTTTAATGCACAATTACAATTTACTGAATTTAACAAATTAAAAAACTAAAAATAAAATAAAACGACAAATATGCCATGTGCAAAAGTTTGAGTACCCTGTCAGTCAGTAGTTATCAACTGTCTTTGGGAGAAATCACAACTTCCAAATGTTTCTTGTAGCCAGCTAACAGTCTTTATATTCTTGCTTTTGGATTTTTTCAGACTCTTCCTTGTAGAATCCTTCTTGTTCAGTAATATTCTTATATCTTCTTGAATGCACTTAGTGTAATATTTGAGATCTCAAAGATTTTCAATAATATTCAAGTCTGGGGACTGTGAAGGCCTTACCAAAACCTTTATCTTTTTTTTAATTAATGGTAGTTCATGGTTGATTTTGACTTCTGTTTCGAATCAGTCTTGTTGAAATCCAGCCTCTTTTCAATTTCTTCACTTGACTCTGAGACTTTATTTTCAAGGATTTTTAAATATTTACTTTAATCCGTTCTTTCTTCCACACACACACACCATTCCCTGTGCCACTGACAGACTGCAGTCACTCAGCATAGATCAACTCGCATGCTTAACAGTTGGCCACGGCATTTTTTTCTTTCTGTAGTTAACTACACATCAAAATGACAAAAAGTAATGTACTACAACCACTACACAAATTTGAATGTTTTGAACTACCAGCAAATGTAATCAAACTACTAGTTAAACGACATATGTACATGTACTTAAAGTACTCCTCAACGCTGCTCTGGTGTCAGCTAAACCATTCTGTAAGTCATTTGCAGTGATATGTGATATTTTGGAAAATTGTGCATTGTAAGAGTGTTAAAGGCGTGACTTCAAAGGAATTTTGCATTGGCTTCACACATGGCTTCTTCAGGATTCAAATGATGTTGCTTTGTCTTTCCACTTTGAAAAGATTGACAAGGATGCTTCCACCTCAGCATATTGTTTATGTTCTGGTTGGCTTCTTCTGAACTGAGTCACATGCAACAAATGTCAAGTATCAACGTGGGTAATACCAGAAAACAGTCATATTCTGATTAATTTACCAAATGAATGATCCACCCCACACAGCTATCTGTACCTAAAGATCACCCCTTCATCCAGATATTTCACTTCCTGGCAATGAATGCAGTGTATGAAGCGCCTATTTTTCAGTGGTAGGAGAGTGAAGTTTGATTAACCCCATAATGGGTGGAGTTACACTGTATCGTTAATCACTAGCTTGAATGAAGAGATACTTGCTTTCATGTTGAAACAATGAGCAGTTTCAAGGGTTCATTGCTGACTACACGGAACAATATTTTCTATTAATTGAATTTTGTGAATACAAATGCTTCAGCTTTTATCAAGACGACTGCTATGACAGACACGATATGACAGTTTATGTAGCTAAATATTTGAGACTGCTTAGTGAAAATGTGCAGGATGTCAACCTTTCAGTTTGCGCTGTACCAATGTAACTAGTTAACTTGCATTTGTTTCAGTAATTTATTGTATCCAGCTAGTTGTTTTATTATTACCCATTATTCATATTAATTAAAGTGATATATTTAAATGTTAACAACTGCATGTCTTAGTAGACAAGTGAGCAATACTTCATGCTAAACACTGGTACTCAATGTATATTCATTGTTCGTCTCCGGACTGCACTCTCATCACAATGCGGCCTTTGCTTAAAACATCCGGGGATTTTATTTGAAACTTATCCAAACAGTGGGGAGCTAGGCGTCCGGACATCATTAGTAGCTACACATATAAAGGTTCTGAACTCCAGCGTCACGTTAAAACGAAAACTTTACCTGTTTTTAACAATACGCCTACACCTCTTCTTAAGTTTAATTCGTATGGTATTTTAGGTTTTGCTTGTTTTTGTGTGTGCCTTTTTTCATTTTTGGCTAGAGCGAGTTAATCACCCTGACCAATACGCAGTTGCGAAGAAAAGATAAAGGAATAATATGAATCGCTGGCTAGCTAACGTTACACAAACACAACTCCAGATACATCTAGCTACCCTTTTGTAAGGGGGTTCATTTTAAGGTAAATGCGTTCAAGATAGCGAAGACATACAAAAATCCAAAGACCGAATATAGCAAAAACTCAGCAATCATAACTTTGGTGAAAAGAAAAAACACTGTCCATTGTAACGTTAGCAAGTCGACCACCTAAGTAAGACGCGAACAACACCAACCAGTACGAGTCGGCGCGAGACAGCAACGATAGGTTTGGCAGAAGAGAAGCGCGCATCTTTTTTACGTGTGGAATGAACATGGTCCACATGAGTGTTTTTATCCACGGTAAGTGTTTCAACCATTGTTTAATTAGTATTGGTCACTCTTTGAATCCTTGATAGTTAGCGTACAAAGCTCTTCAGTCAGTCCAAGGAGATGTCTACAGTTCGGTAGCTCGGTGCGCATTTTGGTTTTATTGTGACGCCAGCTAACGGTAGCCAGCTCGCTAATGTTTGCTATTTAGACAGTTTGCTACCACTAGGCAGGACATAGTGTAACGACGGCTGGTCAGCGAGGTTAAAACGTTATCGGGTGTTTCATCCGACTTTACCTCGGAATTAACATTAGAAATGTGTATCCATGAACTATGGTCGTCAGTTTTGACTGATTGGCGTACGGCTATTGCTATTTGTAGCTAGCTTAGCTTGCACTAGCTACAGCCAACAAAGCTTTATACCAAGATTGCTAACCAAACAGATACACTGTGCTAGCATTATATTAACTAGCAAAAAACCGGTTCATGTGTAAAAATTGTAATGTTCATTTGGGAACCCTTTAGTTTCCAATATTGTCACGATGCGACATTCAGAAAAGACGTATTGGCTAAATGACAACGATGTGACCCAACCGCCAGCATGTCTCGTTCTGAGGTTAATTTAATAGGTAGTTTGCTAACTAGCTATCATAGCGCCTACGTTAGCTTTATGTGGCCTAGAAACCTGAATAAAGATGCATTTACACGTAGTTACTACGTGTCTTTGTGCACAGACAAAACAATCGCTTTCGTTAACGTAATATATTGACAAATTTTGTTCCAGCTTCTGACGAGTACTTCACGTCAAGATTGCTTGTTTTTAATCTCATCAATTAAACAGACCAACCCAGATGTACGGTTGAAGTTTAGTGGTATTCGTGTTATACATAATCTTAAGAATTTAATGTCATGCAGACTAGATCGTGTCTTTCACAGTTGGATAAACCATAGCTGTGTGATAGCGTAAGGTTTTTAACATTCATTTGTCACAAATCAAACGCGACCTAAATAAAGATTCTTCATTTGGAAGCCTCTGTGCGGTACGTTTATGAAATATTTCACAAGGCAAAGTCTGTACATTTTTAATTAGGTCGCCAACATGGGTATAAACATTCAGCTCGTTAAACACAATATTCTGTGCCTCTATATTGAGTATTTGAATGATCACACGGTGCATTCTTTGCACGAGTTATCATATAAGAAAGGCAGTAATGTTCATGGCTGCAGCATTGTCGTTCCATTTGAGGGAGTGCAGACAGCCACATGCCTTCTCCCAGCTGCCGTTTCTTTTCACTCCACAGTCCACAGCGGAGCAGTATGTTCATTGCGTTTGAGGAGTTATCCATTCCATGCCTAGTCGCCACAGGTAGACCGCAAGTGTCACATTCACTGCAGTCATGCAGTGGTAAGCCTGCTGACACCCTTTTTTAAAAATATATATTACGCTTAGAGATCAAAGGGTCGATAGTATATATGTGGCAGCTGCATTGACCGCCAGTTGAATAGATCTGTAAAGCCTGTCACTGACAAATTTGTACTGACAGAAGAACACAGTTGACAGCTCCTGTCAAACGCTTTAAAAATGACTTCAGTCAAAATATTTTGTAGCTTCTTTAAAGAAGTACATATTTCTTGGAAGCACAATTTCCCCCCAACCTCACTGTCAAGTTCTAAAGCTTCATAAGTGTAGCATCAGATGTGCTTGTCGGCATAAGTAGCTTAACTTGAGTGTACTTACACCAGGGGTGCACAACTGTGGTCCTGGAGGGCTGGTCTCCATGCTGGTTTTTGTTATTACCAATTACCTCAGTTTTCTGAAAGCTCTATAAACTGCACTGGTTCACTCCTGTACTTGAACACAGTAAAAGCTGTAGAATTCACTTGCAGTCTGTGGCTGTAGCTGATGCTCATGCAAATTTTAGGTCAAGATATGATTGAGCTAATTAAATTATTGAGCAGAAAGCTGAAAAAGTATCAGCCATTGTGCTTGTTGTGCACCACTGATTTATACCATCTTTGTTGTAAAGTAGTCCCTTTCCTATTTCTAATCTACTTGTGTAATTTTCCTTTTCCTATTACAGTGTTGGAAAAAGCTGTTGACTTTGAAGATAATCTGTAGCATTTTGTTTCTCCGAGAACCCTTAGGCCAGTGCTGCCCAGCCCTGTTCCCAGAGATCTACTGTCCAGTAGGTTTTCTCTCCACGCGTAACAAAGCGCACCTCGTTCCACAGCTAGAGATCTCGCTGAGTTGCTAATTAGTAGAATCAGGTGTGCCAAATTAGGGTTGAAATGAAAATCTACAGAAGGGTAGATCTCCAGGAACAGGTTGGGCCGTCCTGCTTTTGGCCGTACCCGTTTCATTGTTCAGCATTGGACTGGCCCACATTTTACGGTTTCTTGACCTGCCAGTACCGCTGGAAAGCCCTGCCGAACGGCGCCTACTTTGACATGCAGTGCTCTAGAGCAGGAGTGCACGAGGAGGGCCCTTTCCGTTTCTGCTTTTCATGCCAGCTTCGGCTCTTAATTATTTAATTGGCCCAGTCATTTAGTAATTTTAGCTGCTGACAATTGAAGTCAGCTGACAGACTGTTCCTGTGTCCCAGTATGAACCATCGCATCGTGGTTCATCCTATTGTGATCTATAGTTAAACCAGCATAAGTGTATTCCGCTAATTTGTGGGGCGTGGGGGCGACATAGCTCAGGAGGTAAGACCGATTGTCTGGCAGTCGGAGGGTTGCCGGTTCAAACCCCGCCCTGGGCATGTCGAAGTGTCCTTGAGCAAGACACCTAACCCCTAACCACTAACTGCTCTGGCGAATGAGAGGCATCAATTGTAAAGCGCTTTGGATAAAAGCGCTATATAAATGCAGTCCATTTACCATTTACCAATTTGTCCAGTGTAATTGGTGGCAGCAAAAACCTGCATACACGCTGGAATGGCTCAGCCCTGCTCTAGAGAATTATTTCCACGAGTGGGGCACTGCCATTTTATTTTTCCTCCTCCACAGGGCATCACTTATAAAAGCAATTAGCTGACATGATAGGTTACATTAGGTGAGAGGAAGGAACGGGACTTTGACAGAATGTTAAACACAAAAGTCTTTGAATGCCCTGGTGCCAACAGTAGACTGCCCTCCTGGCACACAGCACACTAATGCAGTCAATTTCGACTATTTTGCAGAGATAGCAACAATTAATGCAGGCACAATAAGACAGCCATTTACAGGATAAAAACATCAATGGTCAAACAGTCTGGAGTAAACAACTAGAGAGAATCCTCTGTCAGTGTAAAAACAGAATTGAGCAGAAATGTTTGACGGATGCATTTTGAGTGCTAGCATTTCGCTTGGAAAAAGTTGACACTCCTAAAATTACGTGCATTTTGGCATGGGCATGTAGAAAATGGTGGGGATGATTCCCCTGGAAACAGCTTTGGCTGAAGTACGTGCCACAGGCTGCAGATTCGCGTAAAGAGAATATGGTCATAGATGAGTCAGATGGCTCAGACAATTATGATGTTTTGCTCTTTTATTTGTTCAGCAAAAGAAATGTGAATCACTTGGATCTGATTTAAGAGGTTCTAGCTGACGCTCTGCCTGTCCTGGGTGTATTCCTGCCTCTCGCCCAATGCACGCTGGGATAGGCTTCAGAACCCCCTGTGACCCTGCCCAGTATAAGCAGGTATAGACAGTGGATTGATGGATAGCTGACACTCTACCTTGATGCTGTAAGTTACAGCTCATTCACATGTAGCATGTTGATTTCAACAGCACAACTGTATTTGCCACAGATAATGCCAGTTACATGTTGAAACCACACACTGAAACCCTCAAAGGCTTTATGCAAAATGCAGTTCATTTAACATGTAATTTGAGGGTACATTGTGACACTCGTGAGTGGCGTTTGGGGTAGCAATTTCCAGAAGCTGACACGTTCATGAGAGCG
Source organism: Anguilla anguilla (assembly GCF_013347855.1). Classification (NCBI taxonomy): domain Eukaryota; kingdom Metazoa; phylum Chordata; class Actinopteri; order Anguilliformes; family Anguillidae; genus Anguilla; species Anguilla anguilla. The sequence continues at coordinate 28,909,268 of NC_049201.1, read as the reverse complement.
GTCGAAAAGATCTTGAACGTTGAAGCAGAAATTTGCACTACTTAGCGCTTTAAGGAAGCAGGTTCAGGCAAATGTTGCACAGAGCGAAACGGTACTTGTTCTTGCCAACCAACTCTGATGATACAACAACAAAAAAACCCTTCATCCTACGGGCAAGTTTATGCCTACACTGAGCACCACCAAAGAATGACCGAGAACAAATTGAACACAAAGTTTATTTTTTTGTAATTTCAGTCCATCCATTTTAGTCTGTCATTTTTTATAAGCCTACACAGCTGCGAACTATTTTATCGTTATGATTAGTCATTTAATTCCTATACCGTTTCTGTCAAAGACTTGCCACCGAACACTAAAAATGTCTGCAGTGTGGCAACATGGCTCTCAGTCATTGCCTGTGCTTAATTTGTGGCAATTGATGTAGATTACTGGGGAGGGGCAATGCCATAATTGGCCAGTTAGATAGCTGTATTGACCACTTGCTGAGGGATGACTGAATTGCAGGTGACAGCTGCCCTAGATACACCAATGTCCCAAATTGTAAGGGAAGGCACAAGTCGGCATGCTGATAGTTATTTTTAAATAGCCATTTACGCCAAAATGCAGGGCATCCATGGCAACGGCTGTATGACAGTGGTTTAATTCCAGCTCTGTCATAGATTTCTCTCATGTGCCTTTATAAGCACACACTGCTCCATATATGGAGTCCTCCTACCTAATACACCTAACCCTGATCAGGAAAAAAGTGAAATTGAGTGTGTTAGATGACATGTGGCAAGTCTTCACTCTAGGACCTGATGGCCGCAAGTGCAGGAAGTGGCATCATGTGAAGCCAATGAATAAAGAGCCTGTCTTGTGGCAGTGAGGACTCAAGCCTGCTAACAAGGGGCTGTGAAGGTACCAGTCGGTTATTAGGGAGAGCGGAATAATGAACCCGTCTAACCGCGGCGATGGTGATCATTCACTGTTACTGCCTTTCAGTTGGGTTCTGTCCAAGACCAAGGTCTGGCAAATTGGGGCATGGAGCCAGATACAATTCAGCTTATGCCGAAACCGACGTTACAAACGAGCCCAGGCGATTTGCTGCCTTTTGACAAATTGAGATCGCTCGAGAGCTTCTGTTCATATTCTGGCTTTCTGCGGCGACTGTTCCTTTCCAGTCGCGAGGAGTATTATTCAGACTCGTCCAAATCATTTTTTTTTTTGTTGGCAGCAGCTCCGGCGATTTAGCTCTGTTTGAAGCGCTCCGCAATTTTCTCTCCCCTGCAGAAATTTCATTGTGTACGGCGCGTCACGGTTTCCGCGGCGGCAGAGCGCCGGCTGGCGGTCCCGGTGCCAGCTGGGCACGGTTTTAACCGCCGCGGAGCGCCGTTTCGTAAAAAGCGGGCATTTGCATGAGAAACCGGGGCCTGGCCACGTTCACGCCGCGCTTCCCGCTTTTGTCGCTGCCCGGTTTTATTCATACGGCCTCTCGGGCAGAATTTCGTCACGCTTTCCGAATGGATATCTCGTGACCTCTCGTGAGATTATCTGGCCGGCCCGCCTGCCCGTCCGTGTCACATCCAGTTAAACCCGGGGAGCCGAACGCGGAAAGAATCCAGATCGGCCGGTCAGGCTGCCTGCGGACTGAGCGAGAACAATTTTAACGAGGCTGCAGAGGAGCGCGGTCGAAAAGGCCGTTAAGCCGGAGTCTCGGGCGACCGGCGTCGAGCACGTCAGAACCCGCCCGTAGCGCCGTGACCTGATTCTGCATCCCTTCTGTCTTCTGTGTCCCGCAGAACTCGCCCTGCAGCCATGATCGAGTGGGACAGACTGCGGACAGCAGAGGGAAAGGAGGTACGGAACCACCGACCGCCCCTTCTCGTGTAAAAGAGGAGCATATCATGGGGCAGAGGGAATTTGGCCCATGCCTCCTGTAAGAATGATAGGATTTTGTTTGCTTCCCCCTCTTTCTTGATTGTGAGTCATGCATGCGGTCAAACATGTCTTGGTGAGTCGGAGACAAAATGTGCTTATGTGTGACCCCCTAGTCCCTTTCCCTGTTAGAACGCAGCTGGAGATTTATACACCGTGTCATACACATTACCCTGGAGCAAATCTGATAATGAAAACAATTGTTTTGTTAAAAAATGGAATATAATATTTTCAGTATAGTATTTACTAACCATGCGGAAGACAAATAACAGCTTATATATACAATATATTGGCGCGCACACACACACAGGGAGTGCCATAATGTTTGGGACAAAGCCATATATTTTTCTTGATTTACCTCTGTACTCCATAATTTTAGATTTGTAATCAAACTATTCATATATGGGTTATCTTCAGATTCTCAGCTTTTGTTTTAAAGTGTATTATAATACATTTTTGCTTCACCATGTGGAAATAACTGCACTTTTTATACTCACACACATGCACACACACACACACACACACCAAAATATGTAATACAATGAGGGCCAAAATTTTTTGGGACAAAGCCATGTTTTTTCTTTATTTAGCTCCATCTCCAAAAATAGGAACTGCTGTCATGTTACCATTCATCTGTGGATATGCCTCAGTTAAGCCTGGAGTTATTTCTCAGAAAAACGAATGTCCGCATTCTCGGCCGAGAAGGCTGTGGGTGTCCTGCGCTTTAACAATGTCCCCTGCTGTGGACTTTTTCCGATTAGCGGCCTTAGACAAACGAAGCCGGAGCTGCCAGCTCTTTCTCTGAGCTGGATGCTGCTGAGCTTCATTTGTCAAAAGATGATGTCATGCATTACTGCACCCACTGCACATTCTATTCCCAGTGCTCATGAGACGGACCTTGATTTAGGCTGACTTATTTACTGGCAAATTCAACTGATGTTGAAGACCGTGATGAACGTATTAATAAATGAATGAAGGAGTGAATTGAATGAGAAGTATCATTTGAAAAAGTACCCTGTGCTAGCAGCATAAGCCAGGGAAGGCTGCGGCCCTCCTTCCACATAGCGCCTCTCTCTCTCGTGGGGAGGGGCACCGGGGCAAAAGCCGGTTGCCTGGCAGTGCCTGCTCCCTAGGCAACTGTTACCGACAGCTCTCGCTCTGCCCCCTCTGTTCATTCACAATCGCTAAACTGCTTTATGTCTGACGGTCACTTTCGGGCAGTAAAGTCACTGGGGGGAGTGAGTCACTGAGCATAAATCAAGTCGGCAGCACTGAACGAATCCACTTCAGTTGAAGACTCGGAAGTTCTCGCCCGTTAACTTTTACCTCAGCGGACGGTTTGATCTTGATCGGGCCGATCCGAACAGTAGATCACGTCAGTGCTTTAGTTGCGCTGTAAACATTATCATTTGGCTTTCTTGCAAAGAAAGGTACAGGCCGTGCAAGCGGCCAGTTGGGTCACCTCTGCTTCTTACAGAGCTGCTGTTTGAAAGGGGCGCAAAGCGGCAGCAGCAGACTGCCGGTGACGTACCTTCTGCCCCAGCAGAACGCCGCTCCAGCGAGCAGGTCGACCTCGCAAGCGACCGTTTCTGGGTCGGCCTGCGTTTTTAACGGTCGAAGCAGAGGGCAGGTTCTCCCGAAGAGAAGGCCCGATCCAAAAAAAAAAAAAAAAAAAAGCCTTTAATTTCCCGCCTCTTCTCTCCTGAAAGTGAAAGCTCCCTCGCCACGCCACGACTCCACCGATGATGCCCAACACCACCAACTGTTTCATGGTCGGCCCGCCGCCCTCCCAGGCGCTGGCTTTCCAGGAGCGGCTCTTCCAGCACGCCAACGCGCCGGCCGTCGTGCGGAGGACCCCCCAAAGGCAAGGGGCCCCTCTTCTCCTCGTGCCGTTAGCGCTTGTGTTCGGATCGGTAAAACGCGGTCTGCTCCGTGTCTTGTGTGTGACGCACTTGGTTAACTTGGCGCAAAACCTCACCTTATGCAGAAAATAACCTGTAAATAATGTTATTGTTAGATGTTTTTTTAAGTTGAATAGAGAAGTGCGTTCTTGTGACACGCAGGAAATTAGTCGTTGTTACTTCTGGTCTTGTACCGGACAGCAGACCCAGGCACACGTGTAAATATTGCTATGTCTTACAGAGCTGCATGTTCCTTAGGGCGTTTTGGATAACAAGACACTGCTCTTGAGACTGGCTTACGTAAGGGTGGCCCTGTCTTTTAAAAAAAAAAATGTTATTCCATATGCTGTCATTATGTTTGCCTTTTCTATTTCATGTTTGTGTTTGCAATGACTGTATTAATGGAAAAAGATGACTCCAGGGTTCAAGTAACTGAATTAAATTGGACACGCCCTCTTTTGAGCAAGACTCCCCAGTCGCACATCTGTCAAATCCCCACTTAAGCTATCCGGAGGTCAGATGTGGGTAATAAAGCTCTTGTGCGGAATTTAGCTAAGCGCATCTCAGACCAGGATCGGACCCATAGCCAGTTTTGTTTAGGTTGTGTTTCTGAAGGGCATAATACAGGACAGAATGAGGAATGTGTACGATCTGTTTTCTCACACAGAAACTCAAAAATGCAGTAGTTTGCCATTGATGTTAACAGATGGGCATGGTCAAATTCATTCAAGCTCTTTGATTTTATCTCTTTGTCTTGAACTTTAAATTATGGCGTAGGCTTCAGCCAGCCAAATTAACTAGGCCCAGACTCCACCTGCTTAACTTGTCCCTGTCTTGTTGGGATTTGATATTTCAGTTTCCATATTAACTTGGACCCACCATTGTTTTCCCCTACAGAAAAGACTACACTCAAGAGATACAAAGAGTGGAATTGGACAGCATCATTCTCACCTGTCCTGAAACTTCAGGTAAACGGTTTTCCAAAAATCCTCCTGGGGTCTTGCACAGCGAGGCCTGCATGTGATGATGATGTGCCCCCCCCCCGACACACACACGCGCACACACACACACACACACACACATTCAGTGCAGTACCTACGTATTGGGACAGTAACAGTTTTTGTTTTGACTCTGTACTCCAGCACACTGGGTTTTAAATAAAATGTGAGGTCACAGTGCAGACTGTCAGCTTCAATTTCAGGGTATTTACATCCATATTGGGTGATTTGTGTAGGAAAAACAGCCCTTTTTGTACACTCAGTTATTTTCAGATCCAGTAAAGCCGGTGTACAGAGCCAGAACGACAAGGCTTGTGCACATGCTAGCGCACCGCACTGCGTGTGTTTATTAAGGTGCCCCGTTTGTAGTCTCTGCCCGTATGTCCTGAGGGAATGGAACGGTGTGACATGCTTGCGCTCCTGCGTTCCCCTCAGACACTGGCGGGCTGCTGCTCGGGGGGAACGTGCAGAGGCGGGTGCAGAGCCGGCGGAGGCAGGCGTGCAGCTCGGCGTGCGACGGAGCCCAGGTGAGCACCGAGCGCGTGCAGCAGGAGAGTCTGCTCAGGTCAGGCCGGGGCTTCCCTTCCTCTACAGCAGGGGCGGCCCGATCGCGTTCCAGGAGATCCGCCGTCCCGTTGGTTTTTATTTCAGCCCTAATTTGACACACCTGATTCGACTAATTGGCAGCTGAATGAGATGCCTAGCTGTTGAATGAGGTGTGATTTGTTATGGTTGGAGTGAAATTGAACAGACGTACATTGAAAATGAAAGGTAAAATGGACTTTTAAATTTAAAAATTGTCAGACAGTGTGTACGTTATTGAAAATGAGAGCACCATCCTGGAATACTCGTGCTATTTTCCAGTGAGCTGATTGGTAAGGGAGCGGTGTCTTCATATGGGTTGAACACGTTGCCTGAACAAGATCTGCTCTGGAAATGCGACATAAGTCACCGTGGCAATTGAGTCTGATCAAAAAAAAAAAAAATAGAGCCGCTTTTGTGATAGCAGGAACTCAGAATTAAGGCCAAAGTTTCCTGGTCCAAACTTAGCCACCTTCATGATACAGGCCCCTGATCTGCTGCCTCTGCCTTTCTGGCAGATATGACAGCACCATTCACGCTTCACACGCACTGCCATATACAGTAACTGTATGTCTCGCACCGTTGCAGTGTAGTGTATACACTGCAATGCAACTTAATCCCCACGGGGCATTCAGTGGAAACTGAGCCCAAGCATTGTGAAATGGACACTGAATCTTTCTTTATAATTTGGGCTTGCGTTTCAATCCTCCATCTCCAAAGGGGGCAGTGGTGCCTCTATTTCAAGCCATGTGTCAAACAAAGGTGGTGCAATTAGGGCCTCAACCAGGGGCAGAGCAAGCCTGTCTTACACGAGGCATGACGTGATGCATATCGGCATCAACTCTGATTTAAAAAATATATGTATATTATTTTTAATTTAAGAACACAAGCAATACACCGTGTTACTTGTCAACATTCATTAAACAACATTTTTTGTAAACTGTTTGGGTACTCAGGAGGCCCCCCCCATGGCTGCTCTCCCACGGCGGCACTACAATTAACGTAACTAATTGACAAATTACAAAATCATTTGAGCAGTGTGATTAATTGTTGTCTACGATAAGATCAAAGCGTCCATCAGTGAACGAGCGCTGCTGAACGCTTTGGGGGAATGACTGGAATCATGCGATTAAATTTTACAGATAAATGGGTTCCCTTTATTGAACTCAATTATTTGTTTTACTGGGGTGTGTGGGCATCTAATAGAATTTAATTAATAGTGAATGCAGTCTTAAGAGTTTGTGTGTGGAATGGTTATCAAGGGTATTTAATAGACAACAAAATAATCTATAGCTGCATGAGAAGACATGTAAATCCTTGAGTAGGTAATTACATAAATCATGAAAACTAAAGTACATTTTTTAAAAATTGTCCTCCTTGTGTAATCTTCTTCACTCACAATTTTTCTCGCAAAAAATATGTGCATGCTAAACTTTTTCAATACCATAATAAGCATGACAGCTTTTGAAATGAAAGGAATCAACAAGTAAATCATTAAATTGCTAAATCTCGTAATAAGTTGGACTTGGCACAAATGTTTCATCGAACTCCCACCATGTCATAAGAGCGGCGAATTTGGCTGAAGCTCCGTCTTGTTCCGGCAAGTTCCGTCTTTGCAGTGAATAAGGTGTGTGTTATACGGAACGGATGTGTTGAGAACGGTTCCCGGTACGCCCCGTCCGTCTGTCTGTCTGTCCACAGCCCCTGCAGCCGGGCGGGTACTTCACGGTGTGCGGGAAGTGCAGCGCGCCCAGCGAGAACCACGGCAGCTGCCGGAACTGCGGGAACCCCCTGGCGTTCGGGAACCCCCTGGCGTGTGGGAACCCCCTGGCGTGCGCCGCCCCCCTGACGGAGCCCTGCCACCCAGCGCTGGCCCGGCCGCCCATCCACCCGCCCCCCCCGGGACCGGACCCCCCACACTTCTTCCAACCTTTTTACAGCCCCCCGCCCACCGTCAGAGCGCCCCAGGCCAACGGCGTCGCCGGCAGGCCCTGCCTCCTGTCGTCCAATCCGCAGGGAGGGGGCGTGGCCAGCTTCGGCACGCCCGCGGACAAGGCCTCCAGGGTCAGGAGGCAGCCGGGGACCAGACAGGAAGCTGCCGACACCAGTAAGATTCCTCTTCCTCTGACATCAGCCAAGCTCATTTTATTAAGAACGGAAGACTGTACGATGAGGAAAACGAGCCAATCAGACTCACCATTTTGCATGCTCTAGAGAGAATCCTCCTGACTGGAATTAAACAACCTTAGGGTGTCTGCTTGCACTATGTTACCTTGACAGGCTGTTTAATGTACTGACAACAGTAAAAGCTAAAAGATTCATGTTATAATTGCTAAATGTGATTTGGTGGGATAATGATCAAATTACTGTAGAGTGGTTCATGTCACACCCCATTTAACCAGTGTATGAGATGCAATTTTGGAGCACCTTGTATGTATTGAGGTTTTATGAGCAACGTTTCCTCACTTAGTAAATTTTGGTCAAGGCCTGATCGTTTGTTTGTCTCTTATGTACGCCTGATGCCTTAGCCTGTTCCAGCAGAAACGGGTCGGATGTAGTCGCCACAGCCACGTCCCTCTGTCATACCCCTTCCCTCTTTCAGTCGTGCTCTCCAGTGATGAGGAGGAGGACGAGGAAGGCACATGCATCGCCAGCAGGATAGACAGCATCTCGCCGTGCCCGGCTGACTCCGCCCACTCCTCGCCGGTGCCCGCCGCGGGCCGCGTGGAGACGGCCATGAAGGACGGCTCGGAGTGGGAGGACGTCACCAGCGACTACTTCACCGACATCAACACGCGGATCACGGTGCCCAGGAAGACGCGCATGAAGGACCCGGTAAGTGATCTTGGTCAGTTATTCTCTCAGTCAGTGAGCCAGTCACTCAGTCAGTCTGTCACTCACTCTTAGTCACTCAGTCAGTGAGCCAGTCACTCTTAAGGCTAATTCATTCTTTCCGTGTCCGTGTGTCCGCGAGGGTCTGCTTTGGTCCGCGTGACGTAAATGTCGTCATCCGCCCATGTCCGCGAGGGTCCGTGCGGACCCCTATGCGGACGTCCACGCGCAGCCCAAAATTTGTGACCGCGCGGACTGTACGCATAGCAAGCGCACCTACTGCGCATGCTCCAAATAACAAAAATTTATGGATTCTTGTTTTGAAGAGAGTTGTGCGAGGAGATCCGCTATTACCCACATTTATATTGTCTAGCTGGGCATTCATAAAAATATTCTTTCACCGTTCAAAAATCGTATTCCGTCATAGCAACAAGATAAACCCAGCAATAGCCCTAAGATTTGCCTATACAGCAGTGAAAACGCTGCTGACTGAATAATGAAATAAACGAGACAAAGGTTTAAAAAATGATACCATGTCATTATACAGTCAATATCTGGGACTAAATATTGAATAAATATACAACCTTCCCATTGGTTTTACGCGTAGAGACTGAGTGGTCATATATTGTCTTAGACAATCCGTTTGTGAAATACACGCGCATTTGTGATGCCTGGGTACCTTCCAAAATAGCTGTGCGTAATACCACACCTGTTGGTTACGGCATTTTCACCCTTCTTAGTACAGTCTGGCTTGATTGACAATTAATTTATTCAGTAGGTGAGAGTATAAGCTTTCTAACAATGTATAACATGTCTAATTCTGCTTTAGGATTAGCGTTTTATAGGTCAGCGTAACTGAAAATTTTCTTATCGCATTCACTTACACATTCACTCTGAGGTAATGGAACTGGAATGGAGTGCAGATTGGGCGCTACGCGAACCCTCAATTGTAGTATGAATGGAACTGCGTGCGTGTCCACGCGACCAGTACAAGTCCGCAGCTGTCCGCGGAACGCGGAAAGTATGAAGAAGCCTTTAGTCACTCAGTCAGTCAGTCTGTCACTCACTCTTAGTCACTCAGTCTGTCACTCACTCTTAGTCACTCAGTCTGTCACTCACTCTTAGTTACTCAGTCTGTGAGCCAGTCACTCTTAGTCAGTCAGTCAGTCAGTCTGTCACTCACTCTTAGTCACTCAGTCAGTGAGCCAGTCACTCACTCAGTCAGTCAGTCTGTCACTCACTCTTAGTCACTCAGTCAGTCGGTCTGTCACTCACTCTTAGTCACTCAGTCAGTGAGCCAGTCACTTATCTTAGTCACTCAGTCAGTTGTTTGGTTTGTCACTCAGAGGCAGATTTACTGAAGGATTACGACTACTTTTCCAACGCAATTTGCCGGGATTACCCCACTCTGCAACTTTCCTTTTGATGCAGTTAAATGCGTTCATGCTTATGTGTACCTGGAGTGAACAGGGTGGAGATTATGTAAATTCCGCCAATCAAGTTTTCAGTCTAATTTGCTAAAGTGTGCATTAATTGTGACTCTACTCTTTACGTATGAATTTTTAGAACTCCTTAAAGCAGGCGGTTACTTGCACTGATACGTGTCTATTCCTTTGTTCATGTCTGTTCCTTCCACTGCCTGAACATGCTCATTTTGTGGGATTTTCATGTACTGTTCTATCGGTGTTTATATTTTTTCCTCAGTTGGACCATCGTGTCTTTTGCTCTCGCGAAGTTTTTCTTTTGGCACGCCGCATAACACCGTGCCATCTTTTCTTCACATCTTCTACTGTTCATTTTATTATACCTAGTGAATTAAATTTCTATGTGGAGTGATTTTTATCCTCTCCATTGGTATTGCATTCCTATGCTATAATTAGTGTTGTGTAGCTGTAACGTGTTGACCACTGCCTGTATTTCCTGATCTGTAAATTAAAGTATTTTTCTTGCGGTTCCCTCGCTACTGTGCCGTGTTGCTCCATATCCTTTTTTCAGCTCCTTGTAACCTGGGCGTGTAAACATCACATATCGTTTCCGACCCTTTTCATTGGTGTCTCCTACCGCAAAATTGTGAACGAGGGTGTTGAATTTATTTGATTGCGTAAATACAACGAATACAGCGAATGCTTTGCGCTACAACTATTTTCTTAGTAAATCTGGCCCTCAGTCTCTTATCTCTCACTCACTCACTCACTCAGTCAGACTTCCAGTCACTCCATCAGTCAGTCAGTCAGTTAGGTTAATTCTGCTGGTTTTCATTGTTACTCAGCACTTCACTGATCAGTTGGAGCAGCGATTGCACAGATTACCAGGGACTAAACTGGTCGTTTATTTTAAGGTAAAAACAAGTCTCTGCGGACCAGGGAAGGGGGACACCTGCTGGAGAGTAGGGGTAGTGCTCGACCAGGCTCAGCAAGCCAAGGCTTGCAGGTGGGCTGTATCAGTGGCCCAGATTACCATGCATTTATTCACTCGACAGATACATTCATGCAGACAGAAATGAGTCAAATAAGGGTCTGGCACCAGAACCCAACAGATGGTATGAAGACAGTCAAGATGATTGAGTTTCAGTCACCGCTGGTCTCCTCACGGTAAGCGCCTCTGCACTGGTGGGTCTGATGCGTTGTGGCTCCCCCCCCCCCCACAGTCCGGGAAGCACGTGCCGGAGAGCTGCAGCTTCAAGCGGAGGAAGGTGCTGCTGGTGAGCCCGGTCCACACCTGCGTGAGGAACCACGCGGTCAAGCCCGACAGCATAGTGCTGGACTGCCGGAGCGTGCGGCTGGGGACGCTGCGCCGCATGGTCACCAAACCCGTCATCGTAAGGGCCGCCTTCTGAGCGCGCCGCGTGTGCGCTTAAACATATCATTAACCAAGACACTTCTGTGCGGTCAATGCTAATCCTGAACTGCAGCTCCTAGAATTAGGGATCATAAGTATAATGCCTTGTTGACTGTCATTATAACTGTTGGCAAACACTTTGAGTTTATATGTAGCATATATGGTTTTGGGGGTCAATATATGGAGCCAAATTAAAATGGCGATTTAATGCCGTTGTGTCCAGCTGGCATCTCATTGATTCTTTTTTCCTTTGCAGTTTTCACCTGAATGCTTCCACATTGAAACTGAAGGTAAGGAAGTTCAAATCGATAGTGTAAACGTTACTTTGGGAACCTGTCTCAAACAGGCTGAATGTTTCAAATGTCTCAAACAGGCTGAACCAAAGCTGAGCTAAACCAAAGCTGCACTGAAAGGGTATTGTTATTCGACGAGCCGTGTAAACCCCCTTTCTTTTTCCTTTCCCTCCATCCCTTTCTCCATTCCTCCCATCCCCCGCCCCGGAAGCTCCCAAAGTGGACGTGCTGGAGAAGGTGGAGCTGAGGGCGTCGGAGCTGACGGGCTGCGAGTGGTGCTGCGTCCGCAAGCTCCCCACCCTCTTCCTCCAGACCACCCCCGCCGAGTGCCTCCGCCTCCGCACCCAGCTCAACATGTCCCGCGACAACGGGGGCGTGTGGTACGACTGCAAGAGCACAGGTGAGCGTGTGGGACATGTTCCGGAACATTCCGTGGTTGAAAAAGGGAGGGAAGCAGCCCTGAGCTTGACCGACGCGCCGTTAACTCGTAACTCCTCCCACCAGATCCAGACGAGACGCACATCGTCCTGATATTCGAAAAGGGGCTGTCCATACAGGAGGAGGTCCTGCTGGAAGAAATACTGAAGGAAATCGGAAAGGCCAACAAGCTTAAAGGTTTTCCTACCAGGCTCCCCTTCCAGGAGGCCAATGCCAGGCTTGTGCGCTACAATAACCAGGCTAGAGAGAAGGTAAGGAGAATCTGAGTGATCCAAAGTGTATGCTGGGTCTGGTACTTTGTAGACAATATTTTGAGGCTACCATGGGTTAGAAAATTTGTTGTGATGATTTGTGCAATTGTGAAATAACAGGTCTTGATAAGTATCTCATACACTGCAATACCAGGAAGGGGGGCTGCTTATGAATTTATAATGAAAATGGCCCAAAACTTTGGCTTAATGTCGCTTGAGTTGATATTGAAATGAAAAAATCTTGAAAAGAAACAAGCTGTTCAGAAATAGCTACTTGGGTAGATAGTCTTTCAGTCACAGATAAAGACCTTCTCATACTCTCCCTTTCTCCTGCTCCTATTTTTCCCTCTTTGTGTCTGTTTCTCTCCCTCCTTCCCATTCTCCCTGTATCCTCCCATGGCCTCTCTTCCTCTCCCCTCCCCTCTGTTTCGCTGTCCACTTTGCCCTTTCTCACTCTCAGAAGACAGGTCAGAAGTCCGTTCAGAAGACGGTCCAGAAGACCGCTCCTTCTAACGACCAGCACTGCGTCCGCGCCCCCCCTCCACCCTGCCCTCCGTCCCCCGTGCCTCAGCCAGCCGCCGAGCCCGCCACGCACGCGCTCACGCACACGCACACGCGCACGTCCACGCGCCTCGCCCCCGCCACACACTGCTGCCTTGACGACCAGGACGAGGACTCGACGGAGCTCCCCCCTGCCTTCACCGGGCCGGTGGAAAAGTGCGTAACCGTAACCGCAAGGGCCGTCTCGCACGCTCGCCTCAGTGCCACGGTTCTCAGGGTTCAAAGTTCAAAGGGCTTGAATTTTTCCGGATGAGTTGGAAAGTTCTGGATTGTCTGTTTATTTACACATTTCACTTAGCCCATGCATATCTCTAATGAATTAACTGTTAAAAATTCAATGACATCAGCATTCTGTTTTCCGAAGTACGCAGTCTCCTTGGTGATCTGGTTACATTCTGAGTGTCGGACAAAGAAAATGCTTTCTTAAACTCTTCTTATGACATCAGTCATTTTCAAATAAGGACCTTGGAAACGTCCTTGAATTTTGTATGTATAGTGCTGTAGGATCCCTGAGTTTCATCTTTATGCCACAGTGACCGTTTGTTCCATCGTGTTCCAGAATAATGGTGTACCCCCCACCTCCAGCCAAAGGGGGAATAGTTGTGACGAACGAAGACCTCCACTGCCTCAACACAGGAGAGTTCCTGAACGACGTCATCATCGACTTTTATTTAAAGTGAGCTGCCTCTTTTTGCTTGTCTTCTAAAATTCCCTGCAGAACGTTTGTAAATTGTTTTTTCCAGGAGACGGAATCGCTGACTTTTGTTTTGGAAGGATTTTGTCAAATGATTTGCACGTTTTCCCCTCTTCCGAAGGTATTTCGTTTTGGAGAAGTTGAGAAAAGAAGACGCTCATAGGATTCACGTGTTCAGTTCCTTCTTTTACAAGCGACTGAACCAGAGGGAGAGGAAGAGCGGATCGGACTGTAGCCATTTACCGTGAGTACTCTGCACCAACCGGAGAAACATTGCATCATTGCACATCAGAAAGCTGCATGCTGTCTTATTGCATAGTATGCATTGCGTTGACATCTCCCACTGTTTTTAATTCCACTGACCTTTGGCTGTTCAATGCATACTCTAGTTAAATGCATTATGCCTCAGGGGAAAAAAACAGTTTTTTGCAGTAATTTTGCAGCTATTTTAATATTTAGTGGTATTTGTGAACATTTTGGTTTCACCATGTAGAAATTACAGCCCTTTTTATAAATGGCCCCTCCTTGCTGGGCACCACACTTTAAATAAAAGCTGCGAATGTCCACTTTAGGCTGGTGGGAATTGGTAGTTTACAAATCTAAAATTGTGGGTTACAGAGCCAATTCAAGAAAAAAATTGTCCCAAATTTGATGGAGCTCGCTGTATGTTTAAATGATGAAGGGCTTGATTGTGAAGTTCTCAAGGTAAGATATGTATATGAAAATTAACCCTACTTTCCAGTGTTTTCATTGGCCGTACCATGTGTTTAAGTAACAGCCCTGTATGGCGCGTCCAATGAAACAATTCCTTTTCTCTGAAATCCATATCAGGTCATTTTATATCATTATTCTAATGAATGCTGATATTATGCCAATACTAATTAACATTAGTATTATGATGCTGTTATATAAGTGTTTTTGCAAATATCCTGATAGGTAAATTTTGTGCCTAATACTGAGAAGTGCTGACGTGTTGCCGTCCTGATATGCACTCTCTGTCTGTGTTGACCAGGATGCAGAAGAAGAAGCACAATAGGGTGAAAACGTGGACGCGTCACGTGGATCTCTTTCAGAAGGACTTCATTTTCGTTCCCATTAACGAGTCGTGAGTTCCTCCTAAGAATGAATGGCCTCTTTTTTACTTTTTGTCTTTTTTATATCCCAATTTATTTTTGGAAAACTGCAAACATCGAATTTTAGAATCCTGATGTAGAAAATATGCCGTTACACAACATGCTCACCTCGAAAAAAATTGAATCAGTCTGCTTTGAACGGTGGCTTTGTACCTAAAAGGCTACAGGTGGTTTTTACACTTTGTTTGAACAGTACATGAGAAAATGCATGAGCTCAAAAGTGTTCATTACAATGTATACTAAACAAACAATATTATCATTTTGAATAAATTGGCAAATAGTTAGAAAATGGGATACCTTCGGATACAACTAATGAGTACCGTTGTTCTTGGAGAAATTCCCAATGACTGCTTATTTCTCCAAAAACAATTGTACTTAATAGTCCTTTCCAGAGTTATCCTTTTTTCCAGAGTTTGCCACACCACTATGTCCAAATTGAATGTGGTCTGTACTTGAAGTGTAAAATGCGTCTAATTGGTCGCTGTGGGCCTGTTCTTCGCTTGGTTCTCAGGGCTCATTGGTTCCTGGCTGTTATCTGCTTTCCTGGTCTGGACGGGCCCCGGTTTGAGCCCAACCCCCTGTATCAGGTACCGGGGTCTGTCCCAGCACACTGCTCCCTGGCCCATCAGCAGCTGAGCGGGATGGGGTGGGGGCAGTCGACAGGGTATTCGGAGAGGCCCTACCCCGGCATGCCCACCCCCCACTGCCTCAGGGCACCCTGCTTCAACCCCATGGGCGCCTACGCTGAGCCGGCCATGTCCTGGGACTGTGGCAGGGAGGACATGGTGCCTATCGGAAGCCACATGGGTAAGCTGGGAAGATGGAGAAAGAAGAAATATAAACTTGGATATTGTGCATTGAAGCTTTGTTTCTATTTGTTTTGACTTGCTTTTACACCATTTCAGCCATTCTGCTAGAACCAGGCTAGCATGATTGAGGGTGTGTTTTTTATTGAAGTAATTTGATGCCCAGTACAGGACTGTGTATATGGAACTGTACTTCTCCATCACGTAAGCTCCAACAACGTGACATCTAACTCACTGTTGGAATCTGTCAGCATCAAGATGGCTGTCCAGATTTGTTTGCGGTTTTGCAGAAAACCAGAGTCGAAAACCATTGGA
Source organism: Anguilla anguilla (assembly GCF_013347855.1). Classification (NCBI taxonomy): domain Eukaryota; kingdom Metazoa; phylum Chordata; class Actinopteri; order Anguilliformes; family Anguillidae; genus Anguilla; species Anguilla anguilla. The sequence continues at coordinate 28,893,715 of NC_049201.1, read as the reverse complement.
GCACTTTCCCATTCCAGTTCCAGTTCTATGTATGCTAAGCTACACACAATTCCTGTATTGTATTAGCTGAGGCTCTTTTATGGGTATTGATACATGTAATAATGCTGTGATGACAGCAATTTTTTGCTTTGTAATCAGGTCAAAAATAACCACGATGAGATGCGTTTAATACGTTTTGGTAGCGTTGACTTTCCATGTTCTTTAGAGTTTGACCAAATATCGTGAATTGCTGTGTTTAGCCGGATTGGCTCCCAATAATTTCTGCGCCTCAGAGAGGGCAGTTGAACTATATAGGTTCTTATAGTTAAGAGCTCAACTTAAGTTGTTCTCCAAGAGTGGCAGACATTCTTACATATCCAGTTCTTCATCACGTGTATCTGTAGAACGTGACAGCAGAATTTTGTTGGCTTTCAGATGGTTTGCACAGACTCGCAATGTGTGAGGGCAGCGCTCACGATGCGTACCAGTTCCCTGATGACCAAAGCTCGTGCGAGGTAAGGCGCCATTTTCTCTAGGTGCCGGTGAGGGATTTATCGTTCGTTGTGTCCTTTATCGGGGCCTCGTTTAAGCTCCCGTTTCTTCGATCTGCATGTAAAAACACCTCTCCCTGTGCTCACCTTTGTGTCGTATCGGTAAGATCTCAGAGGTCGACTGCCATGTTAATAGTGTCCAACAGCAGCAGGGTTCTTCAGTGCTCCCATTTTAGGAGCATTTGCTCCTGAAACTCTGTGCTACCTGGAAAGATCATTTTTAAAAGAATTGGGATGCATTCACGAGCTCCTAAATTTTTCAACTTTTTCAAGCACATGTGCTCCTTGGAAAAAAATGTTATCATAGAGCCCTGAGAAATATTGCAAAATTCCAGAATTTTACTAAGGGGAAAACTCAAGGATTGCTGTTAACTATTTAGGTGTTGAACCAACTGGAACAGTCTGGAACCTGTATTGGTTTCTAGCATACGCGGTTATCTCTATTTCTCCCTCCATCTCTGAAGGACGACAGCAGTGAGGATGGAATGCTGGACATCGGTGGCCCGGATGGTTCCAGAAACGCGGAATGGACCTCGAGACCCACCATCTGTAAACAGTGAGTTCAGTCAGCCACGCTACCCATCTGGAAGGCCTGAACAAAACGATTTAGCGACGTTGCGTCCATTTTAAAAATAAAGCTTTCAAAGACATTCAGTCCATCATTCAACGTAACCTGCTTATATATAGCAAAAGTAATACTCTCTGAAGGGTGACTGTAAACGGTGGTATTTTGTGACTGGCTGCTTGTAGGCCGAGACACTCCCTGCATCTCTGCATTTGAGACGTTTCCACTAGTGTTTGAAAGCTACGAACGTGTGCTTGTGCAGGGAGCACCACTCCGCTCTGCTGCAGCGGGGCGACTCGCACTTCCTGCCCTCCGTGTGAGCGGTTCTTGCCCGTCCCAACTGCGGAGCTTCTCCAGCCTAGTGGTAGAACAAACTCTCCATTACTCTCCGGACCGCTCAGTCACTGCCTGTTTTCTGTTGTGGTCTGAAGACTTGTCTCTTCAGACTCTGCCTTGACTAATTCACGTTGGCAGGGCTGCCATGGAGGGAGGGGAGGGGGGGGGAAGGTCTGGGACCTTGTGGTAAATATTATTGTCTGGGGAATTTCACCCAGCAGGCTCTGGGTTACAGGGCTACCCACCAATCAAGTAGTGCTTCCATGTAACATTGTATCTTTATCTTAATGTTGTAGTTGTGCCTCGCTTCCGTCTTAAGATGTAGCCACAGCTGTACTGATTTGGCCTTAGGACTTAGCCATAGCTTTACTGTGTGAACCAGACTTGATGTTCATGGCTGTGGATAACTCGTACTTTGTGGTAGAGTTGTACTTTATCTGACCTGTTTTTGTATTTGTTGCAATGACCGTATGCACTTACCGTATGTCACTTTGGATAAAATCGTCTGCTGAATGAATGCAATGTAATGCAATGTAGTACCTCCAGATGTCACTAGGTGGTGCAATAATACTTTGCGTTTTAAGGTTCGATACTAGATTGGAAATGCTTTTCCTGTGGAAGCAAAATCATCCTTAAATATCGAAGGTAGTTAAGGTGTGTTGGCAGAAAACGGTTTATGTCGCTTCATTAACTTGTTTACCCGCAGAATGTGTGTATAGAGGTGATTCTCCTGTGTGTCCTCAGGCCCTGCATTCTCATTATGGACTCATTGCGAGGACCTGGAAGGTCCACTGTGGTCAAGACGCTACGAGAGTAAGTCTGTCTCCTTGTTATTGTCTTCAGTGTAAACGCTGTGGAACTTCTGGTCACATGATTAGATTCTGATCACGTGTGTGTGTGGTCTGTGTGTGTGTGTGTCCACGCTCATGCGTGCACGAGTGTGTGAATTCAGATGCGTGTTCGTGTGAGCGGTTTGTGTGCGCGCACACGTATGCTTGTGTTTGTGCATGCACACGCATATTTGTGTGTGTGTGTGTGTGTGTGTGTGTGTGTGCATGCTTGAACACACGTTTCTGCCCACGCCTCTGTGTGTGCACTCAAGCTGTTTTGCGTCTCTCTCACGCGTGGCTGTGCGCAGGTACCTGGAGGTGGAGTGGGAGGTGAGGAAGGGGACCCGGAGGAGTTTTGGGAAGGAGGTGATGAGGGGCTCCAGCCCCCGTGTCCCGCAGCAGGACAATTTCAGCGACTGCGGGGTCTACGTCCTGCAGTACGTAGAGAGCTTCTTTGAGGTGAGCACACGCGACTGGAATACCCTGAACATGAGGTTTCCACATATTACCACTACTGAAAGATTTAGTGGCCCATAAGCTGTGTTTATTAATCTGTTCCTGCAATGTGAGGAATTCTCTCTCACACACACTCACACAAACGCACACACACACACCCTCTCTCTCTCTCTCTCTCTTACACACACACTCACACAAACGCACACACACACCCTCTCTCTCTCACATACACACCCACACACGCACACACACCCTCTCTCTCCTTCTGTCTCTCTCCATATATATTTGTGTGTGTGTGTGTGCGTGCGTGCTTGCGTGCGTGTGTGAGAGCAAAGTAGAATGTGCCACTCAGCCTGCCTGTATTTATTGCAGCTACTTAACACAATCAGTACTCTGATCAATTCACACATTCATATTTGTGATCTTCTCTCTGTGTCTTTATTTTCAAGAACCCCATCCCCAGCTTCCATCTGCCCATGAACCTGATGGAGTGGTTTCCACAGCAACGGATGAAGAGGAAGCGGGAAGACGTGAAAGAGCTGATCCTGCTGATCCAGAGCCTGCAGCAAACGGACCCGCTGTGTCAGGGACACTACCTGAGCGCTGATCCAGGATCAGTGGCCAACTATTCCACAGGACCGTGGGCCCCCTGGGGACTCTGATGATCCACCATCGGCTGGAGAGAGACCCACGGGGGGCGGGGGCGGGGGAGCGCGGGGAACACTGATCCGGGGTCAGCCGCCCGGCACCCGGTCTGCAGAACCTCAGCGCGGGCTGACGGGACTTTTACTCCCGCATCGCGTTCCTGAGCCGGCCACCAGTAGGCCCGGTCCGGTCCGGTCCGGTCCGGTCCGGTCCGGTCTGGTCCGGTCCGGTCCGGCCGCAGAACCGGCCGACGCCTACGAAGGTTCTTAACTGCTGGATTCATCTTGTTCTTTGTTTCTTTAAGTAAAAAAGGCAATGTTTTGTTTCCTCCCTGTGGCCTGGGAGAACATGTGAAGCTGTAGTTAATAAAGTATGTACATATGTTGGAGCCCGTACAGCCTTTGCCTTGTTTGTTCCTCTAAGTGTCACTGATAACTCATCGCTTGAGATCTCTCATAATATCAGTTAGACTTATAACACTGAGTTAGACAATGTTACCCTAAAATATCATGTTCTCCAGAAGCCAATCTGTCTGTTATTGTTCATGCTGTGTTTGTTGTTCTTTTGGGGGAGAAGATGATTGATGCCCTTTAAAATGTTATTTTTAGTATAGGAATATTTCATATAGCCTAGTATGCATATGATTTTCACTGTACATATGTAAAGGTTTAAATCTATGCAATACTGTGTGACTATTTGTTTAAAAGCAGCTGTTAAAGCGGCCATATGCGGGTAAATCTTGGGTTTTTGCAGTGCCACAAAAACAGAATAGGATAGAACTTTGATTATTGTAACAGGTCTGTTGTAAGTAGCTTTTTTGTTTTTTAATTTGACATAATGTTGGGTCTGACTTCTCAGACTTTCATGAATATTTTACTTGGAAGGGCGTCCAGATGTTTCAATTTTCCAGTTTGTCTGATAGTTGTATGCTTTTGCAATTGCTCATCTGCAGATAGAGATGTCTTTACAAAAGTTGCTGAGATTCAGTAAACATTTGTTACATTACTCATTAGCAGACACTGTTATCCAGATCGGTGGACAGCAGTGCAGGAGATTAGTGTTATGCTCAAGAATATAAAAATGTGCTATCACAAGAAGGCGTAGAGCCACATTTATATTCAATGATAATTTATAACAATTTGCGTTGTTACAAAGGAAAGTATCTCTAATCTCTACTAGACAGATAGCTGATCTTAATGCCTTAAGGGAAATCCAAAGAAAGGTAGGTAGGATATCTAAAGGGGGTTAGGAGAGCCATGGTCCAATCTGAAGAGGAGAGTCTTCAGTCTGTGCTAGAAGAGGGGTAGGGTTTCTGCTGTTCTGGTTGCAGTGGAAGCTCATTCCACCACCAGGGGGCCAGCTCACAAGAGATGCAACCTGGACCAGATGTGGTAGAATGGAGCGGTCTGGTTGGTGTGCTGGGCCTGATGACCTCCTTACGATATGACGGAGCTGCCCGATGGCTTGGCTAGCACCAAGGTTTTCAGTTTGATGCAAGTCGATATAGGTAGACAGTGGAGGGAGATGAGAAGGACCGTGACACGGTTCCGTCTGGGGGCGGTTGTAGGTCAGACTGGTTACAGCATACGTACAGTCTTTTATTCATTCATGAAAAAAGACTACGTAAACACTGACGCACAAGCAACTTCACCACTTATAACCGGAGTTGTGATAACGTTCAAATTAATGAAGAAAGCTGCTTTTGTTTCTTAACACTCAGGTAAGTTTTTACAAAGGGAATAGCCAACTAAACAGACCAATCTGGTGTGTGCTTTATAAATGCGACACGGTCGCTGTTTCTTTTTTTCTGGTATGCAGAAAATGAGGCTGTCAACACCAAGCAAGTCAGCTGAACTCGTTTAACATTAAGCACTAAACTAACTTAAAAAGTCAAACACGCTGATGAGTAAAATTATTTAATACATATTAAACGATATTTAAAATGCCGAAAGTCTCCCTGAGGGGGCACTACATGTAGATGATTTTCAGCACCATCTAGTGTCCCTAATCTTCGAATCGGAAGCCTTCTCCATGACTTCCCTGGGTACCAACCACCTCTCTTATTATCTTTAGATGGCCTTCTGTAAACATGTAAGGGAAAACAAATCACGTTGTTTGTTATAACAACTCGCAGATGGCATAACTGTAACAGCTGTTACATTTATACAGACAGGGACATCGTGTTTTTTTTTTTTTTTTTGGTCTAGACACTCCGAAAACTAAACTAACTTTTCAAGAACAGATAACTACTTTAAAAGATGTTTTGATTTATTGTTTATTAAAAATATACCCGGAAATTACTTCTGCGACTGTTTTTAGACGACTTTTAGCTCGCTCAAAAACAGTTTTTTTTTTTTTTTTTTTTTAATATTTCCTCTAAAGGTTATCATATTGACACGTTCCTTTATGATGAGTGATGTGGTGGTAGAGCACTGAATTGCACAAACCTGAAATTTCTGCGGTAGCTGCATTGCACATTTGGCACATATTGATTGTGTTGCATAAAGTGCTACGCTATGGCGACTCTACCCTATATAACTGAGCAAGCCAGAGAAGAAAGAGCACACAGCTTTAAACTTTCAGTAGATCTATATTGTGTGGGTCTAAGGGAACGAAACTCGGGATATTACAATTGCATTATCAGTTTAGTCGATCTATACATGCATACTAAAAGGGATTAAAGTTGGCTTCAGTACAAAGGGCTGTTTTGGGATTGTATTTTTCAGTCTACATTAATTAGCTGAATGGTTTATTTCACAGTTCAGCAGTGATGCAGTGATTTTCCCATTACATACTCATTGGAACAGGGTTGTTACGCCCGACTGTGACAGATAAACGCATTTTCCCAAATCGCATACCTACTTTCTTCAGTATTGCACCAAAAAGTGAACAGCCTTTTTTATGGACGCCTGTCTTAAGTCTATTTAATAAGCCTGTTTTCATCATGGAAGCGATTGGGTCGTAAAGTGAGTCGACATGACGCCAAGCAATCCGGAAAAGAAACCGCTGAGAATTATGCAGGTAGTCTTCTCGCCTTTACGAAATAGATTCCTTTGATGCATCGTGGTCTTAAAGCGTAGAATTCTGGGTGACATTTTTGTCAACCAAAAAAATAAAATAAAAAAATAATGCTTTTCGTCGAATTACCTTTGAAGCCCAATGATCTAGTGGCTGACAATAAACCCCAGGCAACAGGCTTTGAAGGACACAAACCACACAAATCTGTCCTCTTGGTTGCGGATGGTCATATTGCTTTAGGTTGATAAATGTTTTGTAGATCGAAACAAACATCTTCCCCAGTGGTTATTATTTTCTCATCGGTTGCCCATGCCGTTTTTTTATTTCACTAATAGAATTTTTAACAGAGAAAGTGATAGTCATGTAGAAATAAATAGTCACGAATATCTTCATAGCCACTGTTTTTATGATTCTGGTAAATAAGCATGTTGCTGAAATAGGTATTCTGAGCATGAATCAAATATTAAAACTATATATAAAAAACTATTTTTAAAAATCATTGCAAATCAATGAGCATTTATTTGGTGACTTCTGTTGCAGTAGTAGGCTACATTCTCTTGTTTAGCTATTTTATGCTTCTCAATTTGGCAGTGATTGCCACGCCCAACAATGACAGTTTCAATAATTTAATCAGGACATTGTTATGCCTGCAGTCTGCACGCCTCTGTTCTTTCCATTCAAATCACCATGCAAATTGCGCCTTCAGCGTGAAAGACCTGCAGAGTCATGAATTACTCATTTTCCGTCAGGCCTACAGCCATTAAATTTTGTCTGGCGCAGATGGCATGCTAAAGTTACAGTAGGCTATGTGTCTGTTAAACTCCGAGCTAAGGTGCTGTCTGACCGTAAACCCATAGCAAGAGACATCTGTTTAAAACAATGACGTGTAAATATTTAAAAAGCCTTAACAGGATGCGTGCCCACCAGTTCAGCTGTGGGACCTAACGTGCCTTTTAGTCTCTAGTAACTAGAAGTTGGCTTTAGGTAATTACTCCGAAAATCGCCGTGTACTCGCAGTCATGCAGTAGTTAGAGGGGGACGCAAGTTAAACGCATTTTAAATTAAGACCCAGTAATTACATTACTATCTCGGTCTCAGTGTCCTCCTCTGTCATTGTGCATAAATGTAGTGTTGCATTAGTGCCCAGTAGATATATAGTCCGACAAACGGCTGACAGACATACCTCATTCCTACTGAATATGAATAAGCAACCAAATGATGACAGTAACTAGGTTTTAAAGCTAGAAGAGGAAAATACTGCCAGTCTAATCACAGCTGTTGAAGCCCTGTCCTTCCTTTTCTTGTACACTCTTAAAGTAATCTTTCACAACGTTTTTTTTTTTTTTCTGTCAGAAGTTTGATGACGAGGTTCTGGTGCTTTGGTCTTTCCTGTCAGGATCTATGTTGCTGGTTGTTTATAGCACTGCAAAACTCGAGGGACACACAACTAATATGCACTGTTTTTCTAAAGCTAATTTATGATCCGTTGAATGACAAGGTTATTTAAACTTTGAGACTCTGTCACGGAACAGGTCTTCAAAAGAAAAGTGTATTCGTTTCACTGTTTTTCTAATCAGACGGTGTCTTTGTTCTGACAACACACCCACAACAGCATGTTATACCACATAGTTTTGCCTAAATCTTAGTTCCTGACTGGACTTTTATTGTGCCCTTCTTGACCTCAGAGTCAGCTTTTTGGTACTTGATTCTCAAAGAGTGGCTTACATTAGGAGAATGATTGCATCAAAGAAGTAAAACTGCTTGACTGCACATTTCAGTGGATATCAGGCAGTTACTTCATACTAGCTTTTGTAATTATTTGATAAACTTACAGCTTGAACTGAAGATATTTTGTCCATGTGATAAAAGTAACAACTGTATATTGTATAATGAATACTATGCTTAAAAACAAAGCAAATTGCTTTGTGCTCTCATTTAATCCTTCCTCATTTTGAGTTGTAGAAAGGGCAGCTTCCTTTTTAACATTCTGTTACCCCATTCCATTCACTGATCAGTTTATTCAGTAATTTAGGTTGTGTTCATTTTTGTTTTCCAGTAATCATATGTGATCAGTTCTATAAATATTATCAGCCTTTTAAATTCAGTGTGTTGTGTTAAAATGTATGTAGGCCTACATGTAATATGATGCTTTCATAATATGACAGTGTGGTAGTATGATAATCACTGTTTGATAATAGGTGTTTTACCAGTTCTAATATTTTCTTATCATTTTCTATATTTAAATTATTTTAGTGTCATTTCAATGAACACCAATTCATCATTACACATCATCATTACGCCCGTGGATGGTGATTGATGTCGCATTGAGTGCATAAGTGTGAATTGACATGGATTATGAAACATAAAGAAATGAAAAGACATGTAAACATTTGGAGAGACACGTTTATACATCATTGTCCCCCTGTGCAGAAATGCGATATAGCTTCAGCCACGGGCACTTTGGCTGTCTTTCTAATTAGATTTCCTCACCTAGTATTGGCTTTCAGTCCGAGATAGAATGTCCTCTTAAAAATGCGTTCAAAGTTTTGAGTTACTGACCCTCTCAAAAATTCATGACTGCCATGCTGGCATTCGTTTCTTCATGGTGGAAACCATGGTGATGTTTCAAGTTACCTTACAACAGTGGAATTGGAAAGGTGCCATTGCAGGGTTTATGTGTGTTTTTTTAGTCACGCAATTTTGAATAACAGTATTAACATTGGTTGCTGATTACTTCCAATATAAGAAAATATATAGCCCTACATATTTCTTAAGTGCGGAAATGAACCGCATGTATATTTGCCTGTCTCCAATTTATACTTTTCTGTGTCTTATGAACTCCTCTGAGCAAAGTAAATGTTTTAGAGATTAGAATTGAATTTGTTTAACTTTTTAATGTTTCTTGTATTACATAATGCAGACATTGCAACCAGATTGTGGTGGTCAAATGTTGTATATACTTCACAATTAATGAATATTATAACATGGTAAATACATAATATTATATTTAAAATGATGGTTTAACAAGGTATTCGTGGACATCATGGTGGACATACTGAGAAAGCATGCTGTGACATTCATAACATGCAGTGGTGAAGTAGCTTCCCTGTGGATCCCTGGGTAGGTTTGAAAAAACATTTAAGGGGATACACACAAATAGAACTCCTAGTATGCCGGTCCGGCAATTCACCGGAGTATAATTTTAATTATCTTTATTCATTCATCGGGTATTTCATGTGTCATGTTAAAATCTGGACATGAACCTATGAGAGTTACATAGCCAATTAAAATTGTTTCATTACATCACAGCACAATTTCTTGACAGACTGAAAGGCTGAGATATCAAGCCATTGGCATATTTTTGGCACATTACTGTTACCAAGATGGACAGGATTACATAGAATAGATTTTGTATGGGTGTATGTGAATCTAAGATAACATGAGTTAAAATACTGTTAGATCAAGCCAGGACAGGCCCTTGTCATGTATTATTATTATTATTATTATTATTATTATTATTATTATTATCTATTTTAATGGTACCAGTTGCCAGAATGATAAAGCAAACTGTCTACAAAGGAGGACAAGTCACAGAAAAAAAAATAATAATAATAATATTGGTCGCTGTGATAATTATATTGTCCACACAGACAAAAGACGAACAGTTAAAAACGGGGGAAGAAAATATTCGCAATTCGTAGTAGAAGTCGATGATTTATATTTATCCAGCGCTCCATTCGGCCGATGCTTGCTATTGCTTCCATCCCCGTGACGTCACTACGTTTCCCTGGACCTCTTCGGACAGAGGGAGTCCGGGATCTGGCAGGAAGGAAGAGGAGAGATCAGAGCGTGAGTCTACAGTCGGGGATCCTAAGAGGGGACAACTAATTCACTTTTTAAAATACAAGAACTCGTGGACTGCACCGTTTGAACAACACTCGTAAGTGGCACAGTCAGAAAGTAGCCTTTATCATTTCAATTAGTTTGCTAGCTAGCATGATAATTGTACTTGACTGTAGTTGAAAGCTAGATTGCCTGTTAAATTGATTGTGAATATAATTCCATTCTATAAATCGTTGCAAAATTATTGATACATGTTTCTGGACTAGTGTCATTTGGTATTTTCTGCGAGATCAGGGCGACAAACCTAGTTACCAGCCAGTAACTGTAGCCCTGTGCCCGCAAGCTAGCTTGCTAGCCTGTTAAAGGAAGCGGTGATCTTGCAGTCTGTTTCTTGCTTACGATGCTACACCATGTAGATAACTATCTATCATCATTGGGTAATCGCGATGTTGTAGGAGGCTTGCAATACTATGCAGTTGATAGATTTGCCTGTAGCTTGTCAAACTGAGGTAGGCTACTGTCAATACCGCCAGATATCGTTATTGGAACCCTAGCACATCGTGGATAGTGGGAGTTCCATCCGGTGCACTTGGCTAGTTGTCTGTAGACAGCCTGTGAGTTTAAACTCAGGTGCACTTTTGCATTAGCGTTTGTGTAATTCACCTACCTGCTAGCATTCAATTGACTTTCTACCCGATGATAATGACAATGTGGGAGAGTGCGTTTAGAGTAAATATTATTAGCAAGCTAGAATGGAAATGGTGCTGACGTTGGAAGTTAATTCTGCGGTTAATGTGCACGAGAAGAGGATTTAGGTGAAATATTATAGGAAACGGGACAGGTTGCTAACTAGGACTAAAACTTAGTCTGTTGTGATAGCGGGGTACGGACCCAAAAGCGGAGCAAACTTGTCGCTATACATGAACAGTGGGATATTATTTACTTGTTTTAGAGTGGTCTTAAAGTTAAAAATGGCGTAGCACAGTTTTTTTATCTGAAGAAAGCGAGCATACATTCTAGCTTGGAGACAAAGAAAGGACTTGTCGGGGTCGTGTTTCTTTCGACATGGAAGAAGAAAATCTGCTCCATTGCCTTAGTGAACAGCTGGTTTTCCATGCCATTGTAATTAGTGGAATGGGAGATTAATTAGTCATGTTCCACAGGACAGAGCACATTTCTCTGTGGACAGTGTGATGTAGCATGTCACTCTATACTGGTCTTAAAATGCTCCATTCAGCCATCCCCTGTGATCTTATTAAAATACGGCAGTGGCACCACAGATCCGAAGACATTCCTGATTGTTATCTAATGGTCAGATCATACAATTACTTTATTTTGTTGTTCTTGAAGATTTTTAGCAGTTCCAGATCATCAGGGAAACAGGTTATATCACTGTGAGCGTTATTGCCATACGATTAAGGGATCTCACCTTCTGTGGATTTGAGGTTGCATGTTTGAATTCCAATCTGCCATGTTGTTGCACAAAAAGAATATTTTTTAGGTGTAGAAGACCACACTTGACATAGTGTTATATGCCCTTGGAAATCGGGAAAATGATGAATCTAGATGGGAGCTGAATGACTTGTCATCAGACATTTTTATGTTCTCTCATGCACAACCTTGATTTCCTTAATAATTCATAAGTTAAGTAGGTACTTCATGTATGAAGTTTTTTCTAAATTATGCAAGTTTGACAGAGTACAGTTGTCTGCAACATGAATAAATTACTGCAGGGTAGAGGTTGGCACAATAGTGTATGAAGTTGAGTGGGAGGGGGACTGGCTATGTCAGAGGTTGTGGAGCATCAAATCATTGTTAATTAGAGGCTAGAGGGATGTAGACCTTGCTGGTGATATGGTTAGCTCTTGCCTGCCACTGCACCGAAACCCGACTCTGCCTCTGGCTTTATGCCGTCATCGGTGTGAGGGCGGCGGGAGTATGTGGATACCGGTGATCGCATGGCGGAGAGGTCGAGATCGACGCGTCTCGGAGTCAGAGCGGGCCCAAAGAAAGGCGACCTTGGTTCAACTCCCGCCTTTCAGCCACAACACTTTCTGCGGTTGCATGGACTGTCCACCAGGATTGTAATAAAAGAACACATATTAAATTTATAAAGCCACAGATGCACAGGGAGATTATGTGCATCTTTCTCAGCATTGCATTGAAGGCTTACAGCTGAACTGCTCTGTTTTTTTTTTTTTTCACACTAAGGACCTTTTTTGCTTCCATTTAATCTCAGGGTTGCATGAAAATTTTCATCCAGAGTGACTGAGATGAAGCATGTGTTTGCATCCATTGAGTATCGGTGTACTGAGTGGCTGAATTTGAAGTTCCTGTTAGATAAATGAGCCCCTCACTGAAAGTGCTTTGGTTCTGAAGGGCCATTGATTTTTTCCAAGTATCACTTCAGAAGATAAATCAGCTGCTCTGTATTAGTTGTGGATGGGCTAAATGACGGTTGACTCTGATGGTTATATGACCCGATGCCTGAACTGTACATGTGAGTTCATGTTTGAAAAGCCCCAAACTGATTTGCTTGACCAAATAGCCTAATTCAAATAAAATGACTTATGATTCAGCTGTGTTTTTGAATTGCTGCTGTACAGATTTACTGATCTACACCCTAGACAACTCAACCCATTCACTGTTCTAGTGTCTTCTGGTCCATGTTCCATAAAGATCATCTTGGCATCATCTAGGCCTATATATCACTGATGGAAAAACATGTGTTGAATCTCAGGTCTCAGACTAGTCAGGAGTCCAGTGCGGCTCTGATTTGCTTGAATTTGCCTTTCTCACTTAAGGTGACACATGTGACACAGATTCTAAGACATTCCTGATACATTTCTCTAGGCAAGACTCTACAATTGATTTAAGTTGTTGTTGTGTCTACTTGAATAACTGCAGTTCCAGATCGCCAGTGTGACATTATTTCACTGTGCACATCACCATGTGATGAAGGGATCTCACCTTCTGTGGATTTGAGGTTGCAGGTTTGAATTCCAGTCTGTCATGTTCCATAAAAATAATCTTGGCATTATCAATACAGCATTGACAGGGATAAAACACAACTTGAAGTTCAGGGCTTAGACTAGTCAGTAGTCCAGGATGGCTTTGATTTGTTTGTATTTGCATTTTTGACCAAGGTGGCACGTTTGGTACCCGATCCCTATATTTCAGAAGCAGTGTGTGACACTGAAAACATTTTCAGGAACCTGTTGCAGGGAAATGCAAGCCTTTTGGTGTTGCGTAGAGTAGCCTACTTGGTTGTGTTTGTCCTGCAGAGATGAGGCTTTCCATCAAAGGGGATGTTAGATCCAGGCTGATGCAGGTGTTCCAGATCAGGTTGTGCCTTTTGCAGAACTCTCGGCCAAGCAAGTTCCACAGAACAGTGGACTGCTTCCCTGATTGGCTCTCCTGATCTTGTGAAGGCATTACGTATTCAGGCTAAGCTTTAGAACACAGTCTTCATCATGGAAAAAAGTTCTCACAGAGACTATATTAGGTCAAAGTGAAAAAGGACTAAAATGAAGAAAAATAAAATTTAAATGGTGGAAATTTTTCGAAGAAAAATACAAATGGTAAAGAAAGGAATCCAGCTGAGATTCGGGGAAATGGAAAAATTAATTATGATCGTTTTTTTTTCTGAATGGAATAGAAGCTGCCTTTGATGGAAATGACTGATGCCTTGTTCTGTCCAGGACAATAGTTACAATTTTCATCCAAAAAGACAGAACATCATGGTGTCTCTGTTCCACTGTTTGCACGATCAGTTTTTACATTCTTGTGTTTAAGAAGGTTTGTTGTATAACCCCCCTCGACTTAGGTGTCTTGCTCTTTCTGATGTCCTGTTGGGGCCCTTTAACCAGACAGGAAATCTCTGTGATGTAAATTGTTCTGGAGCGCCAGCCCTTAGTTATGGAAGGCCGCAGAGTCTCAGGATCCATGCTTTTCTCTGCTTCCTGTCCTCCTCTGGAACTTTTTCAACATCCTTTACCCGGACGTGAACAGGAAGTGGGAGAGCGGTACACCGCTGCTAAGGGTTCAGGAAGCCTCTGCGACCCGCCCTCACCCACCCCAAACAAGACTGAAAGAGACAGTTGACTTTCTGGGGTCCCATCTGCTGGCCTTTACCTCACAAAGCCAGTCTCTCAGCAACGACCCCAACAAACCTCTGTCATGTTCGCTTGCGGATTAGACGCTAAGTGGATTTTCACAGGCGTGGCAGCAATTCCTGTGTGGACCGCTCCCTGGCTGGTGACAGTTTTAGAGGTCCCTGATGGTTCTGTACTAGGTCTCTTTCAAAAGCGCTAATGCATATGTGACTGGTTTATATTTTGTGCCTTCAGTAACCACAGGAGAGGATTGTAAATTGAAAATATCGCAAATGTTACTTTAGATCTGTAGCAGCACTGGTAGGAACAAGGGCTCCCATCATGGTGTACACATTTTGCGCTTTAGGATACACCAGCTCATTTTGATTGGAGCTACAGGTGTGTTGTTTGGGATGCAGAGATAATGATATTTGAGGCTGCTGAGATGATTGTGTGTTTGTACTACAGTGTAGGCCTGCTGCTTCTACCTGTCTTACTGCAGTCAGTGATGTGGCTGCAGCAATAGATTTGTAGCATGCAGTTGTTCCACTATGTGTGAAGGCAATGTACTGTAATGTTCTTCATTATGGAGTACCGGCGGAGGGAGTATTTCATTTTTAATGAAATGTGCATTTTTAAGCTTTCACATCCTCTTTGTGTAGCTATGTTTGGAAATCTGCCTCTCTTATGTACATTATAATAAACATGGTTTGCTCTGTGTGTTACGTGTGTAGTTGCACATGTTTAAAAAGAAGTAAACTGACCCTTTTTGACTGGCAGCTAAAATCATCCATTTTCAGAGGATGATAAAATAGTTTCATATTTTCATAGTCACCTTGCAATCCTCTAATTGTAGCCTATTTATTTATTCATTTTAAGAAGGCTTTCCTTGGATTTTGTCATTATTTTAAGGATTCAATGGCTTCTGGAAAGAGTTTGAAGAATTCATTTGTCAGGTGCTTTTATTGGTTTTCTGTAGTTCTTGTAAAAAGTTCTTAAAGAACATTCCATTTTGTCAATGTTTAAGTCAGAACAGAGGTGTTGTGTTCATTTGAGGTTAGGCATTGGAGAGCGTTCTTGCTGAGATCGTCAAAAGAGGGAACAATGAACCGATTGAACAGGATACCTAGGGCTGTTCTCCGACTGTGAACAGACATTCCCTGTATAGCTAGCTGTTTTTAACGCAGTTGGCCTATGCCTACTTGGGGCTTGAAATAAATGACATTCTCCTGATCAAATTGGACATGCCAAATATGTGATCACTGGGACATTCAATCAGGCTAATACGTGATCTTCTGGGGTTTCACAATGCAGGAAATTAATTTGATGAATTCTGAATTATACCTAGATTTACACTCTAGTGCGAACTGAAATCCGTACAGCAGGCCAGTATCTATACTATATTTGCGACTTCTCCTCCTTGTCTAGTACAAAGCTGCTCTTTGTTTCATCTGTTGCTTTACTGTAGGTTTTGAGTAATATAACAATAAAGAGAGGACACAATTCAGGTTACTATGGTTACCTAATGGCCATCCAGTTCTCAGAATAGCTCAGGAAGCCTTTGTCCCTCAGAATTAGTTTGCATAATGAAACTAATGATTAACATCAATCGTAAATGACCTGTTGTTTCCGATGAAATGCTGTATTTTGAGAAGTGCCTTCTGGGAGCGCTGGAAGACCTTTCCTAATTAAGTTCTCCAAGCCTTTATTTTCCGGCCTTTTGACCATGTGTTACTGAGAGACAAGTAACCAGGCAACACTTCACGGCATATTGCTTTATTGCTTCTCGTGGATTATTACTGTAGCACATGACTGTTCCACTTATATCCACAAATGACCAGGCTCAGACATTATAAATGGGAGGATGAGTGGACATTTTCTGCCCTTCCTGCTGTTATAGTGCCCTTTCCCTCTCAAACACGTACCGCCGTTAGCCTGCGTCTCTTTATCCTCTGCACTGGTGTGTGCTGAGATATAGTGATGTCACCATCCGAATCCCTCCCTCCACGGGCAAAAGCTACAGCAGGGAGTGTTCTCAGCCTGCCCTCCATCTGTGCGTTTTCTCTTTATTCTGGCTGGGGGACAGGACAGGGGGTTATAGGCCGAGATTGGATAACAGTACAGAAAGGCCTGTGGGCGGGAATCAAACCCCACCCTGCACAGGGACTGGTATGCAGGTTGAGAGTCAGCCCCGCCACCGACTGTGCCACATGCAGCCAACTGCATGCTTCTCCTTGCGTCTGGGCGACACTGGCCTAGTCTGGATTTGATGCCAGGTTGTGGTCCTGATGCCAGCCCCACACTGGATAATTGTGTTAGCTAGATGCTCCACCTGACAACCCCAACCAGTCTTGAAGGTTTTCATTTGCTGCTGTCCAGGTTTGCTTACAGCAGGTAGTTTACTTTACTCGTATCTGTTTACACAGCTGTGTGCCTGCTAAAACAAATCAGTCTGGGTGCTTTTAATCAAGTGCACCACAGCCAGAGTGACCAACCTGGGATTCAAACGAGCAACGCTGTTGTCTCAAGCCTAGTTCCTTCGTCACCTTGTGCTCCGCTGGTGAGGAGGAATGACTCAAATCTGAGGACACAAACTGCCCTTTTTAGACCGGACGATTGTCCCTTTGTCTCTTTCATTTGCTTGTTTCGCACCAGGATCGTTTTCTGACCGCTGCAGATCTGGTGCGAGGCTAATACAGCCTCATGTTCTCAGAGGCTTCGAGGAACATATTCTGTGTACGAAACACAGAGAGTTAGTTGAGATTTAGAGAGTGACCTGACATCTGGTTAGTGCATCAAACATCTTTATGTACGGGCAAGACAAGGCCATTTCCTTCCCTGTCTTTTGTAAAAAAAAAAAAAAAAGATTAAAAAAAGAAGAAGGACCCCATAATGATTCTGTGACTACAAAACTCTGGAAAAAACTCTTTGGTTGCATATACTTACAAAGCATATACATACAAAGCATTTAGAATTTCTGTCTCATTATTGGCTGTTGATTGCTTTGTGCTCATTTTGTCCAAATAATCACATACTCTGGATTTGCCTTCTAGTACTTTCTCTGGGAATGTTGGATAATGTCTGCAAACACAGGAGTGTTTGATTTAGCTATAAATTAAAAGAAAATAATAATAATAATAATAATAATATGAATAATAATAATTATTATAATTATTATAATAATCCATTAAATGTGGATTTTTCCCTGGAAAACTGCATCTCAAGCTCCAGTTTGATGATGCTGGATATAACTTGTAGCCTAATGCTTGTTAAATGATAATTGATATGCATGAGAATATCTACACATTCAGACCATAAGAGACATACTGTGCTATTTTTAGCAAGTCAGTTTTTTTCACCATCCGTAGTGTCTACACTGGGAGCAGAAACGCCTAGGGTCTTCTCATTTAATTAATTCATTAATTTTACGAATTGGTTAGGGACCATGTACTATGCTTAACAAACATGTTACCATTTGATGCATTGTACTAGAGTTAGTCTGAGATAATTTTCACCAGCAGTCCCTGTGCTTCTCTGTTACACGGACTAATGAATCTGCAGTACATTGTGTTAAATTGGTGCAATTACTGTACGCTGTGCTATTGGTGCCCAGCTCATTAAAATTGCATTGCTGAAACGACAGGTCGTAATAAGCTTTTGTTACTGTGTTTTAGTTGATCCACGTCTTATTGATTTAACCTAGTAGGGCATGTGTGATCTGTTTTCCCTGTTTGGGCTATAAATTACATACATTATGAATTAAATATGAATATAAATAAAAATATTATGTTCATGTGATGAAAGATAATGGGTTAGAGCTTCAGTAAGAGAATGTGTGTGGCCATAGGAAGTCCATGGTCCAAAATATGTATATTAAAAAACTTTTCCCTCAAGCTTATTTCAAGCATATAAATTTCTCATAAAGGTCTACAGAGAGCTACATTCACTTGTACTTTCATACAGGAAAAATGATTAACTAAATGGTGAATTGACGGCAATATAGTGCTAATATCACCATGTGCTATTGTATGCAGAATTGGGCATACTCTTTCATTAATATGCATTTGAATAATTATCTGGGACCCAGGTTCTTCCACTCATTGGCCTGTTAATAAGCATTTGGAGAAATGAATTTGTGAGCCCACTGCTGAATATTTGAATAGTCAAATACTTTTTTCCTGACCTGCATTGACAGGTATGCAAATCAGGGCATACGGGCTGACATTTGCAAGCTTCTTGTGTTTCTGAAGCTGACACAGCTGAGATTAAGAGAGTTACTGCTGTCAGCATGTAAACTGTGAGGAATTGCAGTGCCTCACAATGCATATTGACTTTTGGAGATTTTCCACATAAAATAACTACTGCCACATAAAATGTTCTGCAATGTATTTAAAATATGTGGACTTTTTAGAAAATTGAATGACTGTATTTTACAACAGTTTTTGAAAAATACATTCCAATATCTGTAAGCGCCGATAATTTGCAGATCTTTCCGTATGCTATGAAATGTTGCAATATTTTTAAGTGCATCTTACTTCAGTATATTTTCAGTATATTTAATTTCTGTGAGGTTGACTTGAAGAACACTGGGATGTGTGTTTAAAGTAGGCTATGTAAGATTACTCCATGTTGCCTTTCAGGTAGTTGTGAACCATGGATTGTACGCTACATGATATTTGTTCTCTGCCCTGCAATTCCTAATGCTCATGTCAGAAAGCCTCTAGGTCACAGTTCATACAGTACCAAATTAAATGATCTGGATTTACTCTATTAACGTGTTCGTTAGTTTGATCAGTCTGTAGACCGAGTAGCCATGTTCACATCTGGCTAGGTAAATGTGGCATTGGGACGGGTCGAGGAGAAGAAGAAAGGGTGCTCCTCCCTGTTTGGCTGTTGCGAGAACTGCCTCCTACCTCCCAAAAAATGGGAAGCCTTCAGGACCATGGACAGCAGTCTCACTAACGGGTGCACAACTGAGGTTGATTGGCCTATGCCTGGCCTGTTTTCTGTACCTTTGAGAAGAAATGTCCACACGGGCATTCTGGATGTTTCCCTCTCCAAATGTCCACATTCTTTGTTCTCCCCATTCTGTTCCTCACAACTTCTCGTTTAAATTCTGTTTTTAATTTTATTATTATGCGTTTCTCATTTTTCTTTGACCCTGAAAGGTGAATAAAATGGCCACCAGTCAGGTCAGATTTCACCTGTTTTTTGCATTTTTCCAGTCATTACCCGACACAATGACCAACCCTGGGACTGTGCCACAGTAAGCTTTAATGGGCGATGGATACTAAAGCCTTCAAACGTGTTTTTCTTTTCTCTTTCAAAGAGTCCATTGTAAGGTCTTCTCGCGTAAGGCTGACTTTTCTCTTTCCCACATGAAAGTGCATGGTTAAATACTCAGTGAGTGCAAGAGCTTCTGAAGCATGACCTGGGCTTTTAACTCCAAGACCATTCAAGATCTAAATTAAAACTTTAAATTGGCCAACTAAGTCTTCTGATTATAAGCGAAGCAGTAAACAAGAAAGTCTCTTGTTATCAGGCCTCTCAAGAAGGTAACAACCTGTGCTGAATCATCCTGAATTAGCATTGGGAATCCTGTACCTGATTCCAGTACCTCTTATCGATCCTGCCTTGCAATCAGATAGCACATAATATAAAGCATAACACATAATGCGGTGGATAAAGAACTCCCTTTAGTCTTATCCGTGCTGATACAGATCGCCCACCTCACTTCCAGCTGGTGTCCATCTGGGAAATGATTCCCGTGGGAACCGTGACGCAGCATTCCGACTCGCCATTCCAAGCTCATCCCAAAATCCGCTTGGGTGGTGCATCGGTGGATAGAACAGAGCGTGCACGGAAGCAAAGTATCAGAGTTAATGAGCTGGGCGAACTTTGAGCTCCGCTGAACTCCCTGAGGCTGCCTATCCCGCTCTCCCCTACCGTCAACAACCATTGACCTTTGACCTCGAACCTAGGGGCTCTGACTGGACTAATGGAGGAGGGTTGTTTCTGTAACACTATCATCCTGTGGAATTATCACACCTTGGGGCCACTCAGGGACCAGGGCATGAGGCAACCAAATGTTTGGGTTTTGTGACAGCAGCCTCCGTCTGATTGGTCATATAGTAGGCTATTGTTGATCCGAGAAGTGGCCAATAGCTATCTAGGGGCCTTTTCAACAGAGATGAGCTCTACTTTTCCTGTTATTTATGTCAGATTTCATGTTTTCCCACATGGTTTGCCTGTGTCTGTGTTCATGTGCTGGAAATGTCTGATGTGAAATGCTTGCAGTTTGCATTGTAAGCAGCTATGCAATTAGATTTTAAATCAAGTTTTCATTCTGCTTTCAGTTTTTGGGACCTTACTGCCCTAAATTATTACTTAATTTTTCCAGAGCCAAAAACCGGCTGAAATGAACTGTACTTTGTGGCACTGTATGAAACTGTGGTCTGTGGCGAAGCTGTGTTCTGTGAAACTGTGCTCAGGCTGTGTTCTGTGGCACTGTGCTGAGGCTGTGTTCTGTGAAACTGTGCTCAGGCTGTCCTGTGGTACTGTTCTGAGCTGTGTCCTGTGGTACTGTGCTGAAGCTGTGCTCTGTGGAACTGTGCCAAGTCTGTGTTCTGTGGCACTGTGCTGAAGCTGTGTTCTGTGGCACTGTACTGAAGCTGTGCTCTGTAGCACTGTGACGAAACAGTGTACTGTGGCACTGTGGTAAAGCTGTGTTCTGAACTTCTGTGTCGCTCTGTGGCAAAGCTGCGGTCTGCGGCTCTGTGCCAGAAGACTGTGTCCTGTGGGACTGTGCCGGAGCTGTGTTCCCTCGTTCAAGCAGCCCCGTGTGGAAAGCAGGCGGTTGGAGGGCAGGGCTCAGCTCCGCTGCCTCACGCACCGCAGCGCTACAGCAGGGGCTCGCCGCTTAATCCCTTCTATTTTCAGCCCCGGAGTTGCAAAGAGAATTAGAAGCTAAGCGCAGCGTCCCAGCACATGCTTCCAATGAAGTCCTCAGAGTGGAGCTTGACCACCACACACCCCTAACCTCCCTCCAACTCTGACATTGCAGTTCTAGGTTAGTCCTGGGGACAGAAAATAATGGAGGCCCCATCTTTGCAGACAGAGGACCATTTTTGTGTCACAGGCCAACGTGGCTGCTGTTGTAGAACATAGCAAGTATTAATAACAGGTATAACATCACTATGCCAATTATGCTAACAATTGTTTTAGCAGTTAGCAGAATGAATCACGTTATGCTTCACTGTCACAGCTGTGGTTCATTCTGCTAATATGCGTATCTGGAAATAGTGGCTTACATATGAGCGTGTCTCTGGGTTTCCCAATTAGCATGGCGGCGTGAAGACATAGGCAGTGAACTGTCTTGTTTAATTTAATTGATATGAAACAAGTAAGACACAATTTAAATTTAAATGAGTAAGAATTCAAGTTTTTAACTGTGTAGGGCCGCGCGGCACTAAATTTGTGTTCTTTGGCTAGATATTCCACCTTGGGCTCCCTAACTATCCTATTTCAATAAGCGTAGCACTCTCAAATCTGTGCTGGGCCAATTAAGTGCTGTTCTCTTTCTATTATACCATCTTTGCTGTAAATCAAAGTGCTTCTCAAGACAGCACCTGCTTGGATATTTCATATAAAATAAATGTAATAATTGTCATAGTGTTGTAATTGAGAAAGAATTCTGGAGGTAGGCTAATATGTAGGCTTTTCTGCTAGGTCTAGGATAGACACCTGGTTTATAGCTTTATGATAATTATTAAATGCATTTCAGATAAAATTCATTTAATAATTATCATAAAACTATATTTGCTTAAAAAAATGCAAGAGATGCTCATACACCTGGTCTTTAGCTTTTGGTAGTCTGTTTCACCCTTGGCATTATCTTATAATTGGTTAATTAGTACTGTCCTTACACCAGAGAGAGTACTCCTTTCATCCAATCCCTGTTTAAATTGTTTTGCCAAGCCAGTTCAGACTCTTTATTGGATTTTGAAAGGATCTGGGCTAAATGGCATCTTGATGAGGACAGGGGAGAATGGGCCCATTGTTGCCCACGGCGACTGTTTTTTTCACCCCATGAGATGAATGATTGACAGCAGAGCATCGAGGACGCCCCTCACACACCACGCCTGCGGTCTGGGACCCGAGTGAGGTGATTTGCCGAGGTTGGTGCCTCAGAGCGTGAGAACCTTTGTCAGGAATTCTGGGAAAAAATAGCTTGTCGCTCATTAAGAAGGACTAAATGACCCTGTGCGCACTTTTGTCTGTGTTTGGTCCGGTGTTTCTTGCTGTCCTTTATTTAGGCTGCTGTGATCTTTCTCCACCCCTTATTCTGGTTTTGCTTCCAGTTGTTCATGAGGCTCAATCAAGTTGTTAATTGGAAACCGATGTTGATTTGACATTTCCTGGAAGGTAGGCCTATCTGTTTTAAAAGGTGAATGGGGTTAATCTCCCCCTTGTAGGTAGTGCTACCAACTAAAGCACTTGGTAATGCCTTAATGCTCCCCACAGATCAAATCATTCTTTGATTTATTTGGCTGCTGACTGAACTCATTTCAGGGGATAAGCATCCAAGCCTGTGCTCTCCCAAACTGAGGCCTTGCAGTGAAAGGTAGGGATTTAGATAGAGACTCCAAATTGGGAGAAAAGAAAAATCATTATTTCAGAATGGTTTGTTCAAAAATAGTAAACCTGTTTAGTTGCATGTGGCAAGCATTTACAATTAAGCCTTGTACACAGCCATGTGTGCTGTTTATGCTTGTCCAACAACTTTCCCTGGGTTTTCATTTGAGGACACATAGTTACACTGCAAGTCTATTTAATGTAAATGTAACTTAAATTTGTCTTCATTTATTGCCTGTAGATAGGAAAATTCTAGAAATAGCTTGTTGTTATTGTGAATTTATTGTTATAGCACCTGGAAAAAATCTATCAAATGATAAACAGCATATACATCTAATACATGGAAATGGCAACATTAATTACAGAATTTACGGACTGTCTAGATGTTGAGGTCCATTTGACCTGGGAAAACATGTTCTGTCAAAAGGGAACTTCAATTTTCATTTCTTGAGTCCCTCTATTTGCTTTCAGTACCTTATTACACCCAAGTAAATATCCCAACTAAAGCTGAAACACACTGAGGTTTGTTGTACTGAAAGGGGTCGTGATGATAGTTGTTTTTCTGGCTGGTTTTAGGCCTCATGAGGGGTTAAAAATATGTTTTTCCTCCGTGGAGCCACATGCACCTGCTTCAGGGGCTGTTGTGACAGGTTTAAAGGGGCTGGGACATTTTGTTCCCCTCACCATCATCCCCATTCTCCCCGTTCTGTCACCATGGGAAATATAGCCCCGCCCTCGTGGCTGTAGTGCCTCCCTAGGTGACTCCTGTCCTCTGGCCATGAATCCGTATTCCGTTCGAGGTTTAGTCAGCAGCACATGTAATGGATAACATGGTAATTGAAAGCCCCCCACGGGGTTGTGTACGCACAAGGGGGACACCGCAATTGGCCTATGACTACAGTCAGTCAAGGTTGTGGATACAATTTTTTAGCAATGTGTTATTATTTTTTTTTTTGCTAAGCTTGAATTATGCTGTTACCTTGTGTTCATGCCAGGGATGTCATACTCAAATTCTAGAGGGTCACCGTATCTGCTGATTTTTATATTGCAGGATTTAAGTGCTTAATACAGGTCATGGATTGGCTAAGAAGTCTTCACAACTTTCAAGGACTAAATTGGCTGCATTGAATACTACATGCATAGGCCTACATTTTTTAGAGACTGGCAGTTGCAAGGCTGATGGGAGAGGGAAATAAATGTTCCTCTAAAAGATCCTCTTCAAGTTTTAAAGTTCCTCTTTAAGATCCTTCCCTTTGCTCATTGGTTCATGGAATGTCACTTCCTGTGTTTGCTGCAACCATGTGAAGTACTGTATCATCACGAGGATGTTACAGTAGAACCTGGTACTGAAATGTTCATAACTTGAAAATTAGCTTAATGTGTTTTAATATGAAAAGATTTATGGGAATGGATAGGTTTTTAGCCATCCTCTTTTGTTTCCTTACCTGCTGTCTTGCTCCTGCATGCTCCCAACTTGCCCATTGTAGATGCACCAAATATGCAAAGGCAGAGTTAGTTTTGTGACTCATATCCATTTTAATGCTCACTTTTTTCTGTAATTATCAGTAATCATAACAAATATAATCAATGTTCTGTAAAATAGGAAGCTTAAAATGTACAATTGCTTATGGTACTTCCTGGTTTATACCTTGTTAGGTTTACCTGTTGCTGGTATGTCTGAGATGTCTATGCACAAAGTCTGAGATTTGTATCTGAGATTCTACTGTATACCATCAAACTTTTTGATTTGCATGGGTTTTAGGTTGGGGGTTAACCATGGAATTTTGTGGAGGGCTGTGCTTGAAAAGTAACATGGGTGATGGAGTGTGTCAAACTGACTCGTCCCTCCTTTCTCTCTCTCTGCAGGTCCCGTAGTGAAGCCGTGGTGTAACTGTGGTGTGCAATGGAGGATGGGAAGCCAGTGTGGGCCCCCCACCCGACCGACGGGTTCCAGCTGGGCATGATCGTGGACATAGGGGCCGACTCCTTGACCATCGAACCCCTGAACCAAAAGGGCAAGGTCAGCGCGCTGCACGAATAACCGAACGAGTCTGGCCGTTTGGGGATTTGAGCCGGACGTTGGCTAACCGCCCGTGTTCTTTTTTACAGGGACCTCCACTTCCTTCAAAAACAGTGATGTAATCAGAAACAGTCCTTAAAAACAGCCTTCAGTGGTTTGCTTAATAGTCTCAGGTGTGCTGTTCAGTACCAGACAATAGGACTGATCATTAGCGGGAAGTTCCCACCTGTGACACTCGTTTCCCCGGTGCGGCACACCACGACCGTGGTGACGCTGACTCATTTGCATCGGAGTTATTTTCTTATTCGACGCCCTTGTCCAGGGCAACATTACCGCTGCTGTTTATTGGTTCCTATGCTGAACACGCTAACACACACACGCCCAGTGTCGAAAAAATGACGTCAGGTTGAACATTAGGTCCCGGCTTCCAGGGTTACCCCGTGAGTTTCTCTCCCGCTACAGACACCTCCTTTCATGTTTGGATTTTCGTTTAATAACCCTTTTAAAAACCGAGCCTCTAATGCTAAATGCAGTCTCCGTAGAGTCTGTTCCACCACCCCACCAGTTTCTTCCCCTGGGTGCCTTTTTTCTACAGTTACCATTTAAGTGTAAATCTCCTGTCCTGTCCGGTCTTTAATTTGGGAGATGGCAACGCTGCCTCATGCTGTGAATTGCAAAGGCTATTCCAAGGGGATTTCCATAATGTTCCCCTGACAGACAGCTTGCACAATGCCTGCACCGTTTCACTGTTTTTTACACTATATGTGATGTGTTTGTATGTGTGTATGTGCATATATACACACTCTCACACACACGCACACACAAACATATACACACACAGGACAAAGAAGGTCATGGGAACACTGCATCTTTATGTGAAATAACACCAATAGCCCATCGATGTTCACATGCTAAATTATTTAATCAATCAATCAATCAAGCATTCTCTCATATGGTAGTATGATAGTAGTAAGTCACATCAATAAAAGTAGGATTGATTCAGGATGCACACTAGTAAATGCTGTGTGCTGCCAAAATATACTGCCAAAACAAAGGTAATTGTGCCAAACAACGTTTTGACCTCTACTGGTCATCATTGATAAGAGCATAGCTATTCTTCTTATCATATGGCTATATCTGAGGAACGTCATTGTACGTCAAAACCAAACTTATTTAACTGCTAACCTACCATAATCCCATATAATTAATGGGAAGTGATTTAATTATTTGCCATGTATAACATAAGTACACTAGCTAAAGTACAGCTATACTGATGGAGATCTTTGACGGCCAAGATGTGGAGGCATTGCTTTCTTCCCTCGTCGTAATACTTGAGGCCCTCAGCTTTTGTGAAGTTGGTCGGGTGTTCAGTCGTGGGGACACGCCGTGCCGGGCGATCCTTAAACCGTGAAGGCCAGCGAGCTCGAGGAGGGGTTTTCGCCCATGACGCTCATAAACCGGCGTTGTTGTTTGCAGGTGGAACTCGGGGGAACTCATTACCAACGATGCAGAGGAGGTGTATTAAACGTTGATAAATAATGCAGCAAGGGAACACTGCCTTGTTTTCTGGACCTAGAAACCCTGCCCTGTATGGTGCACAAAGAGGCCACCCCCCTATCCCCCCCCCCTCCCCCCACCTACCTCAGAGCACGGGGCTTCGGATCTGGTTTCTGCCAAATTATTCATCAGGATGACATATCTCTCTCCTGGCATCGCAGAACAATGCCTGTTTCTACCAAGTCAATTTTACTGAATGTTTCGTCCTCTGGACCCTAATGTGTTTGTATCAGTTTGTGATATAGTCCAAGACTACCTTTTCTTTTCTTTACTTTCCAATGAAACAACCATTTATTTTCAAGTTATTTATTTTCAGTGTCAAAAAATAAATAAAAAATATAAATAAAAAAATAACACACAGACAAATATTTTGACAGAGAATTACACAAAAACCTCCACAACTATGTCCAATATCAAAACTTTCAGTGTATAGTGTGTCCTCCCTTTGCCTTTATTATAGCTTCCATTCTTTTCAGAAGATTTGCTTTGAGTTTTTCTGCTGGAGTATTTTCCATACCTCTTGTAAGCACCTCCTAAGTTCACTTTTAGAAGGTGGTTGCATTTTCTGCTTCTCTTGATCCAAGTAACAATGAACTGGGGTGGCCAGTCCATTGTTCTGAAAACACCAGAATTGGGATCTGTTTAGCAGTGTGCTTGGGGTCTTTATCTTGCTGTAGAATGAATTTGCTCCAAACAAACATTGTCCAGATGGTATTGCATGACATGATGAGATTTGTTTGTATTTACCAGCATTCGTGATGCCTTCAATGAAAACCAAATCACCAACTCCAGATGTTGTTATGCAACTGCAAATTTGTACTGATCCTCCACCATGCTTGACTGATGGTTGTAGACATGGTTTCTGAGAGTCTTTGATTGCTTCGGCGGTGTACATACTGCTTTCTCAGTCAAATTTAAACTCCACAAAACCTTGCTCCACATCTCAGGTGTCCAGTTTTGGTGTGCAAGTGCAAATTTTCTTCTCTTTTGTTTATTTCCTTTTCTCAGTAGTGGCTTTTTGCCTTTCAGACCCATAGCATTGAGTTGTCTTCTCACAGTGGAAAGACTGACAGAAAAGCCTTCTGGATTTTTTCAGATCTGAAGCAAGAGTGGAGCTTGATTTTTTTCCTATCTCTCAAAGATAAAATCTTTAAGTACTGTATTTGTGATGTTTGTAGTTTCCATTCTAGTGTGGTGTCAGCATTGTAGAACATACAGTACTTGAGATTAAGACCAGATACTCATGTCCCCTACAAGGGACAAAAATAAATTGCTACGTCTTGGGAGGTTATAATTATGTATGCATAATTTGGGAAATTTGGAGAAGCACAAGTAATGTGATAACAATAAATGCTCTCTCATTTCTCCTTCTGTTGTGATATATTTAAACAACATGTATGTATGTAACAATGTATATTTGTAACGTACGTAACATTTTTCATGTGTTCTATGTCTTTAGGCATTTGTGATACCTCATTTGACTGAGTACCAGTAGTTTTTCAAGAAAACAGACATTAGAGACATGCGGCACTTATAAAAATATCGAAGCCTTCATGAGTTTTATCTGTGCCATTCCAGACCTTCCTGGCTCCAATGAACCAAGTGTTTCCTGCTGAGGATGACGTCAACAAGCACGTGGAAGACAACTGTAAGTTTCTGAGGTTTCCCATCAAGGAAGTTCAGCTATAGAGTGGGAAGATTTATCGATGCCTCTTACTCTGTGTCGGGGGAACGTGTTCGATTTGCTAATGCTCTTCATGGGGAATGAAATGCTGCTGCTGATGCCATTGGCTGTAAATGGAGCGGCAGTGTAGTGTGATGGGTAAGGAACTGGTCTTGTAACCTAAAGGTCACAGGCACGACACAGCCGTTGTAGCCTTGAGCAAGATGCTTAACTTGCGTTGCTTCCGTATATATCTCGCTGTATAAATGGATGCAATGTAAATGCTGTGTAAATAAGGTGAGTACGTCTCTCTGAATAAGAGCATCTGTAATGGAATCGAAATGGCTGTAATGTAATGTAAATGGAGTGCCAGTGCAACAGATGCGTCGTAAGACACCCAATTCTCTATGAGATGGGCTTATAAGCACTTGGACTGGATCTTACATGATTTACACTTGTCTTTGAGCTTGGTCGGGATAGAAGAAGTGAACGCTATGCCTGGGGTTGATTTCCATGAAGTTCTTGATATTCTGCCGAAAGTAAATCCCTCTTGGTGTTCGATTTAGATGCGTGCCGAATTAATATTTTAAGGAGAAGTAGACCTGCCCTTGAACTTGTACCATGTTGTGTCATAGCTCTTCGGATGATTTTTCATGAGAAATTGTTGTGAGCCCTGTTGCATTTCTTTTTCAAACGGCGGAATTCTTTTTGTCCTTCACAGGTTCCCTTATGTACTTGAATGAAGCCACACTCCTGAACAACGTTCGTGTGCGGTACAGTAAAGATAAAATATACGTAAGTTATGCTTTTCACCTGTTTGTGCTGGCCTAAATAGGCCTGTTACGGTCATTCTAGCAAACACAGGGGGCAAAAGCACTCCTTTCTAGAAATGAGCTGTCACTCACTCCTCTTATAGGTGCACTAGGAGGTAAAGTTAGACTGTGTAGGATGCATATGTAAACATTTCTGTCAGGGAAATTTGAGACCTTTGCTCATTGTTTTGGTCATGACTCCTTATTTCAGTAATGGCTTTTCCTTCTTTTCTGGGGTGTTTGGCACAATATGGTCTGCGACAGGGAGGAACAGTCCCTGGCATTATCCCCTTCCCCCCCCTCACCCTCTCCAGGGTCTGTTGTCACCCCTGCATGGGCGCGGCCAAACCTTTCATCAGAGTCTCAGTATGCCCCCCCCCCCCCCATCTCAGGTGACCTCTGCAGTCGCCCCCACCATGCTATCAAGTTGCTATGGGAAGCCAGTCAGGCCTTCTGGCGTGACACAGTGATCCGTTCCCTCATGCCCAAAGGCATACCCAACAGGTGGCAGAGAAAGGGATTGAGAAGTTGCTAGAAAGCGCTTCAGGTTGTGCTTCAGGTGACACCTAATGGTTGGAATGAGGTACTACAGTTATTTCAATGTTGAACTGCCCAGCAGGGATTGTGTGCTTTGCTGAACAATTCATTTAATCACACGTTTTGCACATTTTAATAATACTTTTAAAAATAATTATAATAATTAAGAAGAAGCAGATGAAGAATAATACATTTAGCATATTCACATGCAATGAATTACTGCCTTAGTAGTACTTCATAATAAAAATAAATACATGCGTTGTATTCACAAATAAATATACCAGATACTATCGGAGTGATCAGTTTTATTCTGAGGCCTGTGTCATTGCTGCTATGTCGATCCACTAGTGCAAGACAAGCCTGCGTTCTCCAGCCAGTGTTCTCCATTCTGCCTGTCCTTGGTCCTTTTCAGTTGGCATTCCACCAGCAGAGCTGAGCACCCATTGTATTGAAGCAGAGCATTTCATGCACAAGGACTGTAGAATCGTTAGTGTGCAGTAAGAGTTTGACCAATCCCGCTGAAACTCTCCCACCACGCACGGTTCTACAACCGACTGCACCCAGCCATGCAGGGCCACCGACCGCCGTCAGCACCGGCGCAGCGATGGTTCGATTCCGAACCAAGCGGTGCATTCGCGCACTGGAACGGTGTCTTGGCAGGATAAGCCCCCAATCAGCCCGTAAATGTTCCGTTTTAAATGCTTCGATATCACTTCTGCTGCGATCTGACAAAAATGCTTTTGAACCAAATTACATCTGTCAAGCTTAAAGCTTCAGATGAATTCTAAACAAATCAGAATGTCAAAAGTAAAGCGGCAAAACAAAGATTTATAAATAAACTGACACATCAGTGTCTTTCCCAATTTCTGCTGGCTCACATCCTGTTTGCTGACAACTTAATTAATGTGCCTGCGTGTGTAGCACCTGTTTTCCAACACCGTAATTAGGCCCTTGGAAGTGTCTAACTGAAACAACTGAGAGATTTCTTAGTGCCATTCCTAACATCATTAATCATGTTAGCTGTACGAAAGGAAGCTGTGAGCTGTAAGGAAAATGGTAATTAATCAATGATTATCTAGTTGTGCGCACTGCCTATTCTGCAAAGCCCATTTTTATCTAGCGTGTATTTATACTTTTTACAAAGGGACTTTTTCATTCTGTTTCTGGAGCGTGTGTGCTTATACCATGTACAAAGAGGCTTTTTTCATTCTGTCTCTGAAGTTTGTGTGCATATACCATCTACAAACGGACTTTTCCATTCTGTCTCTGAAGTTTGTGTGCATATACCATCTACAAAGGGGCTTTTTCATTCTGTCTCTGAAGTGTGTGCTTATACCATCTGCAAAGGGACTTTCCCATTCTGTCTCTGAAGTTTGTGTGCATGTACCGTCTACAAAGGGGCTTTTTCATTCTGTCTCTGAAGTGTGTACGCATATACCATCTACAAAGGGACTTTTCCATTCTGTCTCTGAAGTGTGTACGCATATACCATCTACAAAGGGACTTTTCCATTCTGTCTCTGAAGTGTGTGCTTATACCATCTACAAAGGGACTTTTCCATTCTGTCTCTGAAGTGTGTGCGCATGTACCGTATACAAAGGGACTTTTCCATTCTGTCTCTGAAGTTTGTGTGCATATACCATCTACAAAGGGACTTTTCCATTCTGTCTCTGAAGTGTGTGCACATATATTGGTGGTGGGTGAGGTGAGTTCCCCTTCACTGTAAAAGCACTTTGAAATTGTAAATGCAAGGATATATACCATCTACAAAGGGACTTTTCCATTTTGTCTCTGAAGTGCGTGCACATGCACTATACCATCTACAGAGAGTATTCTCCATTTTCTGTCTGAAAAGTCTGCATATGTCACCTACAAAATGACTTCTCCATTCTCTTTCTCTGGGGTGTTCAATATATATTATATTTGCAACAAGCTCTCAGAGCTCCTGGGGCACAGGACCCTCCAGTAGATGAGAAGGACCAAAAGGGAAAATAATGGGAGTGCATGTTGGTCCAGGTGCCGGTGTTGAATGGATGTCTCTGTCATTTATTGTAATAAACTAACATTTCTCTGTCCCCAAAAAAATGAAAGTGGATCATTTTAGACTGTGGACAGATTATCAAATGCGTTTGTTTCTCTGTTGAAACATGTTCAAGCAATGCATAGACTGAAACTTTTTTATATACTGCTTTAATCTGTTGTGTTTTTTTTTTCCTTGTAGACTTTCGTAGCCAACATCTTGATTGCGGTGAATCCGTACTATGACATCCCCAAGCTCTACACGCCGGACACCATAAAGAGCTACCGAGGGCGATCCCTCGGCACCCTGCCTCCTCATGTTTATGCAATCGGTGAGCGGGCGGAACACGTTGCCGGGGCAATGGCAAAAAAACGGACATTGCATTCAAATGACGAACTTAACTAATTACGTTTTCAACAAACTATGAGAACGCTGTTTTCTTGCTTTATTGAAAAATCTGTCGGTAGTTAACACAGTAATGAGGAAAAATTCTGTATTGTTGTGTAGCATCTGTATTCATGCGGAATAGACTGAAGTCACTGCAAAATGTATGAAATAGTGGGCAATTCATGGATATTATTACTTTTTCCTGTCTGAAAGCATGAGGAGTGAGCAGGTCTCTTTGCAACAATTATTTATTTGATTAGTTATTATTTATATAGGATTAACTAACATTCTACTTAGTGTGCTATGCTAACGCAAGGTTTTATTATTGTAATACTGGATATTAGTAGGCACAAAATATTTGATATGCATTTGATCAATGTGCATCTCCAATGTTCCTACGTTTCTCCCACTCCACCAGCACAGACGTCCTGAAGTACCTCATGTCATTGGTTCCTGTTATTTCAGACTTAATGAGTGAAATAGTTATCTCTGACCCTCTCCAATGTAGACACGTTAAAATAAGAATAAACGTTTGAAACAGCTGCTGTAGAACACAGCAAAGCAGTGCACAGGTGGTTTTTTACAGCTCGTTATGAATGTTCATCGGCATGTAATCGCAATTAGTTTTATAGTTGTAGGTTCGTACGGGTAATTTACATTAAGCACTTTAGTGATATTGCACGTACACTTGCTAGTTTAGAAACATTGTTAGCCACATCTGGTACTTCGGCTTCTGTTTCTCAGATGGATGCGCTCTTGCTTGAAAGAGCATCTGCTAAATTAATGTAATGCAACTTGATGGTTAGCGCGAATGACTGAAAAGTGTTCATCGTGTCTTTGTCAGCCATTTCACAGCTCACCTTAACCTCTCTCTGTCTGCCCACCAGCGGACCCAAACCCTGCAGTTTAGTAGCCCTTCTCATTAAAAGACTGCGGTGTCTTACTTAGCTTTTTTCTGGCTTGGCGTTTCCAGCGGACAAGGCGTACCGGGACATGAAGGTGCTGAAGATGAGCCAGTCAATCATCGTCTCCGGGGAATCTGGAGCGGGGAAGACAGAAAACACAAAATTCGTTCTCAGGTCTGAAGGGATTTGCTGCCACATTTTCCTGGAAAACACAAGCTTGTGCTCGACATCACAACTGTTTTTTTCTGGGGTTCTTTAGAATGTGGCTAAATGAATTGGCTTGTGTCACTTAGGCCTACGGGTCCCTCTTTTTCACTGATTACATGATATTATAGGAACTTTTTTATGTAAGAACTTTTAAGTTCTTATTTATAACAGCGCTTGTGTATGAAAATTAATCTTTTCCACTTGTTTGTTCTTCAGGTATTTGACAACATCCTATGGAACTGGTCAAGATATCGATGAAAGAATTGTGGAAGGTGAGAATGTTTGTATTTGCAGTATTACTCTAGACAAGTACAATACAAAACCTGTAATCCGTGAATAAGTAATTTTACTTTTTCAGACGTGATATCGGTGTTCGATAACTTTTTTCAATAAATAAATGAAATAATAACTTTTTAAATGTGTTTTGTGTTTTCTCAGATTCCTTTTCTCTAATGTTACATTTTGTCTAATGATCTAAAACCATTCCGTGGGAAAAATATGCAATAATAGAAGAAATCATGAAGTGGGCAAATATTTTATGTAAATGCATGTGTTCACAAGCATTGTTTTTTTGCTACGGGTAATACATGTAGTCCGTGTGGAACATGTTGTAGATACAGTACACGGTAGATTGTTTAAGCAGTAGATTTTGTAACTGCCATTGTTTTTTCTTTTGACTCGTAGCCAATCCCTTGTTGGAGGCCTTTGGGAACGCTAAAACCGTCAGGAATAACAACAGCAGTCGTTTCGGGAAGTTTGTGGAAATCCACTTCAATGAGAAGGTACCGTCTCAGCTGGGCCCTCCACGGTATCACTTATTTCACAAAGCTAATGTACACACTTTCATTAAAAAGAACAAGGCTCAAGGGTATGTTCTTAGATTGGAGCAGTTTGCATACAGGGCAGCTGTGGGAAGCAGTGTGGTGTAACGATTAAAGAGGCAGGCTTTTTAAAACCGGATGATTGAATGCTTAAATCCACTGCGGCTTTACCTTCAGACAAGGCACTTATCCTGCAATGCATCAGTGAGTGTCCAGCTGTGTGAAGGAATAATGTGTTCAGTTTATGCTATGCACTGGAAGTCACCCTGAATTAGGGCATACATCAGGCACATTGGTCATGCCAAGTGAAAAAGCTGTTCTTTATTTTTTGGAAGCTCATTTTCTGAGGTGGAAAGTCCAAGGGGTCAGAAAGTAAAACTCCAACCATGTGTTTCATCCTCTCAAGAACTCAGCCAGCTGATGTCACTGATTAGTTCTACCTGTTGGCTGAAGAATTGTGCTAATAAGCAAATATGGGCAATAGAAACAAAATACTGGGGAGGACTTTTACTTTGTGAACCTGGATTTTCCACCTCTGCTCTTTTTCATGTGTCCTATTGATTATATATTTTCTGGCTTGTCCTTGGTAATATGAACATTGTCCTTTCTTCCACATTTACTGTGTATTTCATTAAATACATGTGTGATTGAGATATGTTGTATAAGCCGTCCTGTTTCAGACACGTTTCGACATACTAATACCACTGCGTCGCAGCCTATAGTTGGGGTTGGATAAAACGGTCAGCTTCTTTTTTCATTTTTGTATTTATTCATGGAGGGGAGGGGCATATTAGGGGCCTTGATATGAAGAGGTGTAGGTGTCCCTGCTGCTGAGCACCGGTGATTTATTTCAGTCATTTCTCAGTGAAATCCATCTGAACCGAAAACTTTACCGCACGTTCAGCGGTCTTTACCGAGCCGCGTCGCTGCGGTTAAGCGTGGCCGTACCGTTTGCCTTGACCGTGCGTGTCTTTGTCCGCGTGGCAGAACGCGGTGGTCGGGGGGTTCGTGTCCCACTACCTGCTGGAGAAGTCCAGGATCTGCATGCAGAGCAAGGAGGAGAGGA
The DNA here is from genome assembly GCF_013347855.1 of Anguilla anguilla. Classification (NCBI taxonomy): domain Eukaryota; kingdom Metazoa; phylum Chordata; class Actinopteri; order Anguilliformes; family Anguillidae; genus Anguilla; species Anguilla anguilla. The sequence continues at coordinate 28,858,769 of NC_049201.1, read as the reverse complement.
ACTACCACATCTTCTACCGGCTGTGTGCCGGCGCGTCCGAGGACATCCGCCAGAAGCTGCACCTGGACTCCCCGGACAGCTTCAGGGTGAGCGCACGTTCTCACTTTATGATTTAATGGCAGGAGGTCGGTGCGCTCGTGTAGCTATGCTAGTATTTCTCCAAGTGAATTTTTTGTTGTTGTTTTCATTCTAAGTTGGTTTCATATTTACTATTGAATCAATTCCAAAGTGACTTATAAAGTGTATTACATAGGGTTAGCAAACACTGCAAGAGAGGGGTGCAGTTACAATCATATTACAGTTGCAACCACTTTAGTGCCACTGTTGAGGTGGTTGCCTCAAGAACTGAGAGGAAGGTGGAGAAAACAGAAACTTTTGAGTTAAATAGAAACATTTAAATAGATAAGAAATATGCTATTAGCACTTCAGGTGCTGGTAAATGTGAGCCTTTGCAGCAACACGACATTCTTAGCCATACCAGGATTATGCGGCGAGTGCTGTCTCCGTGGCGATTTGGACTGGACTGACTGTTGCCAGGGTGAGGGGAGAGGACTCACCAGTGAACTGCAGACACTATTACGATAAAAGGATAAAAGGAACACATTCTGCCGCCTAATTGGATGATTTGAGAGGGCTTTCTGTGTCCTGTTTGTGGCCTGAACAATGAGGCCCTGGCTCTATCTGCCAGACATTTCCATGGCCTGTTTGGCAGCTCCTATTAGGGCAAACTCTTATTTTGTGACAGTTTGAATGCTCATGAACATTCTGCATGAGCTATTGCATCTGCATTATATTTGACATTTTAATATCTTGTGACTGTAATCATAATAAATAATATGTATAATATGTGATATTTCATTTTGTTATGAAACGGCATTCCGAAACAGTTTTACTTATTTTTTGCTGTAATTCCAAACCGTTACATTAATATGTCAGTTGGTAATGTGGTCACATAAAACCACGTTATGTCAAAACTATTTGCAAAAAATACATCCAGCAAGTGTTCTTATGCGCTTCAATGCTGTATTTTCCACATACTACAGTATACCTAATGGCAGGGTCAGTCCCTGTAACATGGCCACTGCCATTTTGTTTCAACGTAGAGATGGTCAACTTACGTGTGGATCCATTCGCCTTTTTCTCGGTGGGCGGAAATGACTGAATTAAGGATACTCAGCCCTGGTCCAACAGGGGCGCAATTTCTTTGCGAGGTTTTGCAGTCTCTATCATTGTTTAATGTTGGGTAGGCTGTTGAAATGACCGTGCAGGGGCTACATGTGGCTCACCGTAGACCTACTCTTGGGCCTTCAAGCAATAAGACATACAGTGCAGTCTGAATATTGGCTCTGTACTCCAGCACATTGGATTTAAAATGAATACGAGGTTAAAGTGCAGACTGTCTGCTTTAATTTGAGGGTATATACATCCATACCAGGTGATTTGTGCAGTAAACTGGGGATAAAATAGGGCTGTAATTCCTACACGGATTACCCACATGTGGATGTAAATGGCCTCAAATTGAAGATGACAGTTTTACCCTCATCTTCATTGTTTCACTTCAAATCCAATGTGCTAGAGTACAAAACCAAAACAACAAACATTTTGTCATTGTCCAGATGCACATGGGCTGCATTGTAGGCATAAGAATTGGTGACCGTCTCAGTCTGTATCTACACAGTATGCAGTATTGTGATGACTGTGCATATTCAAAGGGCATCTAATTAATTTACACAGACACAATGAATCTTATTTTTTGTGCTGTTAATCCTCAATGGAAAATGGGTGGTCCATATCCGCAGTGTTTTTTAAATTTTTATTTAAAGAACCTGGCCCCCAGCAAGAAATTGTTCTAGAATTTTCTAGGGTATTTAACTCTCTGTTGTAGAATAGAAACAAAAATGAAGTCACACGGGGGCGACTCGTTTATTTTGCATGTCGTTTGGGGGTTGTGTGATTTCTTTATTTTTTTTGGGAACGGGAAAGAGAGATCAGCCCTGAAATTGTATCCTGAGATTTAGCATCCAGGGAGCAGCTCTGTCCCTTTTTTAAGCCGGCGCTTTGATGTTTTCTTGACTGTCGTTCGCTCTCGGTCTTGCTGAAGCGATGCTTTCTTAAATGCATTAGTCAACACTGAGCGCTCAGCTCTTCAGTTGTTATGCCCGGCGGCGGCACCCAAGGATTTTTTTTTGTCGGCGTCGACAGCAAATTCGCCGCAGACGGTATAATCGCTGTCTGAATTTCAATTGCTTTGCCGAAACACAATAGTTGTGTGGAGAATGAATGTCGCGCTGCGGAAAAAAAAAAAAATGAAAGGGAAAAAAATAAAAATAATTTGTCTTTTTGGGGAGGAGGAGGGGGGGGCATATATTACAGATGCGATGGGATGTCACCTGTGAGGTTGCATCCGGCTGCTGTGAGGGCAGGGTTGGCGGGGGGGGGGGGGGGGGGGGGGGGCATTGTGTCTGCTGTACCAGCCTCATAAATCATGACCTTCGCTCTGTGTCTCACCTGAAAACTGCTTTCAGTGACTTCCTCTGAACTCCAGGGTAGTCCCATTCCTGCTATGCTACATCGTCTGTCACTTTTGGGGGTGAAAAGGCTAGCATGCGCAAAAACAAATGAAGTCAACAGGTCGCTTATTTTCAGCCCTGCAGTTCACCAGTTTAAATGATATGGTTACTGCACCATGTTGATCCCATGACATGCAGCAATGTTACTTTTAGAATTATATTGAGCACATACGTGTTCTGTGGTGGCACGGTGCTGCCGCCTCACAGTTCCTCCTGTGTCCGTGTGGGTTTCCTCCGGGTGCTCTGGTTTCCTCCCACTGTCCAAAGACGTGCAGGTAGGCTAATTGGAGTCTCTAAATTTCCCATAGGTATGAGTGGGTGAGTGAACAGTGAGTGAATGGTGTGTGTGCCCTGTGATGGATTGGCAGCCTGTCCAGAGTGTCTTCCCTCTCACCCAATGCAATATATAGCTGTGTGTTCATAACGACATTAAATAAATGTTTATCAGACTCCCCACTGCAATTTAATTCTTCATTTATTTCTTGAAAGTTCATGGTTTCAAGTGTGTGTTCACTTTTCTGTGATTTTTTTCATTCTTTTTGCAGTATCTAAATCGAGGCTGCACCCGATACTTTGCAAGCAAGGACTCAGACAAGCAGATTATGCAGAATCGAAAGAGTCCAGAGGTAAGGCACCGTGTTTGGTCCGCATGCCTTAACCGATCATGACCACCAAACTTGGGTAAAATGTGAGACGCTCATGCAGAATTCTGAGACTGGTGTATGGTGGGCGGGAGGGGGCTGGGTGCGGCTTGGATGGGCAAAATGGATGCTTAAAGCATTTTCTGTTATTTTTGTGTCATTTAATTTTGGTTCTTACTCATTGCCAGGTAGTGAACTAATTCTTCTTACCAGTTCTTCCGATGGCTAACTCTTATCCTGTTATATTAGTTGTATTATTAATTGCGCTTGCATCACTTGTAGAAATTAGTGAAACTTTCTTTGAAACAGTGTGCCTAAGGTCTACATAACAACACTGACTCAGCGTGGCACCTGACATGCTATGCCTTTCATCATTAAAATGAATGAAACTAAGCGTAAATCAAATGACTGGTGTTGTATTCCTCACACAGAATTCCAGGTTGGGTTGGTACACTATGACTATAACTAATGGCCTTCGAGAGATCTGAGAACTGGGTGCAGACAAAAAAAATACTATTTGATTTCCATCCTGATAAATTTCCATTCACATTATTGTTTTTGAAAATCATTTTCATTAAATTCTCTGTGACATGAAATGGAAAAGGAAACATTTATTCATCTGATTCATGTATGAAATACTGTCAAACCTGTCAAAAAACCAGTTTGGGTAATAGGGACTGAATTCAATAGCTAGTTGAGTATTTTTCCTGATACGGCAGGGCTGCCCAATCTTGTTCCTGGAGATGTACCATCCTCTAGATTTTCACTACACCCCTAACAAAGCACACCTCGTTCAACAGCTAGAGATCTCGCTGAGCTGCTAATTAGTAGAATCACATGCGCTTTGTTAGGGTTGGAGTAAAAACCCACGGTAGATAT